>NW_010972953.1:813176-918607 GCF_000737465.1 Haliaeetus leucocephalus | reverse complement strand
GAAATCTTTTGGAAAATTTATCAGCCTGAAACCAGCTGCTCAGGCTTTGTCTTCAAATAACTCGGTAAGACTTTATGCTTAACAGTGAGACGAGGATGGAGCATGGCGCAACAGCCCCGAGCTGCAGGACGCTGCACGGGCCGGTGACTCCCAGCGCTGTTTTGTGAGAACACAAGACCGTGGTGATGCTTTCAGTGCTGGGACGAGGAAGTGCTACCTGTTTTCCCTAGCTGGCCTCTTGTGTTATACATGGGCCTTGTTGCTTAGGGAAAAATCAATTTAGGAGCTGACAAAACTGATGCCGCTTTCTTCAGCTTAATTAATAGCCCTGTGTCTTGTGCAGTTGGCTCCAACAGCACACTCCAGTATCACGGCTAATTGGGAAGTCAGTCCAGATCGTATCCTACAGAACAAGTTCATGTTAATAAGTGATTTCTGTATTCAAGGGTAGTTTTTATTCAATTTATAGTACTTTATTTTGACTAGCGAGTCAAATATTCTTGAAGTATCAAAACAATCTTTGTAGCTGTGCAACAGGAGCATAAGGCTGTCATTAAAAACAAACCCAGCTTGATCTGCATGCTGGCAAAACAACTTCAAAAATATCCTGGTTATTCTGGGGGAAAGGAGCTGTGTCCTCTCAGGATGAAAGGATCCATTTGAGAGTAGTTTAAAGGCAGCATTGGTCCCAGGCGAAAGGAAGGCTGCCCAGGGATCCTCCCTGAAATGAATCAGTAAAAATCTGACTGTAGATTTTGGAGAGCCTGTAAATAACTGCTGGGTGTAGCCCCTGAACTTGCACAGACCCAAGTGTTGAAGGAGGCAGCCGGGCAGCAGCATCCCATGCAATCCTTTCCTGGCGCAGAGAGTTTGGATTCGGCGGTCCTCCCACAAAGAGGCATCCGCTGACGTTGCTGGGCAGCTGGTGTAAAAGGAAGGGAAATACTTGTTTTCAGAGTATGGAGATATTTGCTACTGGATGCTGCAGAGCTAGGAGTATAAACAGGTAGGGAAAGAGGTGAAACAAATGGGGGATAGGTCCGTGGGTGGCAGATAATATTGACAACCCAATTGACCAGGAAATTCCTGAATCTCTGCCAAAGCTAGAAGGGTAGAGAGCGGGAAATGTCACTCTGTACATGACACCTTCTACTCTCTCCATATATCTACTTCAGCTACTATTGCAAATAGGAGTGCTAGGACTCTGATTTAGCTCAATTTTTTTAAATTTTTTTTTATTTTTAAAGTAAGGTTGTGGAACTGACACTAATGATTAGAGACAGGGAAATCCTGGTGGTATCTATGGAGAGTCCAAGTTGTATCATTCAAAGCCATCTCTCTTTGGGTTTGAAAGAATAGTTAACGAGTAGAACAAAAAAAATTAACTTTTGTATTAGGTTATTGATACTGTGATTCTCTGCATTCCTTTGATATTTTGGGGGTTTTGTTTGTTTGTTTTTCTTCCTGGAGTGTCCCTTGGATTTAAGCAAGAGCAGGGGCTGTTATGTAGTAGCTTTTCTCACCCCAGCAGTACCTTAGTAAAAGAGAAGAGGAACGTCGGGCAGGTTAATTCAACAGTCTTGTGGGATGAGACATTTTTCACTGGAAAACAGCTAAGGAATTTGGGCTTGAATTTCCTCATTTCGAAATGCTTGTCTAGCAGCATCCCTGTATCCTTATAAGCCTAAGCAGGTACCTCTGAGATACCTCTGCCCCACTAACCGTAGACAAATGTGTCTTTAATTTCAGGGTTAAGGCAGTAAAAGCAGGTCAGGATGAAGTGCTTTATAGGTTAACACTACCTTAATTTATGAAGTAGTGGAGCAAAACCCCAGAGGTCTGAGAAGTCGATGAGAAATCTTCATTTCTCCCAATATTTTTCTTGCGACTGTAAAACCTAGTTTGCATCAATCATAAACAGTTGTGCAGTTTTCCCAGAAGGTCACTGTGCAATGAACACACAACACGAAATATTTCTGCATATTTAAAAAAAAAAAGAAAAGAAAAGGAGATATTCTTCTCTTTGCATGCAATTTTTAAGAAGCAGAGAGCAAAAAGCCATAAAGTTTCCTTTTATAGATGTAGAAGACAGCAGCAGAGTGTGCTGAAGTGAGCGAGGAAAACCCAAGGTGACATTTAATTTTAGCAGTAATAAGCTATGGCAAAACTCCTCTTATTAAAGACCTAAGGCAAAAATGTTCGGCTGGTATATTCCGGAGCAGAGACACTGCCAGGAGCAAAGGGAGACGGGGTAAGGCACCTTGAGCAAGATTCAAAGAGCCAGGCATTAATTTTAGGGATGAAGAATTTGAGCACCTCTGCTAAGCAATAAATGAATAATGCCCGTTGCAGCGAGACAGAGCTGTTCTACTTCTCAGGTTCGCACAACAGAAATTCCTCCCCTGGATAAGGCAAGACTGCTGCTTGGGCTTGGCTGGGGTTTGTGGGCTGGGGCTGGGGGCTGGGGGAAGGCTGCAGCCCCTAGAAGGGTGTTCTCCAGCTCACGTACCCTAAGCATCCCTGCCTCTTACAGCGTGCGTGAGCCGTCAGAGGCAATTTCCAACCTCAGAAAGGCAGGGAGCTGCAGGCTGTGCAACTGCAGCAAGGAAGAGCCGGAGTCCTGCTCGGGTGCTGTTGCCCTGGGTCCAGGCCACCGACAGGTCTCGAGGGGCCGGTCCGGCCAAATTATCTTCCATGCTTCTGGATACAGAATCTGCCACCTCCCATCTGAAAACCTCGCAGCATCTGGATTAGGGGAAAAGCTGAGTCAGAACTTGAGTTGACAGGTAGAAAGCAGCCAGGGTGAAGTATTTTCTTTAGCAGATGACTGGCCAGCAGGGCCATATCCCACCTCAGCCTTGTTTTGCAGAAATGCCTGTTGAAACCCCAACTATAGAGTATGAAGAGATGGAATTTGTTTGGTTTTATAGGCTTAGGGGTGAAGCGCTGTAATTCTCACCTTGCACTCTGCTCCAGTGCACAGTGGTGCAGTTGCTGGAGATGGGGGGTCTGTTGATGGAGAGGGCTTCACGTAACACCCTCCCTTCTCCAAATAATACCAGTTTGCTCTGAGTGCAGAGCCCTGGTCTGCCCCTCTTGCTGCAGTCCTCTCGCTAGTTTCCTTTCATTTGCTGTAAATTCTCACAACTGAATGTTTTCAAAGGGAGGAGGGCTCTTTCAATAGGTCTCTTTGCAGATGTTTATTCCTGGTGGCACTTATGTTGGCAGATAATTGCTCAATACCTATTTTGGCAGCACTTTCTAGACAAGAATTAATAAAATCTAATAAGGCACTTAGAAAGTCATGCAGCTTCACTAGCTGGGTACACCCAAGTGCTGACTGCACACCTGAGTGGGTAATACCGCGGGATATTGAGTCTCTGCTCCTGACAGGACTCCCACCTCCCAGCAGCCGGGACACAGCTGTGGGAGTCTGAGCTGTTCACTCTTGCAATGGCACCCCTGGAGCTGCACTGTGAACAGGCATGTTGCAAAGAAGGTCCACAGCAGTGGTTTGCTAGCAAGGTCCAGGTATATTTGTTAATACAGATGCCTCCAATTACATGTAAAATAGATCTAAAAGGCCTGGCATGGCTGCTGCATGGGAAGAAATTTGCAGTTTCTGTCATCTCTCTGTGCATGTTCTCCTGTCGAGTGATCCTGCAATGGTGCCAAAAGCTGTGCTGAGGCTTTGGGTCACGATTTCAAATCTGATTCCTTTCTGCTTCGTCTCTGTGGCGTGTTACTGCTGCAGGATCTCTCAGTGCCCTTCAGTATAGGAAGGAAGACATTGCTGGCACCCATCACAAGCTACTGGTATGATAATCGTGTTGACTAATGGGCAAAACGTGCGCGTGAATACTGAACAGCTGCTCCCAGTCATCGCCTACGGAGTGGTTTCCTCTCCGGAGGTCTGTGCCGATGCTGTGCAGGCTGCCGGGGAAGCACAGGGAGCGAGAAGGGCTGTGCAGAACTGTCAGTCCCATCGGAGCAATCCTCAGTTTGGCTCCATGGCTGTAGAGAAACCGGCGACACACACCGGTACTTGTAGCAGAAGTCTCCAGCTGTGTCGGGCGTAATTCTCGCATTGGCCGCAGCTAATGTGCCTCAGTGCCCAGGAGCGTGTTTCTGACCCACTAATGCAGCACAGCGAGGCTGCGTCCGCTGCGGGGGCCAGGAACCAGCTCCCTTCTTCTGGGGGCTGGCAGAAAGGAATGGGGCAGCAGGACGCGACCCAAAGTCTCCCAGCACCCCCCAGCCCCGGGAAGCCCTCCCTTCCCTTCTCCAGCTGGCAGGAGGGAGGAGAAGGGCTGGCAGGACCAACAGCTCCTGCCTGGCTGCCCTTGGAGCTGCGCTGCAGGAGGGGAACAGGAGAGCAAGATCAAGCGCTCCCAAATCCATTTCTGAATCTGCGTCTCGTCCAGATGGATCAAAGCAAGGGTGCCTAGCCCAGACCGTGTCTCTGGATTTCTAATGTTAAGCTGCTTTGTAGCAAGTCTGTGAAAATAAGTAGAAGGCAGCAACGGGCAGCCTGCTGACCAGCAACTTCTTAGTTCTTGGCTGTCTGTAGAACCAGACCTGTCTCTGCCTGCGTGGATGCGGATATAAATAGATGCACAGGGTCGAGGCGATGGGTGGGTTGTACAATGAATCTCAGCACTCACAAGAGCCAAAAATACCTACAGAAATGATGGGCAGTTTGAATGACATTTGCAGAATGCTGCTAATGGCAAAAAATTGCTGCCATGCTTAACAGAGTCCCTGTCACAGAATGAATCATCCCGTCTTGCCAGCGTGGAGACTTGCACCCGTGAGTTCGGCTAATGGTGGCCCCTGCATCACACTGTGCATTTGCTGCTCTCTCCCTAGTGCTTTTCTGCCTGAGGAGGGATGGGGATCAGCAGACAAAAGGGTTCCAGCATTTCACGGCATCCTTGGCCTCCCAGCTCAGATTTCAGGTCAATGTTATTTTCCTCTTCCATTTTGCAAAATGACAGGAGAACTGATCGCACTCACCTTAGCAAGGAAGCGAATCCTTCCATTGTTGCAGTATAATAAGGGACAATAATTCTTGGAGAGAGAGCGAGAGACAGAGTTTTTGTGAAATGCTCCCATTTTGTATAGAAACCTATCTCTATTTTTCAATCCTAAATGGCCCTTGTATCGAAAGCCCGGTGTACGAGCTGTCTCCGTTCAGTGTGAAAGCTGCGAAGAAATAGAAACTGCCTAGAATTGCTCACCGTCTGGGAGAGGGGACATTTTTCTCTATGGATGTTTTTAACTATGTCTTGCTGCAAAGCTGTGGTGATTTTATGGTTGCGTGATGGCGACTGAGGGTATTGAGCTTCTCATCCAAGCTTGATCACAGACCCTGTGCAGCCTTGGGCAATTTGTCTTGCTGCGCGGTGTATCAGGCCCCGTCATTAAAATGTGCGGGATCGGTGTCTGCTTGCCGTGCGGGGTCCTGGGTGCTGCCAGGGCGTGCACAGCACGGGTGGCTGCAGGGACTTGCTGAGAGTGGATCTGTGCGTGGGGGGTGAAGTCCAACCTGAAAATGGGCTGTTCCTCCCCTCTCTTCTGTTGGATCACCGATCCTCTCGGCTGTTTCTTAGATGAGAGCCTGAGGAGATTCAAGCACCGCTTAGGAAATGAGTTGTTAAATTATCGCTGTCTTGAGGTGTGCATGTAGCATGTTCTTATTCTGGCAGTGACCACGGGGAAGGTCACAGGGTTGGAGAACTGGCAGGTGCTGCCGCAGCACCGAGCTGAGGACGGGTGCAGTCGGTGCGCTGGTGGGGAAGGGCAGGATCAAAACTCTGGCGACAGCCCGCTGCTCTCTGAGCAATGCTCTGGGCCAAATCCTGCCATGCTCCGGTGAGAGGCCTTGGTACGTTAAAGAGCGCGCTGGAGCAGGGCTGCCGTTTGGGAACGGGGCGGGTTGTAGTCACAGCTGAAAACTTGTCACTAGTGTTTGAATAATTAATTCATTTCTTTGAAAAAAACAAACCTAAAAATCCACAACGCTGCCCCTGGGTCCAGCCCTGCGTGCAGACAGTTTGCAAACTGCTGCTCTCGTTAGCCCCGCTGCCGACCCCACACGGGCACCGCGGGCACCGGGTGACCACGGGGAGCCCCGGCAGGCTGGGCTGGCAACGGCGGCATCTCGAGATGTCTCATACAGGGTTTGCCTCGAGCCATTTTTGCTAACAGTAAGTGGCAAATGTTTCTGTGAATCCCATATCCTGGGGGCCTTAACTGTTACAAATAAACCACGTTACTAACATTGTCAGGGCAGGGTGAGTAAAGCAAACCCTTAGTGTGTGTTTAGATGCTCTAGTTGTCCTTCCAGGGGCTGTTGGAGGGATTTGCATGTAGTTGGAGGCTGCAGAGAACTCCGTAATGTCGTGCTGTGTATTATTCAGTAACTGACAGTTGCTTGGGATTAACCAGCAATAATATATATATCAATACTTGGTGCAGCCGACATACAGAACAGCTCTGGGCATGTACTGCAGCTTTCAGAAGCATCGTCCCTCTGTCAGGCTGGTTTCCCTGCGCTGTCAATTCTGTTAATGAGAAGCTGTCGGGGTGCCTGGGCAGCCCAGCTCCGATTCCCGACTGGGGCAAGGCTCCCTCTTCCTTCCATGAAGGGTTTTGTTTTCCCAGATGCCATTTTTCATGGCAGATGCTGTGCTATAGGCAGCCCTGCTAAAAATGAACGGCGAAGTCCGACGCTCCTTCCCAAAGCACCAAGTTCACGTGTTGGCTTGAATCACCCTGTAGATAGAGGGACCTGAATTGTATGTGCTCGCGCACAGGCTCGTGATGGGTTTTGATAATCCAGATGTGCTCAGAGCTAAAAGGTGGGAATTGCTCGTGTGGTGTTTGAGCAGAATGAGTGGCAGCTGGGACTCGGGTGAGATGTGCTGTGTTGCAGTTCTGTGTTGAATTTCCATTGTCTGCAGTTTCCAGAGATGTCAGCTCTGCCACTGTGCGTTTGCTCAGGATGAGGAGGAACAAATTACTTTATACTTATCCCCTCAGGATGACATAAGTCTTCTGCAATGGGATGCATGGTCTGTTGGAGGGAGCACATGCAACACAAGGAGAAGGATAAGCAAGGTTCTATCTATTGGCATTGGGCTATAAGGAATCTCCAGACTCTCTGGTATTCAGCTGACTCTGGGAATGTTCTCCAAAAATACTGAAGTAAAAGTAAGGATGGAAATTTCCACCCACTTTGCAAGGAGGGAGTGTCCAATGAGAACTGCCTCCTTGAAACACAACTCTGTAGAACTCCAATATGCTATTTATTTTCCTCTAATTTGGAGTGCTGAAATGACAATGGGCTCCCTTGTTTGTGCCCTTGCCTTTGCCTGAGCTCCTTTAGAGTGGAAAATCAGCGACGTGTCCCTGTCTGCTTCCAACCCTAGGCTCCGCTAGATATATATTAGCAGTTGCATGACTCAATTGTATTAATTGTTGCATTAAATTACATGGTATTACTCAAAAAGAATGTTAATTTAGTTTTCCTACAACTGTGTTCGACTTAATTTTTAATCAGATCTGACAGCAAAAATTTAAATCAAGTGCTGCATCTTGGCTCTAAGAGGACCGAATACATAATGAATGTACTAAAGCGATCAGGACAGTTTGCAACACTAATACACATTAAACGTAGGCAGGCTGCTGAGCTGTAGACAGTAATTATTCCTTCTCTCCCACCAAGCTGAACTTCATGGAGGAAGAGCTGAACCGAGCTCTTGGGTCATGGTCTGGAAGGCAGTACTGGGATTGTTTAATGCTGACATGCCGTGAGCCAGACCCGGACGGACACAAACAGCTTTAACAGGGGGCTGATAACAAAGCCCCAGCAAACTCATGCTCCCAGTAGCAAACATGAAGCAAAAGTAGATTAGATAGCAGGCTTCAATCTTTGTAATTTAGACAGTAATGCAGGAAGGGTGGGGAGGGAACCAAAAGCAATTTGCAGAGGCAGAGTGAGCATGTAACTGCATCTTAAGTTGGAAGCGACTGTAAGAGTGTTTTCCAGGCAATTGCAACGTTACTGAACTTCACTGAGTGAAAGAGCAGCTTCCAAACTAGGCCAGGTAGCAGCATGGCTTCTATTCAGTGTTTCCAAGAACTGATCTGCATTCAGGAGATCAGGTCCTGGAGATAAAGGACTACTAATTAGGAGAGCTTGGCTAATTAAAGAAAAAATAAAACACTAAACCCCTAGCAAGCCACTGGTCTGTTAATCACAGTAATATACAGGGGGGAGTTCAGGGAGCCATACAAGTTCTTAAAAATCCTAATAGAACACTACACTTCTCCTCACTTGCTTTATTGAGAGCATGGCATTTAGAGTGCATTAATCTGCTGAAAATACCGATGGCCACTCGTTCTGCTGTGCGGGAAGAGACATCCGTGGGTTTGTGCTCGTGTGTTTCTCTCCTTGGCACTCATTCCATCAGCAGGCATGAAAGGGTTTTTCCTTTTTTGAAAGCAGTGTGCATCACTGTATGTCTTCTAATGGGAAAAGCAAGATCTGTATAAATTCATAATGGTTGCAGTAATCTTTCTTTTCCGTGAGAAGCTGGTATTAATAAGGAGTGTCACAAACTATGAATTTTACTGTAGTGATATTCATTATATGTGATATACAGAGAGAAAACGTGATGTAGCAAGTGCAATGAATTGTATTTGTTGCAAAGACTAGAGCTAAGTGGAAATAAATTAAGCGTGATGTGTTTTAGGAGGTCCTATATGCTGTAGCAGATACAAAAAACTGTCCAAAAATGTTGATATAGAAAAGATTTCTAAGGTGGGAACGGAGATACAAACACAGAAAAAGAAAAATAAATTCATTTTGATGCATGGAGACACATCCTTTGCTGTGCATTTAGAAGAGGGCTGCAGAAAGCAAATATTCCTTCTGTTCTAGAAATTTGCAGAACCAGGATAATTGCTACCTGTGGTTGCTGTGGGAACCAGAACTTTTCAATTCCAGATTTTAAGAGCATAAAGTCTCAGCCAAATGTGCCATATTAATGTGACTGCTGTCATATTACAGGAAATCAGCCAATTTGTGGTTAATATAAACACGTTAGGAAGGGAGAATTTTGTAAAAGTGGAGAATCGGTTGGTGGGTTTTTTCCTTGAAGAAAGACTGGGGTTTGGCAGTTGGGCTGGAGCCACGGGTTTTGTTCAAAGGCAGAGCTGTCCGAACCCCAAACCGCCTTTTTAAGTACCAGGAGCAGAGGGGTGGGCTCGGTGGTCCCTCCTCGCCGCCGCCGTGCCCTCTCCCTCCCAGGGCAGCCGCAGCGCCGGCCTGGCTGGCAGGGCGCAGGTAGGAGCAGCCCGTGCTCGCCGCGTGCGACGAGGCTCCCCGGTACTTCCCCGTGTCAAATATAATCGTTAAACCTAGGTCCGTGGCAGCTTCCACGACTTCTCTTCAGGAAAATAACTGCTCCGGTGACCCAGCTCAGCAGAGCCGTCCTGCCAGCCGGGGCGCTCGCCCGTCGGGTTTTGTCCCCGCAGCGAGACACGGGTGTCTCCAGCCCTTCCCTCGCAGCGGTCTTCGCGTCCCCGTGAGCTGCTCCCATGTCCCAAACCGTGGGCACGCTCGGTGCCTCCCCTGGGCCGCAGCCGGGGGAGCGGGACGGCCGCCGAACGCCGGCACCGCTCCAGCCCCTGGGAGGGGACGCGTCCTCAGCATCCTCCAGTGGGAACCGCGACCGTCACGCTGGGTACCACTCTTCCTCTCGCTTTTAGAGCAAACGCGCGCTTGCTTTATTTTTCTCTCAGTTAACAACGGGAAAAGCAGCAGAGAGGTAGATTAGGGACTTGGCCGTTGCCAGCCTTACAAAAGGAGCGATGGCTGGTAATGGCTCCTTGGCAGGGGAGCTCGGGGAGGGTTTTGCGAGGGAGAGGAGCCAGCGGCAATGCAGCGGAGGAGCAGATCGATTTGGAAGAGTGGAGGGACTGCGCAGCCAAGCCCTGCTCGGGCGTGTTCGTGGAGACTCCCGGGGTGCAGCTCGGACCTGCGGGTCCAAGGCAGAAGCGGTGCTCCCAGGCTTCTGAAGTGCACGTGGGACCAAGGGCCGGAGAGCATTTATTTATTATTTGACTGGAAGAAAGTAACCAAGATAAAAGGGCTCCCTAGTTAATAATTCAGTCTTGGCGTCTGGTGTTTTTTCATGCGTGCATTGATAGTTCGTGCTCGTCGGGGCTTGCCAGCCTCCTCGCGCAGCCGGCTTCGCACCTGCAGCGAGCGGAGGGATGCTCTCCGGGCTTCAGGTGCCTGGTGCCAAGCCAGGCAGCGTGAGATGGAGCGACACGTGTTGCCAAATTTGCACAGTCGTTTCTGACCCACACAGAACACAGCCCAGAACCCCTGCAAATATATCTGTGTCTCCAGCGTCACTGCCCTAGTAGCATTTTATTTTTAAGGGAGGCTTAAAAGAGCCTGCGTAGGCTCAGGCAAAAAAAACCACCAAGGCAGAGCAAGTGCAGGGAGGATCACAGCAGCGTGATGCTGAGCACCAGCCAGAAATGCGCAGCAGCAGTGCACTGGCTAGAGCCCTCCTCAGGAAATATTACCTGAAATGCAAAGCAAAGGCAAAGAAGGCTCCAGCTTAGATACATCTGCAGTGATATTTTATTGATTCATAGGACCCTTAAGGCAATTTTTTAGAGCCTGTAAAGAAGGGTCTTGTTTTGTTCCCCTGGATGCCATTGTTCCCTGGCTGCCACGCTGCCTAGAAAAGTCCTTCAGATTTCTTCTGTGCAGGGCTACAGGCTGCTGGAATAATCGCTTTAAAATTTGGATTTGGGTTTCTAGAAGAACTAGAAGGAACAGAGCAATTTAGCTAAAAGCAGTATTCCTTGCATCAGTGTTGCATTCATGACTTTTATAAGCAACACTTAAGATTTGCTGTGTTGGCACATTTAGGCTGTGTTTTAGCAGCTCTAACTGGCACTTCAGAAGACCCAAATATTCCTGTGTAAAAACTTCCTGTGGCAAGTATATGATGGTTTATGCTTCCTAATTCTCAAAGGATATCGCTAAGTGCGGTGGGAATAGGGATTATTGTGCATAAGTGGGACAAATTAGAGGCAACACTTAACTGTGCCTGAAACTTTGACACAGAAAATAAGGAAAATAAGCTACATTTAAAATAGAAGTAAAGAGGGTCCCAGTAGAAACTGCCCTGCAGAGGCACAGCTGCACTGGTGGGGTGGGTAAGCAGCCCCAGCAGGTTTCAACAGCTGCAGCATCAGGGCTCGGACTCTGCGCGAAGGAGCTCTGGTTGAGTAACAAGCCGTATCAGCACAAAGGAGTTCTTGATGCTCAGGACTAAATTTGGAAAGTACTGTGCGTTATTTCATGTTCTTTATTTAAGCAAGGGTTAAAAAGTGCAGAACATTTATTAATTTTTTTTTAAATTTAATTTGCAGAGCTTTGCTAGAGGTATTTTATAGAGAGAATAAAACTAAAACTGATGGACTATTTGATATTTTTTCCGTGCTTTTCAAGTCTCAAGCGTGCGCACTTGCAGGCTTGCTTCGCTCCAGCCAGCCATTTCAAAGTGAACTTGATGGTGTGTCCACATCTGTGGTGTGAAGGCTGGGCTCTGCCTTGGTGGAAGCCCGTTGCTGTTCAAGCTAGAGAGTAATGTTTGCTGCCTAATGAAGGCCCTAATTAGTTGTCTGAGCTGTTGGTTTAGTAACTGGTTAAGAATCCAGTACACACTCGTATGGCAATACTTCTTATTAGATTGAATGGGAAAGATTTTAGGCTTGTAACTTCATGAGCAGACAAAATTCCCAGCGTATCAGTAATACATCAGTGTTAGCATAAATAGCAGGAGTTATTCTAGTAAAAAGGCAATATTCTTTTCTCAGCATCATGCTAGGCAAAGAGGGTGCTTTTACCTACTTTGAATAAATGTTCTCATCATCAAAGGAAGCAAGTCTGTGAATTTTTATGATTGCTTATGAAAGATCTTATAGTGCAATTAAAATATTGGCTTTTACTTAATCATACCGAGAAATGATGGACCGTTTATTGAGAAAAGGAAATAACAATGAAGCTTGATATTTCTGTTATCTGGGTATTGTCATTTTCCAGGGAAGGAAATCTGATGGTGCGGGGCTGGGACACCTGCAAACCCAACGACTGGCGCTGGCAAAGGCGGCAGCAGGTGTGCGGGGGTCAGGCTGCGGCGCGGGGCAGGGACCCGACGGTGACCCAGGCACGAGCCCTGACCCCTCGCTGGGGCTGGCTGGAAACCCTCAGCCTTCTACCAAAAACGTTGGGAGAGAAGTTTCCCCAGGCTGTTTCTTCTGGAGAGAAACAATTCCTCAAAGCAGAAATGTTTCTGACGGGAGCCGGGCAGGATTTTATGCTCTGTCCCCATGGCCGCAGGGCAAGGAGGGATAAAGCTGCCTGTGCACTGAAAATGGAAATGGAAAGTAAAGATTTATCCTGAGATCATGTAGGCTACAAGTTAGATGTGTTGAGTCAAAATGGTTTTTTCATTTCAAACATCTTTACTGCAGAATTTTAAGAAAGTCAGACTTGATGTTTCCTTTAACACTTTCTTTAAACACTCTTCTTAAAAACAGGTTTTGGGCCAAAGCAAATCTAACCAGCTTGGGTTTGGAAATCTGGTTTGGATTTTAAACCTGTGATAGTACAACTCCTTCCAAATTCCAATTAACTAGAATTTTTTCTTAGCATTTTTTTTCTACATAAGCCTCTATTCTCTATGCATTTTTAATAAGCTTTAGCCTGGGAAAACATGAGAGAGCTAACTGCAAGTGAAAAGAATAAAGGCAGTTGCTGTGTAGCTCTGAAAATCTGTTAAGTACTGGAAAGCTCATAGTGAAAAGCAAAGCAATGAAGAAATCTTAGCTCTGTTCTTATTAGAAACTGTGAATGAAGATAAAACCTTTTCACAAACTGTGTCTGGCTGAAAAAAATGCGGAGTAACAGCACCAGATAAACCTGTGACAGGGCCCATAAGTGTTGCCAATAGTGGAATAAACAGCAGAAGACCTCTGTGTCCTTTTTTTTCTTCCTAAATCGCAGAGCTTTGAGTCTGGGGACTGACTGATCCCTCCCGGAGTAGGAGGAGGGGAGAGCGCACTGGATCAGTGTGAAACGCTGAAAGCATAGAGGAGTTAAAAAAACCACATAAACCCAGATTTTTAAGGAGAAAGTAGTTATACAGATGATATTTCCAGAATGTATAATTTTTTTAAATTTTTTTTTTTTTTTTTTTAAGGAGAACAGATGGGCCCAGGGTACCTAGCAGACAGGTTTCTGTCTCCAGTCCATGTTACTGAGGGTGGTGGGAGCGCGGCAGTGAGTCACTCGGAGCAGAGCAGAGGCGGCCGTCACTGCCTGTCCGTGGGGTATTGCAGGGCTGGAGCCCAGGAGCCACGGTGAGGGGTGAGACCCCGCTGGTGACCCTCACCAGGCCCTGGCACTCGCTCTGTTTGTTTGCCGGCTGCTGCCACGTGCCGTAGCTCTGGGCAGGCGCTGCGGTCCGGACCTGCTGCAGCCTTTTCGTGGCTCAAGCGGGAGAGATGCCCCAGGGCTATAAAATGGGCTCCATTCTCACCCTCATCCCCACCAGGCAGCGATGGCAAGGTCTGGCAGGACCTCCCCAGGGACCTGGTCCTGCAGCTCCCACCACGGCGATGTCTGCCCTGGGGACTACAGGGGAGCCGGGTGTCCTTGTGGGGATGGAACGAAGAGCTGAGCCTGCCACGAGGGGCACAGGGAAACGGTAGGGTCTAAGCCAGCAAGTACACGCTGAGGCTGCCCAGCCTCCCACCTTCACGTTTTCCTTCCCACCTGTTCATGTTTTGGAAATGCTAAGAAATAATATTTAGGTGTTTAAATAAAACATACTCCTGATTAGAGACTAAGCGTTTGTAATATGTGGCTTGAGCCTCCAGAGCCGCTGCGCGGGGTGTTTGCTGTTCGCCTGCGTTGGCATGCGCCTTTGTTTACCTGCAATTACAAAATTCCAGAAGTTTCCCTCAAATTGCATCTGCTGGTTTTTGCTGTTCCCTTTTAGCGCCTGCTGTCCCAAGAGCACCGCTGCCTCCGCCTTGGGTTCCTCTTGCTGAATTTGGGGTGCCGGAGCCAGGCCCCTGGGTCACCCCAACCTGCCTGGGGGTCGCGGGGCAGGAGGGCACCCACGCTGCTTGCAGAGGGGTCCCGCGGCCGGCCGCAGCCTTCACCCCGTGCCGAGGGTGCGGGACGCCGCGGCGGGGAGCGATTGGGTCCCACTTGGCTCCTCGGCCGTCCCAGCGAGTGGGCGCGGGAGAAGGCTCGCCGGGAAAAGCTGCTGACCAGCCCTTTCCCCGTCAGAACTAATCAGCATCAGACAAGCTAATGGGGAACACAAAACCTATTTAAAAGCTACATTTACCACTTGGCTGATTCCATTATGTTGTGTAATATCCAGGTGTCACATTTCCTCTCCAAATGCCGGTTTTAATGCTTTCCTGACCTGCTAGGCTTAGCCGTGTGACGGGGGGGGGGTCCTCCTGCCGTCCATCCCCTGCCCCACGGGACCCAGGAGTGGCCAGGAGGAGAGGGGGCTCGTGGGGTGCAGGGGCCGGAGGGAGAAAGCGGGTGCTCGGCTGGGTGCTCCAGAGACGGGGGTGGAAGTGCGGTAGCTGAGCTGGATGTGACGCCACCAGACCTGTGTCCCTGCAGTTCTGGGGACACCGAGCTCGTGAGGGAGATGCTGAAGTCCCTCAGGTCTCCACGGTTTTCCCTGCACCTGATCCATGTGTGCCAGCCAGCACCGGCTCCCCATGGCAAAGGCTTTCCAGTTGATGGCTCCGGGACGGGAAGCAGCCACTTAGTTATTTCTGAGATTTAAGGGCTGAGTGCGCTGGGTTTTTAACATCTCCATGTAGTCTCCATTATCCCTGAATTATGCATGATCGCTTTCTCTGTAAATCCAGGATGGAGAGGGGACGTGGCAGCCAAGGCTATACAAAGGGCTGTGCCTTGTTGACTTACCACCTCACCGTGCAGGGCTGCTCTTCACCTCGGAAGAAAGCGTGCCTTGCCTGGAGCTGTACCACTTGCCTGTACCAACGCAATTTGCCCGCAAGCAAGCGACTCCTGGGCTGAGCTTCCCATGTGCTGTAGGTGATGTCTCCTCATTGATCCAGGCTGTTCCTGTTCCAGGGATGCCGGGTGTCTGGAATCACCTGGAACAATTAATTTCTATTTTTCAGTAATTCTTGTTTTAGAGCAGATATTTTTGCAAGGATTCAGGTGCTTAGCGAAAAGTAAATATCATCTGTGCTGCTTGCCCAGTTTCCCACGCTGAGGCTTTAGCATTGAGTGACTTCACACAAGCATCAAAAGCCAACACAGGGTATATATGCCACACGAGTTCTGCTGTGGGACTGGAATAGGCTTTGTGGTGCTAAAATGAGATTTTTAAGTCGTAGCTAGCGCTTCCACTGCGCTGGATTTCACCCAAAGTGAAAAAAATATTTTTTCAGTAAAAGAAGTGCTATGCACATACCTCCTTGAGTTTCATCTCTTCTCCATACTTACAAAGCTGAAATTCCTTTCTTGGCTTTTTCTCTTCTTTTGTTTTGCTTCCCCTTTGGGCCCTTGAAATCTCACAGATCTGCAGTCATATCAGTAAACGTATCTAGAATTAGAAGGAAACCTTATCTTTAGGCCTTGCTGATACTTTCTGTTCTTGGTACATGAGTGCCAGAAAAAAGCCTGTGAGTTTGCAACTTGCGCTCAAGCTGTCTTAGAGGCATGTGACATTTTAGGGAGTTATGAAGCTCTTTTCTTGGTGTCTTAAGTCAGGCATCAAAGATCACATGTCATTTTTACTCTTTTGTTTGGTGTTCGTGCTATAGTATATGTTACCCATGGTGGTTTTATCTGTAGCTACAGTTTTATAGAACAAGATTAAGGATGTAATTGCTTGCTTTGATTCTTAACAAGATCAAACAGAATGACAGAAATACCACTAAAAGGTTTCGTAAAATGCTCACTTATTTGAACAGATGCATGTATCCCCTTCTCACAGTTAAAAGGAGCGCTGGCTGCAGAGTGATGCTCTGTGGAGAAAGAATAGACTGCATCTCCAGAAACTGATGCTGATAAACAAATTTGGTCAGAGCGTGGTTTTTTTCCCAAGTGCTTTTACGTGGGTCAGAGACGGCACACGCACAAAAACGTCGGGACGACCAATGGCTCAGCGCGGCCCAGGGAGCTGATGCCCCAGGGGCAACACGGCAGCTTCTCCCAGCCCCAGCCCAGGGCAGCTCGGGGACCCCCTGGCTGGGGCAGGCGAGGGGAGATGGCACGGCCCCCGGTACTGAGCGTGGTCCCACGGCCCTGCATGCCAATGCTCTGTCGTAGTGCTCTGGGTGCCCTGCTGGCCAAGGGCAGTCACTCAGTCTGGAGAAATAAGTCTGATGGAGGGAGAGCTGCACGCTCTTCTCCGTGCCTTTTTCCTTGGGTCGTGTTTTAGCTCGGCGTGCCCATGTAAGATAAAACAGGTCAAGTAAATGAGCAGACATAAGGCTGCTCAGAGTAAATGCAAGGATAACAGAGTAATGATGTTTAAGCACGACACAACTCATCAGCAGCATAACAGGGGTTAGCATCTGATCTCACACTGTACAATTACTCAAGTGCCGCATGCACAAGTAGGAAGCTATCACGCTGCTGTATAATTTAGCCTTGCGTTACGTGTGATTCCCTGGCTCTAATGCTAAGTACATGAATGATTAAATATATGGAGCTCTCGGTTAGTCGGCAAGGCAAGAAGAGTTTGCAGGGGAGTTCAGCTCATGTGCAGACAGAGGAGCCTGGACCCAGAAGCAGAGCTATGAAAGTGTATTTCATGCCATAGCTATGTCCAGGATGTGAGATTGCAGGACACAGATTCTGCTGGAGAGGGTCATCAGGCAGGAGGATTTAAGGGTGCTATTAAGGACAAAAAATGAAGCTAAGCATTTGGGGTTTTAGAAAAAATCTGTTAGGATACTCTTAAGATTGCTTTGTGGTACATTCCCCACTTCTGTCAGAGGAATAAACACAGCGTCCCCATTGCAAAGAGCAGGTTGTTACTGCAAGGTTCCCGGCGCAGGGTTTCGGTGACTGGAGGGCTTGCCAGGAGGTAGCACCCTCCCTCGGGCTGGTCTTTGCAGAGCTTTGTGGAGTGGGCGCAGGCAGTCAGACTCCTCCAGGCTTGTCCTGGAGCCACGTCCCAGTAAAAATCCCCTTCATTTCAGCAGGAGAGTTGGTCAACTGGGGACTGGTAGATTCGTCCTTCACGGATGCTGCTACCGTGGCCACCCAGGAGCTGCCGGAATGGGGCACGAAGTGCCCTGGAGGGGACTGTTTGGGATGCATCCTGCATTCACAGCCAAGTGCTAACTTCTGACCACTGTCCTGAAAAGGCTGCGGTGAGAAACGGAGCAGGAGGACGAGCTAAAGTGCAGCTCGGGTGGCCGGCGCCACAGAGGGATCGCGTGCCTCTGCCTCGGCCGTGCCGGAGGAGAGCCGCGGCAGAACGGAGCGGGGGGTGCCCGGGTCCTGCTGGAGCAGGGGCTGCGTGCGCTCACTTCGGGCTTCAATGCTTTGAATGTGTTATTTCTGACATCCCTGTCCGAGGTGGGGTGACCCACTGCTGTCTCACCTTCCAGCCCTTTGGCTTCTGTTCCAGTTCGGAAAAGGAAGGAATGATGAGATTTTGAAATGTTTCTGAAATTTCCTGGGGGGTAAAGTCTTTTTCTCGACCAGCTCAGTGCTGTTCTCCACAGTGTGGGATACAAAATGACATTTTTATTAAGAAAAATGAAGTTCTTGGGCTCAGCTAGAATAGCTTCTGCAAGGCTGTATGGCAGGGTCACTGAAACAGCAGTTGTCGTGAACTTAACATAAAGGTACTGAAAAATAGCGTTAAAATATTGGAGGAATACAACAAAGGTATCTTATCTGGTACACCTTAAACACAAATATTCAAATAAACAGAAGAAGAGGAGTGTGATGAATGGATATAGAAGGAAGCAGTTCTGCATGCAGTTGCAGAAATGAACAGAAGGGAAGGTGCAGGATTTTGTTTTCCTCTGCTCTGAAATATCCTCTGTTCCTCTGAGATACGGGAATGATAAGTCTCTGAGAAAGAAAAACGTTCCTCTTGGTGACCTTACGGATTTAAGATCTATTTCTAAACCAAATTTTCATAAAAAACCTGCCACACACAATCTCCAGGTTAAACCTCATTTTATTTTCAGACAGACATGACCTTTCCTAGCTTTGGATATTAAATATCACAAAACCTGCTGCAATTTAAGCTGAGGATTTTACATTTAAATAAATGTAACTTAAAAGCAAACCTAACTTCTCTGCAGAACACAGGGGAACACGGGGCTGGGCGGGAGGAAGCGCTTCCCTCTCCTCCGGAGGACGTCCCTGCAGGGTCCGTGCCTCTGCGGGTGGGCTCTGCTCCCCTCGCCCGGCCCGCGGAGGGATGCTCGTGTTGATTCAACCTCCTGGCCGCTCTGCAGGAGGTGGCCGTTGGAGCACGGGCAGTCTCCTTAGTTCTTGGCTTGAAAGAAGCAGCTTTGCCTGGCGGTTTTGGTCTACTGTCACTGAGCTATGTACACCTTTGGAAAGGGGAGAGTGCAGTCAGAGGGGTCGCTCCCAGTGGACCATCAGTGCTGCTGGGAGGGCCGGTGCCATCAAAGTGGCCGCAGGACGGGACCTGGATGGACAGGCAGCTGCTAGTGCTGATTTTTGCAGAGAGAAGAGAAAATAACATCTAGTGTGAGAATGCTATTTTTGATATGCTCATGTTCACCGAAAGATGCATCATTATAGGGGAGGAAGAATTACATTGGCATCAGCAGATTTCGTCTCTGGCCTTCTCTCCGCTGGAAAACGTGTACTTGGTTGTAAACCAAAGTTTGTCTAATTTGCAAGAACTTTAAACTTCAGCAGGGTTTTTCCATCCTTCCCTTTTCAGCTGGGAATGCCTTTTGATTAACAAATGCTTTGCGACAACAAATCGATGTTCTTCTGTGTAACAGAATTAACTCAACTTGCACAGCTACAGATTTGCTCTTTGATTATTGTCAATAACTACTCTTTTCATGGGTGAAATGAAGGATCTCGGCTCATTAGCACGTGCTTTACTGAATGTCATTTATCAGCAAAAGGAAGTTAAAACCTCCAAAAGGGGTATGGGCAGTTTAGATGAAGGTGAATGTTAAACAAAGAAAAACAGTGCTGGACAAGGCTGGGACAAAGTAAATAATCTTGGTTTGAACTGGGAGGGCAATTTTGGATGCTTTCTCGAGGCTTTGCAGTGTCCTTTTTTTTTTGGTCTTGCACTTGGATGAGAATTAAATGGCTCATCTGACTTCCAGTATTCCTGCTTTAATAGCTGGATCCTAAATATCTCTCCAAAGAGTAGTTGTTGCACTTGTGCTGTAAGTACATAGTTACAGCATTTGCAGAAAAACGGTCGAGAGAAATCACTGCTGCAGACAAAGCCAGGGACAGCGCGTTCAGCTGCAGAGACTTCACCTTGCTTGTGTGTGTGATGCCACGATTGTTTTCTGGTGTGAATTAAAGGCAGCTCAAAAGCGAGGGTTGCTCATGGCCAAAGGTCAAGCGCAACGATGGGTGAGAGGGGGGTGTCGAGGGGAGCGGTGGTAAAGGCAGGGGCCGGGAGCTGCTCCAGCTGCAGGGAGCAGCAGGAGGGAGGGAGAGGAAATGTTAAAAAGGGAATGTGAAGCATCAAACGGAACGTTTCCACCCAAATGGATCCGTGCTGCACTGCGTGCAAGTGGAGAACAGCGGTCAGCCCGGCTCTGGTGGGGCATGTTGGAAGATGAAGGCGGTGGGGTGGGGGGGCCCCCGGTGCACCCGCTCTCCCGCGAGCCTTGCGGAGCTGCAGCCAGCTCCTCCGCAGGATGGACGGGTGCTGCAGCAGAGCCCGGAGGGACCCAGTGTCTCCTTCAGACTGTCCTGCCCCGTTTATCCAGCCCTGAATCGGAGTCTCCGTCTCAGATGCGTCGCGGTGCCGCTCGCCCCTGCCCCGTCCCACCCACAAAGCCGGTCTTCCTCCCGGCGATACCGCTATGCTTCAGAGCCCACAATTCTGATTTACTTGGGTAATTTCAGCAAAAATGAAGGTGTTTGAAAGCAGCCGGTCCCACCGCTGGTCCCCGAGGCTGCGCAGCCGGCTCCCCTGCCCACTTCTGTACTGCCACGGTCGCAAGTGCAAGGTCTGACCAGACTGAAACACCCCAGAAGTCCAGTGAACCCCAAATTTCCCAACACGTCTATTCAGGCCACATAAGCGAGTTGCCATGGAGATGTGCTGAGTGCGGGCACGATGCTCGAGTGATGGAGTCTCACAGCCAGAGGCATCCGTTAATCTTATTTTTATCAATTTTTAAAGAGGGTATGATAGTGGTATCTCCACCACCTTCCCCTCATCTCTTGCAAAAGCTTGGCATTTGCACTTTATTGAGAGCACGGGCTTCAGCGACTTTGAAAATGAACCTTAATGAACATGAAGCACTGGCTTGGGGAACATGTGCTATGAGGGATGGAATTTAGTAGCAGGAAGCTGCCACCTTTGACATATTGCTCCGGCTTTAACGAGGGGGAGATTGACAGCCCAAGACAGGTAAAAGGAAGATGTGCCTTTGCCTTCACCTCGGGGGGTCACGGCTAAATCGGGGCCCGCAGCCGGGTCAGGAGGAGGAAACGCGGCTTTTATTTATGAAACTCCGACTCAGTGGCTGTCTGCAGATGGATCTTTTAATTGGATTTTCCTTCCCCTTGTTCTGGGCGCGTAAGTGCAAAAAGGGGGACGCGAGCACCCGAGCAGCTCCTCTCCTGCTCTGAAGCCGCAGAGGCAAAGGGCAGGTTGGATCCCAGCCGTGCTCCCCACCGCGGCACTCGGCTCCGCAGGGCCCAGGCAGGCTGGGACCCCCGCAGCAGGCAGCCCGTGCCGGCAGGACAGGGACGGGGCTGGCAGCAAGGAGCAGGAGTGGCAAGGGCTGGGGCAGCTGCTGGGGTCACCAATATTTGTGTCGAAGCGTAAGGGATTGTCAGCGTCTTTCATTTAACATGGGTAATGTATACCTCAGCAGAGAGGCGTTGAACGTACATCAGCATTTTGAAGTCCTTACACAATAGCTGCCATAGGAGCATATAAATGCAGAGTAGTAACAGTGTTCTGAGGAAGAAATAATTATTTAATCCGAAGCGAATATCTGTGTTGTCCTCATTTTTTTTGCCTGATTTTATTTAGCTAAGTGCTATACAAGTCTCAACAATGGGAAAATTTCCACTTCAGCTCCAAGCAGACAAAAGCAAGCCTGTCTCTCTCAGAAGTAAATCACGGCTAACTCCACTGAGGCTATTATAAGTCACTATAAAAATGACACAAAGAACCACATAGGGTGTGAGCCAAAAACAGCATGGGGGGAAAAATAAAGCAAAGTTATGGCCCTTATCACTCACCAAGTACACTTTCCACAGAGATTCCCAAGAAGAATAGCCCTGAATGCTCTGCTGCGAATCAGACAGCGATGATACGGTGATGTTACTGCTCAGATATTATCATGATTTTCAGCATCATGGTGGTACTTGAAGACATTGATTAGGCTCTGGCCTCATTAAACTGTGCAAACACGTAATGAAAAGCTGGCATCCCTGGAAAGTCTCGTACCCTGAGCTTCGAACAAAGCAGGTGGCAGAAGGCTTTAGGAGTGGAGATGAAGACAACAATAAAGCAGATGTGTCTTTTAGGGATTCGGTTAATGTCCAAATAGGACCGTGCTGGGCTGGGCACAGTCTTTATTTCATGGACGTAACCATGATCACAGCAAGGAATTATTCTTTGCTCTAAAAAACAAGGGTCTGCAGCACCCAGGACTATGCTGTGAAGGGGTGTCAAGGTGGGTACCCAGGCAGGGAGAGATCAGAACCAGCTGAACCCTGTGGCTCTCCTCAGTGGCCGTGCCGGGGAGGGACGGTGTGAAGCTGCTGCTGGTGCAGCCGTCCGCTCCGAGCCCAGGACGTGCCCGGTGGGCGGCCGCGGCGGTGGGCAGCGCTGGGCTGGGACAGCCAAGCCTCGCCACCCATGCCATGGGAGGCAATGTTACCAAACCGAAAGGTGGTGCTTCAGTAATTAGCGCAAGCTGAGCCCTAGTGACTCCGCACGGGAATGAGATAGCCTGGGCTGAGAGCGTGGGTCTGTGAAGGGGGGCTCTGCACCGTGCCCAGACCCCGTCCTGTGCCTGCTCCTGCCCACCCCGGGCACCCACCAGCCACCCAGCCACCTGCGGGGACACAAGTATTTCTATGTCTTTGCTCACAGCTGTATGCAAAAGTGTTTCTGGAACCCAACAGGATTCACTCGGGAACCCATAATGCAGAATTATGAGAGTCATTTGCCTGAGTATTATCTAATCGTGGAGCTAAACTGAGCGGTGTGATGATATGGGTACATTTTTTACATGAGTAATCTGCAAAGAAGATGCTCTACATAAATGTCACCTGATTTCATTCTGATTTAATCCCCTTTATTTATTGCACTGTTGTACCTGTTTATTATTTTCAATTTCTCTTCCTGACATTTTACCTCACTGCACCTGCCACTTCTGATCCTGCATCAGGACCTCCAGGTGAGGACAACAAAGCGCCTTCGTGTCATTCTCTGCTTTGATATGAAAGTAAGAGAGGGAATACAGAGAAAATAGATGCCAAAAAAGCTGCACACATGTGTTCTAAGAATAGTACGACAGCTCCCTGCAGCGCTGGCAGCAAAGCGGTCTGGAGGCAGTCACCGTGCCCTGCCTCGGCCGGCGCATCTCCCTGCCCTCCTGCGGAGCAGAAAACCTCCACCAGACGTGGAGGCGTTGGCGGAGTCAGGTCGGTGCGAGCCCAGGATCTGCTCTCCCCAGCCTGCTCGTGCAGGTCGCCCCGGAGCAGGCGAGCAGCATCCCGGGCTGGGACTGCGCCTGCGGCATCCCTCGCACATCCCTGGCTGGGAGAGGACTCGCTTCTCCCCAGGTTGTCCAGCTCGGGTCCGACGCCAGCGTCACGGTGCGATGGAGGGACGAGTTGCTTGGCTCATGGGTGTGCGGCTTGCAAGAGGCTTTCCGGGATGGCCGGGAGCTCCTGCCTCCGAGAGATCAGGGGCCTTATCCCGCTGCGGTCTCGGGGTCCGGCCGCCTCTTCATCCCAGGATGAGGACGTTCCCCTGGACCGCGGAGGCAGCTCCGCTCTGAGCAATGGTTGCTGTTGGCAATTTATCAGACGTAATTATGCCAATTAGCCCACACATGCAGTTCTGGCTCCAGAAAGGCTTTACGACCTGACAATATATCTCTGCTGGGCAGAGAAGCACAAACCTTTTCCTCAGATTATTGCAAACTAATCAGCCTGGGTGATAAGTTTACAATTTAGCACACAGCTCGGTAGTTTGGTTATAAATGCTTCGTTTTGTTGCTGGTTTAGTTGCCCTGCTTTGCAGGACTGATATCAATCCTCATTCAAATCAAAGTCCTTTTCACACATGCTCCAGTGAAGTGGAATTTTCTGCAGAATAAGGTGTTATTAACCTAGCTCTGCTCTTCCTGGCGAGGAACGAGCCCTGCCACTGAAACCATTCCTCACCAATGAACCCTGCTTAAATAGCGATTAGCAGACCTTCCAGCAGCAAGAAAAATGCAAAACCTGTGACCTTTCAAGCTCTTAGCTGCAGTGACTTTTAAGGTGTAAGAGTATTTTCTATTTCTCTTCCCAGAATTTCAGCAAACAGTGATTTTTATAGCTCTTCTTGTCAGCACATCGTTTTTTGACTTCTCCGTTTCTGTTTCCTTTACTTCTCCTCTCCCTCTTGCCTGAAGCTATTCCGGGACCAGCCTGGGGACCATCTGACAGCCCAAATTCTGCCGGGTGCTCCCCGCTCCAGCCCCTGTGGATCAGCCAGCACCGTACCGGTGGTGCCACGTCTTGAAATAGGGCAATAATATTTTCGTGCCAAGCCTGAGTTAAAGCGAGGATGGTGGGGAGAGGAGGGGGGGAGGGACACCCAGAAGCCAAGGGACGGTGTGTAATTTGGAGGGGTTCGTGGTGGCTGGGGCAGTGCCACGGTGCCAGGACCCATCTGTGCCGGGGTGCCGCAGACCAGCACCTCCAGCCCTGGGAGAGATGCGCTGTTGCATGTGGATGTACGGAACGGCAGGAGAAGCGTAGACGGGAAGCGCCACAACATTCGGTGTCTTCTGCCAGGTTTACCCCAAAATAGCGGGAATCACTGGAGGTTCGAATCGACTGACATTTTGTGGGTTTATCTGCATGAGGAGCCTGCCGCGGCTCCGTGGCGCTAGCTGAAAAATAGAAACATTAGTGCATAGAGAACCATTTGTAATTTAAAAATTGTTCCCATTTCAGAAAATTAAAAAAGAAACATCATTTTTATTTTAAGATTTGTCAGGATTTTGTTGATGATGATTTCTCCCTCTTGCCACAGTCGAACATAAAATGGATAAATGCTTTCTCCTGCCTTTTTTTCCTACTCAGTAACTTCTAAATTTGTAGAGCAAAAGGAAAATATGACGGGACCTCTCCTTTTTCTCCCTCTAGCCATACTCATACTGGTGTATTCTTTCAGTAATAAACAGAGGGGAAAATTGGGGAGACGATATCAAATTACAGATTTTTTTTTTTCCCCAAAAAAATCCAAAATCAAAAGAAAATACTAATTTCTGTCAAAGCTCTCAGACTTTAATCCAAAGCAGTATTTTTTTGTGGAAGAGGTTGCTTTCAGCTGGGACCAGTTTTTCCTCAGGGAAAAATGTTAATTAGCTCTCTGTTTAACCACCAAGGAAGAGGGGAAGGAATCATTCTGCATGGGTGATGCTGCGGCTGTGGCAGCACAGGAGCAGCTGATACTTCCCCGCGCCAGTCTGTGCAGCATCGCCTCCGCCTGCGCCCTCTGCCCGCTCCTCCTCCAGCCCTGAGAGCTGGGCGCAGGCAGCAACCCTTAGCGGCCGTAGAATCTAATGCCGTTGCCGTTACGTGCAGGAATAACACTTTGCAGAACATATTGCAGGGGCAAACTGTGCTTTTGTGTGTGCGATTGCTAAAGTGAAGGATAGAAAGCAGAACATGAGTGGCCTGACGGCACGACTCTGCCCTACGGCATGTTCGGCACCAAGGGCAGCCCTCAGGAGCCGGGAGGGATGCCCTGGGAGCCGGGAGGGATGCCCTGGGAGCTGGGAAGGATGCCCTGGGAGCCGGGAGGGATGCCCTGGGAGCTGGGAGGGATGCCCTGGGAGCTGGGAAGGATGCCCTGGGAGCCGGGAGGGATGCCCTGGGAGCTGGGAAGGATGCCCTGGGAGCCGGGAGGGATGCCCTGGGAGCCGGGAGGGATGCCCTGGGAGCTGGGAAGGATGCCCTGGGAGCCGGGAGGGATGCCCTGGGAGCTGGGAAGGATGCCCTGGGAGCCGGGAGGGATGCCCTGGGAGCTGGGAGGGATGCTTTGGGAGCTGGGGGAACCCGCTCCCCTGGGGCTGAGCTGCTTTGTCTCCCTCTGCTTCATATCCTTATGTGCCACAGGGAGCTTTAATTACTGAGAGCATCGTGGTTTCTGCAGGGCACGGAGGGGTGGGTGCCTGACTGATTGATGCCCGGATGGTGTGGGGAGCAGGACAGACAGGCAGACGTGCAGATGTGCAAAACCAAGCAGCAGGCAGAAGCCTTTGAGGAGCTGTTGAGATCTGTGATGGGAACAGCCAAACACCCGTGTCCATGCACGCAAATACTTGCACAGGCACACGACAGAGCACAGCCCAAGCCCGCCCAACGCTCCCAGCGCAGGCACAGGCTGTTTCATGGGGTTTTGATAATTTTGAGCTGACCTGAGCTTGTGCTTTTTACAAGGGTAAGTTACCAACAGATCTGGCTGAGGAAAGCTGTGTCAGTTCAGGTGTCTGGGCTGTTCTTGTGAAGAAGAGCTTACATCAGAGCAAAACACTAACAGCTGTAATTATTAGCTTTAAACATTCTAAAACTGTGAAGTGAAAAGAAAGTTTCAGCACAAACCAGAAATCTGTTGTAGGTATTGACACAGTCCTCACCCTCATGCATTGTCATAAACAAGGACATGATAATTAGATATTTTTTAACGGACAAAATTATTTTATTTGCTTCCCTGCCAGTTTTCATGAGACCATCAGTCATCCCCTGCATAGATAAGATTTCTTATATTCACTGACAGGATAAATTATATGGTTCTCATCCAGTAAATCAGCATTACTGTGCAACATTATCTCTTGCAAAGCGATGTCTGAGAAAATCATAAATTCTGTCCAGGTTTATTAGATCTGTCTTTTATTCACATATTTATTTTATCCCAAGGGGAGGTGCATTTTTTCCCTAATTATTAATCATATTAATAAGGATGGGGGGGATGTGGCTTTCTGTAAAACAACACCGCTGCAATGATACTTGAGTGTTTATGGACTTTTCATTAGAGGGTGCTGTGAAGCCCGACGGTGGCGATGTTGTGGCTATCGGTGCGGGGATAACGCGGTGACAGATCCGGTGTGAATGCTCATCGGGGAGATGACGACGACGCGGCTAACGAGGAGCCATTCTGCCTTGCTGCATAGGGTTTGGGTGGAGAGGCGATGTAACCTCGGCTGGCAGCCTGGCCACCCCGGGAGGCCAGTGCCGGTGCCGTGGCTGAGCCCTGGCAGGGGCTGGCCAACAGCCGCGGGGTGTGCGGGGCAGGAGCGGGTACCCAACCTCCTCCCCTGAGCAGGTGCTGAGCATCCATGGTGTCCTCGGTATCGCTGTGCCTTTGGCATGGCCGGGGAGCCTTTTGAGACCTTCCAGAACTCACTGTTCTAGCAAATCTCAATTATTGGGATGACTTATTAATTATTGGCTTCCACGTTTCTCCCGGTAATCTCCCTGGCAGATCTCCAAAGATAAGCTTTGCAGTGGGGAAAGAGGGGAGTTTCTCCCCACCATCCCCTATGGGCCCTTTGTTGTCAAGGAGAAAGCTGGTGAATCCTAGAGCCGATTATCTGAGACCACCAAAATAAATGTACGTGTAATGGAGACATGGCGCTGTGGAGAGCTGTAAATGTCACTGCGAGTCAAGAGCCTGCTGTACAGTGAAAGGCTTGAAAATGAGATTGAGAAGCGAACGGGGAGCACCATTGGCATTTAGCGATGATGAGGCTCATCACCAGCCTGGCCGTGCTGAGGCCGTGCTCTTCTGATGCCCCTGCGGAGCTGGTTTAAAGCCCCATGACAGAGTCAGAAATCACCGTCTCACCGGGCTGAGGATTTCTGTTAAGCAAAACTTTTCTCAGGCCGAGCACAGGCACTGCGACGGCTCCTAACGCGGCTGTAAACTGGATGTGCTGAAATATTGCCATCACGGAGCGCGGAGGGATGCTGCCCGCCGCACCCCTGTGCTTCTTATCATAACAGAGGAGCCATTGCCTCCTATTAGCCATCTGCTCTAATAAAAGGAAATAGCATTTTGCCAGGTGTGATATGGCACTCACATAAAGTGGAAACCACCGCTGAATTTATTGACTCAGCAAGCAGCTGGGTGCACGGGGGTTTGCGGCATTTTTCACGTCGCTTGCATATAATACAGTTGGTGTAATTCAGCATCCTTTTATTCTCCCAGTCTCATCAAAAGCTCTGAGAAATGAGGCTGGATATGTGGGCTGGGGTGAGCAAGGCTGAATTATTGTTGAAGTTATTGATTGAAGAGTGGGAGAAATAGCATTAGAGCCTGGATCTCCTTTTATTCTGTTAGAGAGGGGAAGAAACATTTTCTTAAACTATGAGACGATAAATAATTGTTTGTGACTTTTTTACCTTTTCTGATGATGGTATTATGTAGCTCTGAGGCATCTTTGGAAGGAGTGCAGCTTTCTTGGCCTGTGGAGGGGTAGAAGCTTTCAGATCATCAGCTTGGTTAATATGAAAAGGAGGAGCCTGGATACCTTTAAAGAAAAGAAAACCTCTTTAACTGCACACAGAGGACAGAAGTGATGGGAGCCGCTCATCAAACACAGGCACGAGTTAGACCCCATGGCCAAGAGACTTGTTAATTCTGGTGTCCTTACCCCGTTTCTGGAAGGGCGCTGCATCAGGGTGCGCTCTGCATCCTCGGAAATGCTGGAGGGGCTGTGGCACACCCCGAGGTGCCACACATCTGGCACCCAGGTACCGCAGGATTCCACTTCCCCGATCACCTCTGAGCTCCCCCGGGGTTACAGACCCCTCCGAAAGGACAGCCCACTGCAAGAGGGCAAAGGGTCCGGTGCATCTGTCCCCTCTGCTCCCCTGATCCAGCCGCCCAGGACTCCTGCAACCCTTTTCCAGTCCATACTTTTAATATGAAAAAATATGATTAATTATATGGTGCTCCCATCTCTTCATAAGTTGAGAACGAAACCAATACTATATTTCAAAGAAATGGTGCAGGGTAACAATTTGTAAGGTGTAGTTTATCCAGCAAATGAAAGTTTTCCTCTACAGAGATTTCTAGGAAGGAATGGATTGTTTACTCCTGTATTCAGTCATATTAAACAGATGAGTAAGTAGCAGGAACAGACATCAGGTTTATTGAATGCTCACAGATTTTCTTTGATGCTTGCCATTCTAGGCTTGGGTTCTGGGACTGGCAGCCCAGGTACCGCAAGGCTGTTTCTTTTCCATGGCTGGTCTCCTGGCATTTTTAAGGAAGCCTTTCTTCTTCCACTACAAGTGAGTTTAATTTTGTAATTAAATTAAACTTCCACTTTGTGCCAAAAATTTGCTTTTCAAGAATATAACTTAGAAAAGAACTGAATTCTCTTATTTCATCAACTCCCACAAAGTGAACAGTGGAACCATTTACTGTGATTAAAGTAATCACTGAGCAGAAATATGCGTGTAATAGTCTGCCACCAAAGCAGTCACTAATGATTTTAAGCATTTTACTCTAGGGGTCAGCAATATCTCACCCCTTTGGGCTGGAATGAAGGGGCTGTCAGGCTCCTTGCAGCGAAGTCTCTCTCACTAAATGAGAGGGGTATTTTAAGGATGCCAGGGTTATAATGGGTCAGAACATTTTAACAGCAAAAAGCTGGGGGAGGCCCAGGAGATCAATAACACTCCCAAATCTCAGCATGCCCTGCCCGGCGGTGCAGCCTCACCGGCTTTCTGCACCCCGGGACCGTGTTTGCTTTTTCTCTGTGCCGGCACCGCAGCCCAGCCAGCTGCCGTTTGCTGCTCTCTTTGCTTTGCTGGAGCAATGTCAGGCCAGGGATCTGGGGCACGGAGGTGTGCGTGGCCGTGCTGCAGGGTGCGATGGAGGAGGGACGGGGGGTGCGGGGGCCAGCAAGCTTTGCCGCAGGCAGCAGGATCCTTCACAGCTCCCCAGCTGGGGACTGGGACAGATTCTCCCGAGCAGTTTATTACAGCCTCTTCTGTGGTTACAGCGAGCACTGTTAACATGAGCCACAGAAAGAGCTGTCATCTCGTTTTCAAGGCATAATGTTCTCCTGCTTCTTCTAACTGGCATCGTTGGAGATAAAATTGTTTCTCAGAAACAGGCACGAGATCTGAACTGACATTCCCTGAGAAAATGAATTCTGCAGCTAATTTCCCAATGCACAGGTTGAGCTGAATAGTAAATGAATGATACTAACTAAGAGGAGCACCTGGGTTTTCATTAAGTTCCAGCTTCAATTGCTTTACTCTATTCTTGTCATGTACCGACTGCAGAAAGCACCAGCCTCGGTGCCACAGCGCGGGGACCCCGAGGGGGCTGGAGAGGGGTGTTCAGGAATGCATCGAACTGCAGACTGGTTTGATTTTGTAGGCACTTTATATTGTCTGGTCATTTACCGAGATAATGAACATTTTTAAAAGAAACTGCAAACGTTGCACATGGAGAAGACGGAGCAGACTCGGGGCTCTGCTCTTGGTTCTCCTCGGAGCTGCCCAGCTCCGACGCCTCGGCACGGCTGCGCAGCGCTGAGCTCGCGAGTAGGTGCTGGAGAAGTGATCACACACAGCCTTTTGAGGTACAAAAATAATGTCATTGCATCTCTCATTACCCACTTCATCAATCTCAAACTGTCACCTAATGACACTCACCCACTCTTCCTCCTCCCCAGCAAAGTTAAATAACAAACAGCTCACCCCGAGGGTACTGGTTCTGCTGAGCTGCATACACCCTGGGGAGATGCACGCCATCAGGAATGGCCTTTGGAGCAGGCATGACGTGATTCCCAGTCCCGCAGATAGGTCCTGGCTTGGCTTCTGGGGGTTTGGGGGCTTTGAGGTGGGGGTCTCCGCTCCCAGAGCAGGGGAGCGGGGGGGAGTGGGCTGGGGAGGGGACGAGGCTGGTGCAGGGTGCGGGCAGACGGGCCGTGTTGGTGGCAGCAGGGGAAGATGTGGAGCTGGTGCAGCCCCACTTGCTAAGGGAGCAAATCGCCGCCTTCTCGTTCCCATGCGAGGCCGACCTGGGAGTCAGGGTTTGAGGATCAAAGCGGTGCCTGGCCTTGATCTGAGCCACCAGCATGAACTTTAGCAGCACAAAACCAAAGCGCAGTGAGTTTTCAGGCTCAGGACAGACTCAGAACTGTGCAGTGACTCAGCCAGGAGGAGGACGGGATTTGTGCTCTGACAGCATCTTTTGTCTGCCCTAAAGGCTCTGCGTGCTGATGGATCTGCTCATCCATTGCAGGGAAATCCACAGCAGCTCGTGTCCATCTTGGCACCAGTTTTTCTTCCTGGCACTTTGTCTACCTTGTCCATGAGGACTGTGAGGTCCTGGGAAGGGTGACAGTCCCTGGCTGGGGGGTTATACAGCACTTACAGGGGCATCATCTCCATTGGCATCTCTAAGCTGGAAGAGGGTTGTCCCGCACCCTGGTGAGTCTTTCACAAACATGTATACCCAAATTGCCGCTTGCATGGCTCAGCATGGGGCAGGAACCGCTGGTGCTGGCAGAGATGGGCATCGCTGTGTAATTTCTGCTTTCCTGTGCAGCATCTGGTACCCACGAGAGACTGAACTCAATGGACCGGTGGTCTGATACAGAGCAGAGCATCGCCCACACTCCAGACAGCAGTCCTCGCTGGGGCTCCAGGACGGGGAGGGCAATGCCGGCAGAGGAGGTGGTGCTTTTGTGAGAAGGCAGCAGGAATCACCCTTGTATTTTATTGGGGGGAATGTATAGGCAAGTGGGACACGACCATCTGTACCAGGCTTTGCTAGTGACTGTCAGTAGGGAGGATCATGACATCTCTTATAGCCATCAGTCCCAGGACGAAGCTCTCTGTGCCTCAGCTGCACACTGTCTAAATCCAGGATGTGTGAGAGCATTGTATCAACGGGAAGGGAGAACAAGGGGTAACAAAGACAGAAGTCCCACAATACAACACATTTACTCAGTTGAAGGAAATAAGTCATTCTGTAACTCAGGAGAGAGTCATGAATGTTGTTGCATTAAGTATAGAAATAAATTGTCACATATGTTATTGTTTCCCATACCTTGTTTATATTATTATTACCTGTGTGGTATGTTTTATTAGTACCAAGTGCCTAATTTCTTGATGCTTCATTATTTTGCTAGATTTACATGACTGACAATAAAAATAATTATTTTAAAGCAAGTAGCCAATCATTAAATCTCTGGATAGTAATAGTGAAGAATTAACTCAGCATTAATGCGAATGCAATATGCCATTAGTGCGGGTAGAGAAGTACACTCTAAGTCACTAAATAAAGAGCGAGGGATCAGTGTAGAGGATATGCATAGAGGAAACAGCTGTATATTAGTGCATCCGAAAACCTGAAGTAGTTCAGAAGCAACTGAGAGACATTCAGTGCGAAGGATAGCGGGTGTCTCCCGGAGGCCCCAAAGCCAACATTTTGTGACTTCCAACACATTCCTGTGTAGGTCCTCTTTGTCCTGGCTGAACCCAGGAGCTGGTGTGAAAGGGAACTGTCTGGAGAAATTGCTTCTGTGAATCACCTGGACCTGGATATTTGCACCCTGGAAGCTGCATGCGGAGCAGGAGCAGCTCTCTGCTTTTTGCAGGCAAATAATCCCATATTTTCATCACAATGAAACGCTCACCTCTTGATTCTGTCCCTAATGTCATCCCCCATCATCATGTACTCTTCATTGTACTGGAGCATAATCAAAATTTCAAAGGGCTTGGATGAGGCTGATCGAAGATGGATGGGGAATGTTTTTCTCCCCTGACAATAAGCGTTGTTAAGGCTTTTGTGTGCAGCTCCTCGGCTTCTGAGAAATGAGCATGTAATCTCCATCCTTACATGCAAAGGAAATAGAAAATCCATACAGGCCATTTTAAAGCCTATAGATTTCAGAAGCTTTATTCCCCTAGGGGTGCTGAGTAAAATGCTAGTCCCCTATTGAAAGCCAGGTACGCCGCTCCCCCTGTATTTAGGGGTGCGATGAGGGGTCCTGTGGGGCACCCGCAGAGGGGAGGAGGATGCTGGCTGATGGGGCTGGTTAGTGCTTGCAAGAGCAGAAGTGAGCAGGGAAGCTGCTAAAGGATCTGCTCTTCCTCTGGAGCAACCAGGGGACCCCGGAGCCCGTCTTGGAGAATCTAATGGAGTGTCCTGCCCTTAAGCATTTTGCACGCTCTGAAGGTATTAGGGAGTAATCCAAAATCCTTTGAAACAATCCTTTGATTTCAATGGCCCTTCTTGAGGCACAAGGTCAAGTCCTAAAAGGCGAATGCTCCGAGCTGGTAACTGCTGCTGCTCACAGGCTGGGGGCGGGGGATGGGAGCTCTCAAGTCTGTCAAAAACTCCAACATGCATGTCCTTGGGAAGATTTAATTTTTAAAAGAAACTGGTAAGTGACAGCATTTCACTGGCCTGTTTAGGTAACAGGTAACTTGTTCTGGACAAGAATATAGGTCTCTATTTAAATAAAATACTTATAGCAAATTAATAAAAACTGAGACAGAGAAAGAAAATTTTCCTCAGTTTGGTCATTATGATAGAATTGCTTAATAAAAATTAGAAAATGAAGTGCAAGGATCAGTTCTTGAGACTTTTTCTAATGTTTTAGATAAGTAGCATAGGGGTTTCTTTCCTTTCTGTTTAAATTTAGCTCAATCTCTTGCAACTGAGGCAAAATCATTTTGCTTAATTTTAGAAGCCCCTTAATTTCTTCATTACTTTACTAGCATTTCTCACCAGCTCCATGGCCTTCAAGCCCAAGACAGTTGACTAAAGACAAATTAGAGCTCGTGCTTCCTTTGTCTGCTTTAATGAGTGGCTGCCATTACCCTTGAGATGCTTCCAGGACTGTGAGGTCTTAAATGCCTGTTTTCAATAAGAAAGATATAATTTTAGTTTTTAATGTTTAAAGATTAATTACAGAGTAGCCCCTCTGCAGATCCTCAGCCTCCTTCCCCTTGGTTGCAACTCGATGCTTTCAAATAGTTAAGGCAGGCGGTGCGGCTGGCTCTCACCCCCGTGAAACATCCTCGGGATCCCTCCTGGCAGCCACGGTCCAGCCCGTGTGACCTGGGGAAGGCACAGGAGAACATTTATGGCCAGGTTCGTCTTTGTGCAGTGGGCTCCCAGGCTGGCGGCTCTCAGGGCTTTATTCTATCTTGCGGTTTTCAAATCGTCTGAATGCACAGTATTTTCCCTCCCCACCTCTTCTCTGATCCTAACTGCATGACAAAACCCTGGCAGTTTGATCTCCAGGCTCATGCGGATTTCACAAGGCAAATAATCCATGTTAAAACATGTCAACAAGATGTGTGTTAATAGAAGCAATTTTAATGCTTAAGATGGTGCATTTTTTAACAGTTATTTTAAAAATAATAATGCTTTGCATTTGGCAAACTTCGGATCACTCCTAGATACACACATTTGCCACTGGTTGAGCGATTTCAGCAATTTCACTATTCTAGCGAACCTAGGACATTCACATCCTATTCCTTGCATGTTTGTGGCATGAAAAAAGCAACTCTGATTTTTAAAAGAATTTTAAGTTTTCCTTCATGACTGACCAGCTGCAAAGAAATATTTTGGATCAAAATAATGAGGTTCTACAAGTGAGTTCTCCTTCCTATGCCTTCAGTGAGAAACAGTTGAGACATTTCTGCTGGCCTTGCTGCTCTTCTCCGGCAGTGCCCAGGGTCCGTCTCTTGCTGTATTCACCACCAGGCTTTTGGCTGAACACAAATGACAGAGCAGGTTACTGGCTGCTCCCCCATCAGCACAGGCGGCTCTGGGGGCCATGGCTGGCACGGGGACCTGAGCGGGGTTTTCTGGAGCAAACAGAGAGTCCTTCCACGACGGTAATGAGTTGTTAGAAGGAGCAGATCCTGGAAACCCTCAGTGCTGTGACCTTCCCCCTCCAGCTGCAAGGGCAATTAAATGTCTGTTAGAAGGAGCAGATCCTTCAAAAGGCCTGTTTTGCTGGTCATAATAACAGTCATTGGGAAAGGAGAGAGGGAGAGGCAGCACCGGGTGCTGGTGAGTCACACCAGATAATTGCTTTCCGGTCTGAAGCTAACTGAAGAGGACTCCGAATTTTCCACTGAGGTTCAAGGGATCAGATCTGTAAGCCCAGGCAGCCCCCAAGGCTCGTGGAAGCTGCAGTTGCTGCCACCCAAGGACCCTGCCGACCCCCCCATTGCGTGTGGGCGACATGTTATTGCCAGGACGAAGCCTGGAAGAGCCCCGGTCCATCAACCACCACCCCTCGGCTCTTTCCCAGGTGGCTGAAGGTCGTTTTGTACCTGCAGTGGGATGGATAGGGAGGCGGCAGCGCGGTACGATGCGGTAATGAAAGGATCCGTCAGGTTTCTCCCTGAAGAGCATCAGGACTTGGCGAGCGCGGGAGGACCCAGGGGCAGGTGGGGCTGCAGCAGAGATGCTGTGGGGTGGTGGTGGGATGCGGGCGCAGTCCCGGCGGGGGAGCGACGGGCTCTTGGGGGGCTGCAGCCCAAGGCTGAGCTTGGACTTGATGAAAACAGTGTTCTCTTACTTTTGTTCAGAGGAAAAATGTTACTATTCCTTCTGAGGAGAAACAGGCAACTGGAAGGAAGGATTGTGGGTTTCTGCAGAAAGACTAGTCAGTCTTCAGAGGTTTCATACGTTGCCTTCTGCCTTTTCTTTCCCTACAGAAACAGCTCTTACTCCATCACGTGGCAATGGCATCGCAAAAAATAAGCTGCCTGCAACTGGCGTCAACTGGCCACTTTGCTGGCAGATGAATTTACTGTTGCAGTTGAACCTGCCCGGCAGAGCTGTCCCAGCAGGAGCGCTGCGTGCTTCTGGAGGTCCCTGGTGTGACCACAGCCGTGGCTGCCCAACCTGGCACAGGGAGCGGTAGGTGTTGTGACAGCCTCATCCAAGGGAAAATACTACATACGGTGTAAGAGGCTAAAAATAGGTAACATTTCTCCATCTGTTCTGCTTGCATTAAGAGCGCAGAAAGCAAACGAGGCATAAACCGCTCTGTCTGCGGCTGTGGGTGACGGGGCAGGAGGAGGGAAGGGGAAGGAGCCGTGTCTCCTCCCGGGGCAGCCGGGGCTGCTCCTCGTGCCCGGGCTGGAGGGGGCCGAGGCGCTCAGCAGGATGCGCCCGCCAGCCCGAGCCAGCCCATCGAAACCATTTCAGGGACATCGTTTCAACACATTGACCCCGAGCCCCTGGACCAGCTGCAGTGAGGGCCCCTGTGGTGGCTGTGCCCTCCGGTCTTTTAAAGCTGGCTCTGGAAGGGATGGACGGGGTTACACGCACAAATACCTGGAGCTGTGGGAGAAGCAGAGTAATAGATGTGATTATTTTTATGAATGATAGGCAATAGCCCGGATTTCCATGGGTGAAACTATATAATACGCCAATTCCTCGCAAACCCACCAAATAAATCTACATTCTGTATACAACTTAATTTCAACTTCATAGCTCAAATGTATGTGTTTATTCCTGGGAGTAAGCACTATTTGTAGTTTCCAGTACAATGCAGCTCATAATTTTTTCACACCTCTCGGAGCAGGTGACAGCTTGCTTGCAAAGTCTAATTCATTCTCACACTGTGCACAAAGCCGTGTTTTTAATGCATGCACAAGTAACACATCAAAATAAGACTACAGACAGAAAGATCTGTCCCCATCCCAAAAACACCCTCTTCTGTGTCCAGTGATGAGAAAGGACGCCGTGCAGCAGTGAGCCCTTCAGCCAGCCTGACACTCGCAGGCGACAATGGGAGAAGACCTCACTCTATAATTTCCTCTTGGACAGAGCCCCTTTTTACTTAATTGCAGGAAGCATTGTTATGCTAATTGCTATTTTGTACCGAGTTAATTCTAAAGCGTCGGACATCTAAATTAAGCTCCCCGCGCTGTGGGGCCGGTGCCTGTGCTGGGCGGCACTGACGGGTGCCGTGGGATGGTTCTTTGGCTCATCGCGGCCCCGTCCACCCCCCCGGTCCCCCCCAGCCGCTGTCCCAGAGCATCACGGAGCATCTGCTCGCAGGTCCCACTGCTCCGGCTCGCCGTGCTGACGGAACGGGCTTCTCGCTCCGTCCGGGTGCGGGGAGCCAAGGCCTGGGATTTAAGAACCTCTCTGAGCAGTCTTCGAAACCCCTTAAGCTGTAATATTCTTTGATGTGCCGTAATTGCGTTGAGTCAAGTTTTAGGTGTATTTTAATGGTATTGATTGTTAATAACAAAGCTGTGGCTGCTTAATGCCGAAAGATGATTCATTGTCAGTGGGAGCAGAAAGTCCGGGGGCAAAGTATTATTTTTGACATACAGTAATTTCTTCTAGAGGGATTTTTTTAATGTTTTTTTTACCAGCTCTGTGTTTTGGAGGCTGATGAGTGGGTGGGTTCCTGGGAGCGTGGGGCTGCGTGTGCCCGCAGCAGCAGCAGGAGCGATGAGCGGCTGCGGACCCCCACTGCCGCCCCGGGGGGCTCCGGCCCCGGGTCCTCCAACGAGCCTGGACGTTGTCTGGAGCTGGAGGGGCTTTAGTGGGAAAAGGCAGCGCAAAACGCAGGCTGTCTTGGACCCGCTAGCCTGGGAGCTGTGGGAAGGGGGGAAGGAGAGGGGGGTGGGTTGCTCAGACCTGGGAAGAGCTTTTGTAATTTTAGTGGAAAACCTGAGGAAGCAGAGGCGGGGGCAGCGCCGGGGGGCTGCGAAGCGAGGTCGTGACATCGGGTGCTGGGGAAATTGTTGGGCTGCTGAGCAGCTTTCAGCTCTGGCATGAACTTGGGACCGCACTGTATATACCTTCCATGTCTGCAGTGAGGTGCGATGAGTGAGGCCTCGTGGGGACTTGTCACATAAATAATAGTAATGAAAAACCGGTAGTTCCCTCATTCTCCATTTCCCTATATATGTTCCCTTTATTGGTTAATCCTCACAGTTAACAAAATAGATGTTTCTGATCAGGTTTTAGCTTGCAGATTGCTTATGTGCAATGCAAAGTATATTAAAATGTAGTATACTTTTTAAAATTAGATTTTTTTTTGTGATAAGCCATTCAGCTGTAAATGCATTTCAGTCACACTGAGAAGATGAAAGAGCCTGAGCCACAGTATTACTTTAAGTAATCAGGCTTGAGGCTAAAGGTAGCTTTCTTTTCAGCTGACAAATAGAAGGAATAAATAACCTGGACACTAAAAGTTGCATTAGGCAAATAAACATTTCCACAAGAATTATGTGTGACATTCAAGGGAAGGCAAATAAACCTTGACTTATGGAAAGCTATCAAATCTCTTGGAGAATTAAATAACAGAAAATCATTATGTAGCATTTGCAGCAGCTATTAAAGACTGTCTGTTCTTTTAGGCACTACTGTAAATAAGGTGTGTTTGTAACCCAGCATACACCACCTTCATCCGATACCTGGTTCTGAGCATAATAAGCAATTCGGTTTCATCTGAAAAGCCTTTCAATTATGAGAAAGGCGGTTTCCCGTACCTCCACCTCTGCAAATGCCTGTGCGTTGTGGGGGACCTGTCCCTGTGGGACCATTCGCCCAAGCCACCCCCGGCCAGGTCTTGGCCAGGCTCCCCCACGCCGTGTTCCAGCACCTTTCGGTGCTGCCGCGGAGCATCACGGCTCTGCCACGACAGCCGCGCCGGCATCCCCACCCGCGGCCTGCCGCTGCCAGCACGGGGTCCCTGGGGGGCCCTCAGAACTGGGGTGTCGGGGGTAAAACCGACAAGTTCATGTATCGGCCATCAGAGGGGAAGAGGCGGTGGCGTTCAGCTCCACATGACAGAAGCAGCCCCTCTGCTTTTAATTGAACTCTTGAAGGACGAGGTGCAGTGACAGCTCCGTGCCGTCGAGACGGGGTCTGCGGCCGCGCACTGGGGCTGCCGATCCGTGGTTCCCCTGGGACAGAGGCTGGTATTTCATTTATAGCTCTGGGATACCTGGAGGTATTGGGTACGACGGAAATTTCACTCCAGGACTTGGCACACAGGCACGTCTGATGGTAATAATAACCGCCAATCGCGCAGCCCTGCTCTGGAGCAGAAATAGCCGTTCTCGGAGCCCGTCACTCTCTGCTGCGGCAGCAGATTGCACGGGCAAAGTGGGGTGCACAGAGAAAACAATTTCAGCTCCAAACTAAAACGCGGTTTCCAAGACCAGTACATGTAGCTCTGCAGAAAATGCACCAGTCAACATGACATAAATAGCACCCAGGGCTGCAGTCAAGCAGCTACTGCGACTCTGAAGACAAAAAGGCTCTTTTTAACTGTGCTCAAACTTCCTGCAAGTGATTTATGTGCTGGTAAAAACTTGGCAGAGGCAGCACCCACAGCAGCAGGCTTGCCATGCTGCGAGTTCATGGGCGCTTGTGAAGAGCAGCCTCCGTTAACTGTTCACTCTCGTCCCTAGAGCCAGTGCAGAGAGAGCGATCGGTGCTTTTAGACAGTCCGTTTCGGTGCTGTTTTGCAGTATCTGAGTCCTTCCTAGGTAAGCAGTGAACCCTCCAATTCTTTCTGATTTTAATGCACTTGCTTTATCCTGTTAGAAGAGCAGAGGGGAAACACGCTGCTGGGGGTGAGGGTGTGCGTGTTACACACCAGCTTTTGTGCTCCTCCAGCCCTGGCTCCTGCTGGGGCATCCCCCCAGGATCCAGCTGGAACACCTTGCCAGGATCTCCTAAGCAGCAAAGACTTCTTTGGGGGTCTGGGTTTGTTGCTTTTGTCTTTCCTGTGGCTTCACTTTTTAGTAAAATGACTCTTTCCTTAATTCTGATTATAAGAAGTTAATCAAATAAGTTAAAGATGATGGCAACATCCAGCTAAGTGAGCGCCCCCAGGGGTGCGGCCGCAGCAGAACGCCACGGTAATGTTCAGTTCGAGCGGCAAACATTACGGTTTTCAATTTAGCAGATGATACTTGTGGTTAGTTATGTATCATATGAGCTATACTGCGCTCTCTGGGTGGTTTCTCTCATCAGCAGCAATAGCATTTTGCCAGTTATAAAAAAAGGCCATTTTTCTCTGAGAGCACTTTCTATTTACTGATGCAGTGAAGCAGCATTGGGATCAAAACCATGTTCTGAGAAGTAATTGATATAATCAGCTATACAGAGCTCTATGTTCACGATAAAAGTTTTCTCTGGCAAGCCGCAGGGAGTGCAGCAAGATGGCGTTCGATTAACAGGAGTTTAGCCCCTGAGCAGAGGAGCGTCAGGAGGAATTCCCTCTTCGCTGCCTTCTCCTGCAGGTGATGTTTCCTCCAGCATCTCCAGGTAACAGCAGTCCCCTCCTGCCTGCGCTCCTGCGCCTGTCAGAGCCATGAAAGAAGTCATCCTCTCCCATGAAGGAGACGGCCCTTCTGGTCTCCGACATCCTCCGGCAGGGCCTGGGCTCCAGCCCTCGGCACGGCGGAACCGGGACAGCAGCCTGAGGCATCAGCACGCAGCCCCGTTCCCTCGCTTCCCTTTCCCACCCGCCAGTCCCGGCAGTGTGGGCACGAAGCTGCCATGCCCCAGCGCAGCAGCGGCTGTTGTGTCAGCCCCACGCAGACCAGGAACACACGGGAACGCCGGGATCCACAGGCAGAGGTGTCCTGCAAAACAACCGGTGGGATGGCAGTGCTACTTCGGGGTTACTCATCCCTCTCTGCTGGCATCCCCCTGTGGCAGGATACCCTGGAAAACCAGCCGCCTGACATGCTTCACTCATCGCACCGCTGGCAGATGCTGAGATAAGGCAGCGCTGAGTTCACTGATACGAAACCCAAGCAAGAAATGAGAGCAACCACTGACCGCACAGCAGAAACCCCTGCAGCATCCCTGCAGCGTGCAGCATCCCCGCGGTACCCAGGCTCTGGGGAAATGGGTCTCCCAGGGAAGCGGCTGGCTGTCAAGTGTGCCAGCGCCTTCTGTGACTCGACAGCGGGGAAAGAACAAGACGCTCATTGAAAATGTCATGAAGGGAAATAGAAAGGAGCAAATATTGCAGGAAGGTGCTGCAGAGAGTTAACACAGGCTAGAGCTGTCACCTTCGCCTTCTCCTTGCCACAGCTCGGGCTCAGCATCTAGCTGCGTTGTGTCTGCAAGCAAAGAGCCATTACTCTCCAAAACATGCTTGAGAAAGGGCAAAGGTCAGCAGCAAGAGTATTTTAGATGCTCTCTCTGCTTTGAAATGCTGCAGGAGAATGCCAGGGGATGGACCAGAACTGCAGAATGAAAGGAGGCGGCTGCTGCTCTGAATTGTCCCCATGCACCACCGACTCCAGCACGGTGAGGGCTCCTGAAAGCCTTTTCTTGACGCCGTGCATGCTGTGCTCGTGCTCTGCTTTGCCAGGACTCAAGGAACGTGGTGTAGTTGCTGTCTGATAGCTATTTATTTTCCCCGTGTGTGGGGTGAAAAGGTTCTGTGCCACAAAACTCAGCTCTAGAGATCGCTTTAAATTAATCAATTAGGAAAAATGAGCTGTGTGATGTAAAATGTCCTTGCTCCATGCAAGTCTTTTGAACTATTAGTTCTCTTGAGGAGATTAATTATGAGCGTACAGAGCTAATGCCCTTTTAATGGAGTCAGTTATTCAGTTTTAAGGAGTCCTGGGTACTGAGCACGCTGGCATTAGATATTCATTGTGTAAGTTCCAGATCAAACAAGAGAGGATAAAGCTGATCAAGGAAGGGCTCTTTATTCTCAGAGAGCTGTGCTACACGTGCTGATCTGATGCAAGTCACAGGCTGGGAGCTGCTTTAATTGTCTCCTCTGTATGTGATTCCAGAAACTGGCTTTTAACCTGCAGTAAAAAGGGTTGTTTACAAAGTGCATACATTTGCATCTCAACTAACGCTCCTTGGCTTAATGAAACTTGGAGATGAGCACTTGGCTTCTCCTTGCTGCTGGGTTGCGGACAAATTCCTCTCCAGATCCTGCACAGCTTCCTCTTTCTCGGCCTTCTCACTCTGAGTCGGAGCCATCCAGTTTTAGCGTCCGTGTTTTTAGGTGCTCATTTTAAGGTACCAAAGGCCTGAGATCACACAGCTCCCACCAGTCTCATTAGCAATTGGGACAATTAAGGATGTGATGTGCAGATGCTCCAAAACTGAAGCACCAAGAGCAAATCCACTTATTCAGCAGCAAATCGCAAATGGAAAGCTGAAGGAAACAGTCTCTGAAATAATTCTGATATGAAAGAAGAGGATCTTTCCAGAATATCTGAAGTCCCTCTAGGACACTTTCAGAAAGGCATCCTTTGGGCAAAAAGACTTTATTAACCGGGGTGGTGATGTGAGAGGGAAAGAAGGGTTTGGGAATCTGATTAAAGTTACCACCTTTCTTGAATGGATTCAACCCAGAAAGCTAGTTTGCAGTCTGGCCCCAAACACTGAAACTTCCTAGTGAGTCAATACGTATTTTTTTGCAGGCCAGTCTACTCAGACTTACCAATTATGGATCTAACTGGTAGCACAGCTTTCCCTATATGGCAGCCAGATCTATCTCCAATGTTATTCTTTTTCCATGGTAGAAACAAAACATTTGCTAAACTGAAGAACATTCATTAGCACATGATGGAAATGACCCAGTATTTTGGTTTCCCACTTGCCTAATTAGTTTTTGCAGATTAGCAAGTAGAACAGCTGAACAATCAATTGGACATATTAATCAGGCCTATTTTGGAAGCTTTAAATAGAGAATATGTTTCGTCTCTTCTTTCATTTAGGATATAATGGCTCGTAAATGGACACACACAACATAAATTACATCCTTTAACAAGATGAGAGGAGAAAATGGTGAAGTCTAAATAAGGAAAGCTGGAGCATTTATTGGCAACTCATTGGGCTCCAGCCTCTCAAGCTCGTGAGCGAGGGATGCAGAGCCCCAGCCTCACTGCGCGACTCGGCATGAGCATCGCCCTGACTCCATCCTCTCGCTTTCCCCCTTGGGCCCACGAGGAAGGGCTGTACAGACGGACCATCCAAAAGCTTCATCTCCCTCTCAGGGAATGCGACAAGTGGCAGGGAAGAGACCAGCAGGGGAACAAGAGAGACCCACTGGGATGGGATGGGATGTTTGGATAACCATGTCGTGAACAGAGCCTGGCAGAAACATACAGGTCTGCGCCTCTAGCATGAAATACCTCAAGCTCTGCACGGGAACGAATTCTGGGAGGGGATCCCAGCTAGATCTGCTCCCACCTCCTTTCATGGAAGCTGGGGAATAGGTAGGCACGGCTTATATTTCTCTGACATGTTTCTTAGAAAAACCGATAGCATCCTAGCCAGGTTCATCGACTGCTGCAAGTGGGGAGGAGGTTTGGGACGCTTTGTTCTGTGTGTGGCCGTGACACCAGCAGAGTCTTCTTTAAAGGGCAGAATGGATGAGCAGAATGGCCTGATGGTCATTGTGCAACTTAAACTTAAGAGTGAGGTCCCTGACTTAGGCGGGAGGGAGGAGAAGCAGACCGTGACTGTGTGCCCGCAGCCGCCAGGAGAGCTCTGGCGATCAAAGCAGCAAGGTCAGATGAGAGAGAGATCTTTTGTAGCTGAAAACCTCTTACATCTGATCCTGAACACTGCAGCTTACTAATATCTGAGCGGTGATGCTATATGTAGGTGTGAGGCAGACATATAGGTACATTTGATACATTATTCCTATTTGCAAAGGTTCAATAAAAAATGTGTGGGTTGTTGCAAATTATTTCTACCATTCTTCTTGCAATGAAGTTAACAGCTGACTGCATTCAAATGCATCAGTTGTATAAATTCATAGGGCATTTTCATGTTTCAATCTAGTTACGTATTTCTAGTTGACCAAACATGTTCAAATTACCATTAACTGCAATCCTATCACTTGGTTCACTGAGCAGAAAGGCAATATCTGTGTTTTAACCATTGCACAACTGAAGCTGGAGGCAGAGGGAGAGGAGTTGGCGCAGGGGAGGTGGCGGAGGGGGGAAGGAGGGAGGGGGAGCACAGGTCCGAGCTCTCTCCCGGCACGGGGAACGTGCCATCGCGTTTTGTGACCCGCGCTCACCGGGGCCGTGCCGCTTTGTCTTGCGCCAATGGTGACCTGCATCCCTGCGACACTCAGCCCGTGGCTCGTCCCATCTCCCGGCCTTGCAAGGACTTCGCTCACACCCCGACCAGCTTGCAGCAGGTTTCATCCCTCTGCCCCGGTCAGGCAGGGGAGATCCCTGGGCGTCCTGTACTGCACGGGCTGCACCGCTGCCCCGTCACCCGCAGGACTCCCGGTCCCGGCCATCGCACACCTCTGCACCCGCAGGGTTACAGCAGCCTCTCGGACCCACTTGCTTTGTTGCAAGGACTGCGACTGCTTGCGTCTTTTCTAGCCTTCGATGCTGGAGTCGGCGACCTCCTTTCACAAGCTGAAGCCCGGGCTCTCGGGCCGTGGCAGCGGAGGGCTCCGGCAGCTCTCCCCACTGCAGGGCCCAGCCGTGCCGGTTTTCCTCTCCCTTTTCTCAGCCAGAAAACTCCTCATGAGCCATACGCGAGGACACGCCACATTTTTCCCCGGCTGCTGTGATGCTCTTAGATCTTGCTTTGCCAAATGCTGCTCGGGTACCAACATACAAATGGGCTGGAAAACAGCTTTTCCTGAAGAGATTAACATAATCAGGAATAAGCCCCAAAAGCCAATTAAGAAGAGAACAAGGGTCTGTAAGCCAAGACCTGTTAGGTAGGAGGCAGTACAAAGGCAGCAGAGGCAGCCTCCCCCCGGGACGCCATCCTGGTGGTGGCAGGGGGCAGTGGGGGTGGTCTCTGCAGGGCAGAGCTTTGGCAGGGTCAGTGCTGTGTCTGGCCCCAAGCGATACGGGGACACGTCTCCCTGTATCCCCTTCCCGGCTGTAGCTGCTGCGTTGATCCCTGCCTGGCTGGCGAAGGGCTGTAAATGGTTTTATGAACTGCCTCTTTTCCCAACGTCCTTCCGAGGGGTCCCACCGTGCTACTGGGCGCCGGTGAATTATTCAATGTGCCACTTAGGTTTTTAAAGCTGCTGCGTCTCACACCAGCAGAGCTTAAACAACCCTCTCCTGTGGATAAATGCCTCTGCAAAGCCAGGTCTGACCATCAGATCTGCCTGTGCTTTCCAGAGAGTCGTTTCTTTTCTTTACGCTTGCAAGAGCTTGTTTAGCTCTCACCCTCTGCCACTCTGCCAGCTTTGCGTTCTTCATCAGGCTGATGAATCTCTTACTGATGCCACATGTTTTATCTACTTGTACGTATGTACCCTCACGTCAGCAGTGCAAGTCAGGCTCCTCATTGAGAATATCCCTCGCTGGGGTAACCCTGTGGCCGTACCATACAGGCAGGGCCTAAATTTGGGGATGGATTATGGTGCAAAAGCAGCGGCAGCGCCTCCTCGTGTGCTCACAGCAGCACCAGCACCAGCCCCGTGCCCGGTTCACGAGGGTTTGCTGCATATGTCGCAGAGGTGGAAATCAGTGTTTATGCAGGTGGAGCAGCCCTTGCTGCAGCAAGCCCAGCCTGTAACACAGAAAAGACGTTCCTGGCTCTTTCCAAAAGGAAAGGAAAGAGAAATGGATGGAGATGAATGTTAAAAGTCTCATCATATAGCACATTTGAGAGGTGTCTGAATACCGTTACAAGGAAAATGAGAGATGGTCTGAAGTCAACATGAATGACATAGAAATTACCTGAAAAATTCACCTTATTTTAATGAATGTGACACTGGAGAGGCTTTTTTTACCTGCGGTTTTGCATTACTTTCCCAGCTCTGCAGGAGAAGATCACTGCTGCTGGCAGTCCATAGGGCATTTTTCATTCCAGAGAGCAATTTTTTAGCAAATTAGTCAAAATTCTCTTTTTATTGCTAATGCAACTTGATGCTAACCAGAAGTGTTCTGCTCCAGCTCAGCAGAGCCCCCCCCAATGTAAAATAAAAACCCATTCCTGCAGCATGAGCATGCAGAATGTGTTTCAAACCAGCCGCCGTGTCTCAGGGCAGAGGAAGGCAGAGGCAGAGGAGCACATCCCGGGACAGAGGTCGGGCACCTGCAGAAGATGTGGGAGATGGCCGGGTTGCTGGGGGAGACGCAGGGAGACGTGTGGATGTCGATGTTGATGACAGCGAAGACAACAGCGGAGGTGAGCCAAGGCAGATCGGACTGGCTCATGCGTTTCTGAGTCCCACGTAAAAGCTTGTGGTATAGAAAACACAAGCAGCCAGCAAACAGGCAGCAGTAACCAGCCCCGATAACAGCCCTGACTATCGTACATGTCAGCTAGGACTCTCAAAAAGCTGGAGTAGTAAAAAATACATAAAGGAAACGTTCCAGACTGCTGGAAACTCCCCAAATTGCACTCCTGACTTTTAGCACCCCATCTGCCGGCTGGTGCTAAAAAATTAATTTAGTGCAGCTGATGACAAAACGCGTGTCTGGATGTGCCCAGCAGCCCGGCCGCGGCTCGCGGCTCACGGCTCAGCCCCGTCTGCAGCCCGTCCCCGTCGGGCAGCACCGGTCCGGGGCAGGCAGGGCACCGCCAGCACCGGGGGCACGGCAGAGCGCTGCGGATGGGGCACGGCAGAGCTGAAGCCCGTGGAGTCTGGCCAGCCCCACGGCCTGTTCCAGGTAGCGCGGAAGAGCAAGAGCAAGCTGGTGAGCTCTGGAACAAAAGCCCGCTGTTTGATGCAAGATTTAACTTCGGGTCAGCTGGAAGGCTTTCTAGCACCTGGCTGGGGCTCTGCAGCATAAAAGACGTTCATCAGAAAGTATTTCACCTTGATAAAATTCTCTTGTATCATTTCTGGCAACTGGCTAGGATGCACCATTATAGTTATTTTGGGAAGCTAGTTTAATACAGGCTTTTCTCTCGTTTGATGGCAAGCAGTATATCCCTCCCAAGAGACTGCTGCCTTTCATTGCAGGGACCATAATCAGATTCTTCATGTATTAGTAATTACCTAGGAAGAAGCTATAAATATAATGAACATGCAAATGCTTCCTAAAGGTACCAGTAGTTACTTTCAGAGAAATTAATTATCTGTGAAAATCGGATCAAATAAATAATGTTCTCCTGGAATATCTGATATAATTCATAATTTCAGAGAGTTTAAGACTAGGGAGGACCACTGGATCATCTACTCTCACCTCATTTATAACATGGGCCATCAAACTTCACCCAGCTGCGTGTCTGTGGAGCCACGTCTCTCGTGTGGTTGACTAAAGCCTACCTGGTGTTTGCGTTGGGCTCATCTTCCAGCCATGGAGAGCCCACCCCTTCCCAGTGGCGTAAAGACATCCATCTCTTTTATGCCTAATAGGAACATTTCCCCTAATCCTCCTTCCATCTGTCACCTTGTTTTGCAGATGCTGCCCAGGAGCAGTGCGGAGCCACCAGCCGCATCTGCAGGTGAGTGTCAAAGCCCAGAGAACCGATGGGAAAAGCCACTCGGCAGACAGTGTTCGCTGTGGTTCTTGTTCCCGATTCTCACCGTTCAAGAAAGGGAAAAAAGGACCTAGCTGCTTTTGTTTTAATTAGTGTCTAGTCTCTGTTGCAACTTGACATCTTCATTTAATTTTGTTTGCAATATACATGTAGAGGAGAATGATAATGTAATATAGTAATGATCGTTCCTGAGACAGTCACTTATTCAAAATATTACTCCTGTTTAATCAGTGCAGTCGAGTGATTTATCGACTTGCATAACCAATCTTGCCTGGCATTTCACTGTAATTAAAACAACTGCATTCCCAGAGTCCATCTGCATATAATAAATTGTGAAAAACTATGTCAGGGCAACATTAATACTGATGATTTGCACGTGTGACAGTCAAGTCCCTCTGAGCTGGGGCTCATCCTCTTCCCGCTGGCGAGGGCAGACGCTCGGGCAGGAGCTGGGGCTCGGGGACCAAGGAGTCCCGGGAGGCTGCAGGAGCAAACCCCAAACACATTGGTCATGTCCAGCTGAACCAGAGAAGGTGCATTCAGGGCTTTTCCCATGAGTGCTCTTGGGGAATAAGGCTACGGTTTTATCAAATGGAGTTGCCCGATTCCTTCTCGATTTACGGAGGCAGGGCAGTGCAAGAAGGAACTCGGTGATGCTCAGTCTGGACCAGAGCAGACCCCAAAACCAGGGCAACGGCTGAGAAACCCGAGTCAGCCGCTCGCTTCGTTCCAGGCCTTGGCAGGAGTCAGTGAATTCACAGCCTCCATGGCAGAAGACAACGGTGACACAAGTGTTTGAAATACAATCAGTAAATCTGATTCTCCTGGCTGAGCTATAAGGAACATGAAGGCGAAGGTCGTGCCCTGTCCCCCATTCCCCTTCCCTATCGACGCCTGCCCAAGCTTTCCCGACGGCTCCCTGCGACCTGCTGCATCGGGTCGTCCTGGACCCACTGATAATTTCACTGCTGTCATTGGACGGTTTGTGAAAATCAGCTTCTTTTTCTTGAGTCAAATTCCAACAACCAAAACTCAGAAGTATCTTAAAAAAAAACGTAGTGGAAGATGTCAGCTTGTCGTTGAGAAAAGAACAACTGTCAAAACCCAGAGATTTTCTGCCAAAACCCACTGAAAACTGCAGAGAGAGAGAAGCCAGTCCAAAAGAGTCAGTTTGGGTGTTGTCAGCCTTCTTTTTGACAAAAATTCTAAATATTTTGAAGAAAGGGGACAGCTTCCAGGAATTTCTGTTTTCAGCAGCTCTGTTTTCTGTGAGTTCTGACCCAGAATTCCCTGCTGGGGGCTGCGCTGGTGCCCCCAACCTGCTGCCTGGACCCCTGACAGCCAGACAGGAGAAGATCCTTCCCGGTTTCAGTGGAGTTCGGCTGCTCCTCGCTGCCAGGGCGCTGCCCCAGGGCCCTCCCTGAGAAAAGGTGGGTTAGCTGAGTGATGAGGGAGCAGGGTCTTCAGTTCTGCTTCTACTTCTATTTTTTTATCGGTATGACATGTTTTCCTCTAATTTACCCACTGCTGATTTTCCAGCATTGTGGAAAAATGACCTGAATCTGGTTTTGGCCTGAGTCACTCTTAGCTTAGAGTTGCCAATGCCAAGAGCTGCACAGAGCCCGCACGCATTGATTAGCATATACTTAGAGACAAACGAGCACACCACACCGCCCTGTCAGTGCAGAAGGGAGCAACCTGGGCAGCTCACGGCTTCGGCTCAGCCCGTGGCTCGGCACTGCCGTCTCCAGCTGCCGAGCCCTGCCGGGCGCTGCGGCTGCCCCTGAAGGATGCTCGGAGCTGCTGCCCGGCGTCGGCCACGGCTGGCACCTCGCTTCCAGCCAGGGAGGAGAAGTACGGGGGAGGTAAATGGGTTCCTGCTGTGGAAATGGAAAGCAAAAAGCAGCTGCCTGCAGTGAAACCAGCAGCCCGAGGCAGTCAGCTCAGAGAGGGCTGGAGGCGAGGCAGAGAAAGGGCACGAGGTGCTGCAGGGCAGAGAAAATCAGCTGGATGACACTCAACTCTCACCAGAGGCTCTTATCCATGTGCTGAGGTGTTGTGATGCTATTAAAGTGCTAGGAAAGGACTTAACACTCTCCCCTGCCTTTGCTGCTTCACGCTGGGCTTGTTGAGCTGTAGTGGTGCGAGACCAGTATGTTGCGTGATAAGGTCTTCATATCCAGTGTAAACCAACCCCATGCGATTTCACAGCCCCAACAGAGGGGTGTCCCACGGCCAAAACGGCGATGCTGCCCTTGGGAGGCAGCTGTCACCGACCGACAGGCATCCCCATGGCCTTTTTTCAACTCTTCGCTCTTCACCAGTATATTAAAAAGTTGACCCAAGACACAGATTTTTATCGCCCAAACGCTTCTGCGGTTTCAGGCCGCTCTGGCCGGGATGCTTCCGTGGCTGCTGTCAGCTCTCCGCTCCGCTCTGCTCCTTCCAGCATTTCTGTCTCTTCTCTTACATGTGAGCTCTGTGCTGCTGTTGCTCATGGAAGATTTTCCCTTGGCACTTTTTCAAGCCAATGTTTTCCTTAGCAGCTAGCTTCCTCCAGCTTGGAGATACAGAGGCTTGGGCATTTGCTTTTGCCTTTAGGTTTAATGTCGGTTGTTCTTCAAGATAAGGGAAGGGGGATGAAGAATTCGGGGTCTTTGGCCACCCACTCCCAATAATTTCACAGGAAGTTTTCTTCTTTCTCCCATTAGGCATGGGAACAGGATCAGAACCAAAGATTTGGCTGTTTACCCACGGGCTAACTTGGCAGAGCTGATGGCAGAGCTGCAATCCCCGTGGGAAGGAGAGACCCCGGCGTGGTGATGGGTATGCTCCCAGACGGATACGTGGCAGAGCCAGGTCTGGCTGGAGGCAGGAGGTGCAGGTTGGCTGCCTGCACAGGCAGAGCTGTGTCCTGCTGCGCAGGGCTTGGCAGCCCTTGGAGCCACTGAAAGACTATTTCATGCTTGGGGAGCTTGGCAAGCAGGAGTGATTTATAGCTCCTGGGTCTGATTTTCCTTGCTACCGAGGGCTGTGTGTGCCACTCCAGCATTGGGATAACCCACTGTAAGCCACACTCAAACATCTGGGGTTTCCGTTTTTAAATTAAAGCTGTAGCTGACAAACTGCCCTGTGAGGAGAAGAAACAGGAGCTTGAAGGGAAGTAAAAAGTGTCAGACCCCGACGGTTCCCCTACAGTGTCTGCCTGTGACAGGAGCAGCACACGCATGTCTGTGCCGGGGCGGAGAAGCAGCACAAATGCCACGTGTGCATCTGAGAGAAAGCATGAAGGCGTCAGAGCAGGAAGAAATCATGATCAATTGCTCTAATTGCCTCCCTGTACTTCCCTGAGCCAGCCAAGCATGCCGCTGCCGCGGCAGCTGGCGGGGGGGATCCGTCCCGGGAAGGAGGTGCTGGCGGCACTTGGAGCCATCGCAGCCCCGCGGGCGCGTGGGGTCAGAGGAAAATGTCGCTAAAAGCCTGTCACCAGCCTGCCTGCTCTTATGGCTGCTCTCATCACTCCAAAGCTGTCGCGGCGAGGGCACCGTGTCGAGATGGGACGTCACGTTGCAGCCGTGGGTCACGGCCACGGGAGCACTTACGCGGGAAGCGGCCATGCGGCCGGTGCCAGCACATGCAACCGGGTCTGGGGGCAGAGCCGGTGCCGCTGTGGCTGTGCTGGACCCCGGGCAACACACTGTCCCAGCTCAGGCACCGACCCACGCGGTCCACCCACACGTGCTGTGCACAGGCATCCCGGCCATCCCCAGACCCCTCCAGGCAGGGCACTGAGGTGGGAGCTGCTGGAAAGTGGCAGTGAGAGATGGCTTCCAGCGGCGCTTGGGAACAGGTAACTGCTAAACAATCGATCACCTCTTTTATTTTCTACACCCCCTTGCCCAGTTTTCATGTTTTGTGTGTGCTGAACACACGAGTATCTCAGCAGACCCTCTCAAAGTGCCTTCAGCAGAGATGCTGGTGGTCCAACCGCAGGCTGCTGGAGGATTGCCTTGTCCTGGCCAGGGGCTGCCGGCCAGCTCCAGCTCCAGCTCCACACTCGCACCTGGAAATGTCCCAGTTCTTGGCAGTTTTACGTGTTTGGTGATCAGCTGCAGAGCAGGCGTCGGGAAGCAAAGTTCAGCTCCTTCCAGGCGTGTGCCTGCCTCGCACAGCCGGCTTCAGCACGCTGCCTGCGCGCAAGGATGGAGCAGGCGATACTCTGAGCCAGCTGCTCTGTGGCTAACGCTCCTCTTGCTTCTTGGAAGCACTGAATAAGGTTGTATGATTTAGCACTCAGGTGTGTGAATAATACTTATGTATCTCTGCCATGCAGCATGACTGCATTGGTGCTCCGAACACCAGCACGGGCTGCTGTGAGCACGGCTGCACGGCATGCAGCAGGTCAGCCCACACAAATGCACCGATCCAGTTTGTACAGCAGCCCCTGGGCTGGGAGCGGGGGGTCCCGTTCGGGACCTGGCCCGCAGCTGGCAGAGTTTGCAAGGACTCACCATTGGGAGGGAAGGTTATTCCCGTCTAGAAATTATTCCCTGCTAAGCAAATAGCATCGGCTCTTTGTTGGAGCGCAGCAAGCGTGTAACAGCCGGCCTGAGGAGAGCCGCTCGGTGCGAGCGAGCGGGTGGGCTCGGGGAGCCCCCGGGCAGCAGAGCCCCTTCCCCAGCTCGCTGCCCTCCGGCAGAGCCAGCGGCCGGAGCACCCGCCACCCTCCCGCTCGCAAGATGCGATTGCCACCTACAGTCCCCGCTCCCGCATTTCTGCTCGGCAGCGGGAAGCTCCCCGCAGCTCGCCAGCTGGGCCTGGACGTGGCTCGCACGCTCGCAGAGCGGACGAAGCCGCAGTATTGCAGCAATTTTGGCAATGTCGGGTCTCCCCTCGAAGGAGCCCCCTGCTGTCACCTGGGGATGGGATGGGGTGGGCTGGAATGAGCCGGTAAATCCAGCAAGAGCAAGCAAAGCCCGGTGGGTTTGTTATTCCCGGCCTGGGAAGAGAGCCAGGGCTGGCCGGAGAGAGGAGCCGGGGAGCGCGGGTGCCCGTGCCGTGTCCCCGTCCTGCAGGACCCGGGACCCCTCAGCATCCCACCGCCCCGTTCGGACAGCAGTGCCCGGCGGCAGGGGCTGCACCTGCCTGGGGTGCGAGCCCCATCCAGCAGCCCAGAGACCCGCTGGGACCGGGGGGTGCCTCTGCTTCATTAGTATTTATTATTTGCATTGGCTGTGATTGCAACATGTCACGTCCCTGATGCTTGTGATTCGATTCGAGTGGAAAGGACTCATCGGACATGTCAGCCGAGCGCGTTTTCTCTGGGTGCCGCAGACACACAAACACGGAGCCCCTCGGCATCTTAGGCGGACGAGCAGCCGCTCTGTTCTCGCCGCAGCGTTACCGGCTGGCCAAAAAACCCCCAGCTGGGACCCTGTGCCAGACCCCACGGCTGTGGTGAGATAAACAGCCCCACCAGCCTGGGACTGCCGGTGCCTGGAAAGGCATAAACCAGGAGAGTTAGAGACAATTTGTTTAATCTATCCTGACCCCAATCAATTCACAAATATTCCAGAGTACTTGAGGCACAGATCAGCAGAAAATTTCTGATTCAGGTCATAAAAAAACAAATGAAGGCTGTGCTGAAGTGGAAATTACCTTCACATAGGGGAAGAGAAGTTATGTGGATCTCAGCTGCTCCCAAGTATTTACATTGCCTTCAGCCTCGCAGTCAGGCCCCCAGCACACTGTAGCATTTGGCTTAATTACTATTTAATCTTTCATTCTAGGCCATGAAAAAAACTAAGATTAATGTGCTGTGTTTTATTTTTGTGAGCAACTCTGTGCTGTGGTGCGAGGGGGTAGTTTGCTCCATCCCATTTTGGGATGGGGGGGGGATACTCGGGTCCCCAGGCAGCTCCAGCCCCAGGGTGACCCGGCCCTTGGCACAGCCCCCACGGACACGGGTGTTTTCCTCCTGGCACATTCCCCCACTCCCGCCTCCTGCATGCGACGTATGCAGTGCCTGGTGCTCCTCCTACAGCCTATTTACACTGCCTAGACAACACAGCCCTATTCCCATCTGTGATTACAAATTAGCAGCCTAATCCTAAGTATCTTTTTTTGCCTGAAGATGATCATCTAAATCTGATTTTTTAATCTGTCTTTACCAGCTGCTCCTGCTGCTGCCCTTTGCAATTTATTTTGCACGTGACTTACACTGGATAAAAAATATCTGTCTAATTTTCTCCAATGTCAAACATCCTTTTAGCTGGAGACAGTGTTTTATGTGTTCCACAATAAGAGGGGAGCTCTGCCAGCGTAGCAGTCTCTTCTTTTCCTTGGGATTTATTGACTACAGTGAGGTCCTGCTCTAATCTTCTCCTCACACCCTGTTTCTTTCCCTAAGAACCAGTAAGCTCCTTGAGTCTCCTGTATCATCTCCATTATGGGCAGAGCTCTTCATTGGCTTATACCCTGTTCAATCCTATTGAAGTGCAGGGCAGCGCTGTGCATCCGAATCAGCACAGATTTTTTGCCTTGAATAGCCTGTTTTATGCATGCTCTGGGGAACAGAACCAGCCTCACTAAAGACTAGAATCCTTCCAAAAGGGATTTTAAATATTTCAGATAAATCTTGCTAATGGTAAATCTAGCTATTCACTCCCAGCTCTTCATACATAGGATTTGACCCTTTATTATGTTAATGCAAGCATTCAGTGGATGCTGTGCACAATCCCGTTTGGCCTCTCCATTTCCCCTATTGTCTGCCAGCAGCGATCCCCAGCCCCTGAGCTGCAGGTCCCCGAGCCCCCAGCCCCACTGCAGCCGGAGGGCTTGCCCCTTATACTGGGGAGGGGTGGCCGGGGGGGCCCTTTGCCTCCCGGAGCTCCTGGGGTTGGTGAGTACCTGGGGGTGCCAGGCTGGGGCACAGGTTTTTGTCTGAACCACCACGGATCTCTTCTAGCTGAAGGCGGGAGGAGGGAGAAATGAGCCCGTTTGTTTGGGGAATTGCAAATGGTCCCTGGTTTCCTTATTCTGGGGTGGGTTTGCAGGCTGTCTGTCACCGGGGCAGCTGACACCGTGCGATTTCTTGTGCACTTGTGTGCTCCTCCGCAGCTCTGTTTGCACACACAAGGCTGTACCCGGAGTGTGTATGTGTGTGTGTGTGTGTAGATACAAGCCTCAGCCTCAACAGCAAGAGCAAATCGCTCTGGGTACGCGTGGTTCTGCTCTGCATTTCAAGTCAGTGCTGTTGTGCAGACAGAGTGATATCCCTGGGATCTGAGCTAGGAGATGAGCAAAAAATTACATCAGGGTCTTACTAAAGAAAGCAAAGCAAGAATATAAGAAGCCTCAGAAAATGTTCTGGAGAAATTTATGTTTTGGCGTTCCTACCTCCTGCCTGTCTGGGGCTTGTCAGCAGCTGACGAGCAGTAAATGAAATGGGCAGATGCTGTCAGCTGCTAGTGGGAGCGCCGGTCTAGTTCTTCCTCCGTCACTCAGCTCCGCCAGCCCAAATGGAAGGTGCAAACCAAAAATCTCCGAGCTGCTCCCTTCCCTCCGCCCTGCTGAAATGGGAAGCCCAGGGGAGCACCCAGCCAGCAATTATCTCGTCAACAACCACTTGTGTCTTACTTTCTCTGGAGGCAGCTATTAGCAGTGTGTGCTCTCACTCGAGAGCTGGGCATCCTCACATGACTTTATCCTCCAGCTTAGCAAAGCCCATGGGGCTTTACATTGCTCACAGGTTTCTCGGGGGGACTTTGGGGTACCAAAACTTTGAGGTTTCTGAGGACGTTCTGCCTCTCTCTGTAGGAAGCACGTTCCCGCTCTCTCTGGAGCCGTGCATGCCGCGTGTGGATGCTGCCCCAGGAGCATGGATGCAGGCACTGGTGGGAGCAGATCTGAACCCTGAACGAGCTCCCGTGAAAAGCAGCCATACGAAGCTCAGCAGTGAGCAACGTGGTTGCAGGTAAGCCCCTCAGAGCCGGTGTGAGACCTTGCAATCCCAGCCCCAGCCATCCACGTGGGCTGTTAGCAGCTTGCTCTGGAGCAGGGTTGCCTTCCCTGATTGCTAATTTAGATTTTCCTGCCATCCCACACAGTGGAATCAGGGGAAATAAAATTACAGACTTATTCACTCTTTTTGTACAACTGATGTGCTGATTACCTGTCAATCACGGAATTGCATTAACATCTGACAGTGTGTGCATAACAATTACCCCCATCAAATTAAGGAAACCTTTCACACTCAGAGACAGAGAGAGGGAGGAAATTCAATCAGCATAATTAGTTCAATCAGAAAAGAACTTCTTTTCATCAAGAAGGGGAAAAACGTACAGCAAAAGCAGGGTGGGAGACAGGTATCTCTCAGGGCTGAGAGGTGGGCTCACGCACAGACCGCAGCAGCGCCTGGCACGGTGTGACCGAGGGCTGGATTCCCAGCGGTGGGGGCCGAGGGCTGGCCAGGCTCTGTGCTTCCTCCCCACCCAAGTTCCTCCTCTTCTGCCTCCTGAAATCCTTTTCTGTATTTTCTGGGCGAGCTCCTTCCCGGAGGCTCTGCTGCCCTGGCTTTCCCTGCCCACCTCCGGTGGTGGGTTCCCACCACCCCTCCAGCAGTTCCTCCCCTCCACACCCCGAAACGGCAGCCGGAGGCGGCGGGTGTGCAGGGATGCAGGGATGCGGAGGCTGCCTTGGCTTTGTGGGACTGGAGCGGGGCCGAGCGGCATGGAGGCGGCGTGCTCTCGCGGGAGGATTTGTTTCATATTCCCCGTGGAGGGGAGGGGGATTATTAATGCTAATTACTAACAGCAAAAACAAGAGAGGGGAAGAAAAGCTCAATTAGCAACAATACAAATGAAGCTGGACTAGTGCTGCTGAGCAATGGCGAGCACGCTCCCGGCCTTTCCCTGCTGTGCAAGCGGAGGTGGGGATGTACGTGGTGCCAGGGCTGGGAAGGGCATCGCTGCCCTCCAACCTGATGTTTGGAGCAAAACCCACCAGCATCGCCTGTGTGCTCTGGGAAGGATGGGGCAGCAGGCCTGGGGTACTGGGTCTACCCCTTCTGCCACCTCCCTCTGTTAAAACCGGTAACTAAAGGCATCAGGCAGATAGTCACTGAGGCTGAAGGGAGCTGAACCTGAGATCAGACCTGAGGTGGTTTTAGCCAGTGATCTGAGAAACGTAATGGAGCTGGAACGAGAAGGGGAGGGGATGTGGAGCTTCATGACTTCTCAGCACAGCTAGCAAAAGCCAGTGGAGTGACAAAAGGAAGCTCTTGCAGCGGTGTATGAGACAGGTACATGTGCCAAATGACTCCTCAATTTTTGCTGAGTTAATTATTTTGTAATTAAATTCAAGTTGAAAGGCAAAAATGTTCCTGCCACTAAGACAGCAGCTCAGGGGGAGCGAGCTGTAGCTAGGTCAGGTACTCATGGCGGTTTTGCTCCAGCATCAGCTCTGCGTGCTACGAAGGTTTCACCCAAAAGAGGCCCTTCTTATGAGCAGATCCCTTTAAACAGCAGCTGCGAGCCATTTCAGAGTGTGCTGTCAGGGCCAATTGCCCTGAGAGCACCTGGGTCGCCCTGGGGTTTGTAGGGCATTTATTGTGCCTGGGCTTACTGTGCTCTTCTGCTGTCTTAGGAAGGTGCCAGTGTTGGAGGTGAGGTTTAAAGCAGTTGGGGTTGGGACAGGGTTTCCCACACTGGGGACATCTTTGATGCACAGAGGAATTATTACAGAATGCAATTGAAGGGTCTTGCATGTGGGCACAAGCAGAGTGGGGCTCAAAGCTGGGACAGAAAAGGATCCTAGCAAGTCCTCACTATGAACACTTGTAACAAAAGAGATTTTCAATTTTAAGGACAATTAGAGTGAGAACAGGTTGCTGGAGAGGATGTGAGATTCTTGATTTCTAAGAATAGGGTAAATAAGCATCTCTAGGAATGGTGTAGCGGAGCTGCCTTTGCCTAAGGCAGGCAAGTGGCCCCTTGCAGCGTGTTTTTCTGTAGTTCTGATGTGCTCGTTATTAGTTTTCACATCCCAGCTCCACTCTAAGATCAAGCCCAGCTTTGCAGAACTGTGCAGAAGACTGGAAGGACCCGATCCCCATCCACCAGCCTTCATGAACAGCAGATAAATATGAGAGAGCAGGAACCTACAGCAGGAGGAACAGGCAGAAGTGCAGGTAGCCATGGCCTGTGCCTGTGCCTGTTCTCTCTGAGTGCAGGTGGGTGGTACAAAGTCAGGTTAATTTTCTTTTCCCAAAATATGGTCTATAAATGAATAAGCAAGTAAATAAAGCAGTCCTCTCTCAGCAGTCTTCGTGCCATCTGCTTACCATTACCAGCTGGCATCCACTCATTAGTTTATATCTCCCTTTCGTTCCGGAGGATCCAAAGCATCCTGCAAACTTTGGGCAATGTTTGGCTCTCACTTGCACCTGCATATGTCCAGAATAACTCAGAGCTGACTTTGTCCTTTAAAAAGCTGGTATTAAGGATTGTTTAGCTGTCCACTGAAATGCAGACATCCCTGGTGAGCCACACAGCACCTGCCTGGTGGTCCAGGGTGGGTGGTGAGCATCAGGCTGCCGTGGGGACCTGCTCTCCCCCCCATCCCACCACCCTGACCCCACGCGGGTTGTGCTGCGGAGATTCACCTTCCGAGAGAAACAACTTCTCCCATGTTGGGCGCAAGGTGGGTGGAGTGGAAGTTTTCTCCCAGCAACCTGCACATGCCTGAGGTCTGCACAAGTTTATCTCAGCTCTACGTCCAGAATTAGACAGGGAAGAGCAGAGTGAGGAATCAGAAACAAATTGTGAACAGATGTCGGGTAGAATAATAAGAAATGTATGGAAGGCCCACCGGGATAGACTGATGAGGCAAAAAAAGCACTGGGCTCGCTGAAGCAACAGCTGCCGTCCTGGAGGGAAAGGCACAGGGAGGAGGAACAAGCCTGCACGGGATCAGCGCCGTCAATAGAGAAACTTCTGTTATGCAAGTTCTCCTCCCGCAGGGACACCCGCTCGCAGGCACGCCTGCTGCTCTGCTGTGGTTGCACAGCAACATCGCATTAGGATGCATGATTTAAACATCTTGTCTCTGGCGCTTCCACTTACTTATCCGGCAAATTGGGGAGATGGAGACAGGTTTCCCTCTGCTTCCACCTTGTCTATGGCTGCAGACAGAGAGGGAGGAGGGCAAAGTCTCTGAAGAGGACAGCTCATAAAAGGGACAAAAATTCCTCGCATAGTGATAAAATCAGTAATTTGGTTCTCCTGCTTTGGCTTGGCTCCCTAACCTTGGTTGGAGTGAAAACTTTATTGCATAAGTAGCTTGGGTGAGTCTTGCTTGTCACTGTGTAGAAACTTAAAGCCCTTTTGCAGAGAAGGCCTGTGTCGGTCCCACCCCGCTGACTCCCCTGCCAGAAAAGGTGATTCACGAAAACAGCCACTTCTGCAAGAGGACAGTGCTTCCCGGGGCTGCCCCGCTGTCGCCCACCTGAAGCTTTACCCAGCCACGTTTTCGGGGATGAACAGGCACGGGAGCTGGCAGCCGCGTGTCCCCGACAGCACCCTTGGCCCAGCATCGCAGCTGGTCGCTCAGCCTCAAGCACAGCCGCCAAGGAGAAGGAGCTGAGGTTCGCCTGCGAGGCAGCAAGGTTTCCTCCACGGACGGAGCCCAGCACCCTGCGCAGCGACCAGGGCGTCACGTCCTGGCTCCGGCTCACAGCGTGCGGCCCACGGACATGGGGTGGGAAGAGACAAAAACCTTTTTAAATACCCCAAAGGGGAGTTTCTTTATTTACTCACAAGAGTAAAGGTCAAAATGTATTTTTTGTCAACAGCACATTTTATAATAGCTTCTGAGTCAGAGAGGAGATGCTGGGGGAGGGAGCTGAGCCTGTCATTCAGCACATGAAAGGCTGAAAAATCTTTGTCCGACCTACAAATTAAAGTATAAAGATTGAAGATTACTACAGGCCACAGATAACGATGGAGCAGATACAAACCTGGAGCAGTGGTAGCATGCGCTCTTGACTGCTTCCCTCTGGGCCTGAAACAATAAAGCTCGTGCTTTTTGAGCTGCTTAATGAATGTACAAGCTGGAGAGCTGTATTAAAGCCCTTTCAAGAGGTTTTGCTCTGCACTGCAGGCAGAGTGTGTGCCCTAGCAGGCAGGTACCTATGGTCAGGGTGGCTGGCGGAGCAGAGAACTGGTGCTCTGACATAAGATCGAGATCTGCCCCAGGCAGCAGGTCAGTGTCGCCTTGCACTTCCCCGGGCGCTCGTTCCGGAGCCGCTCTGTTCCCTGCTGCGCGCCGCAGGGACGTCACCACGCCGCTGCTCTCGCTGTCAGTGTTGGGACGTGGGTCCCTGCCGCAGTGAGCAAACAGTCAACCTCTTTCCCTCTTCCCTCCCGGCTGGGAAAGGACCCCAGGGCCAGGCAGCGGTGACTTCAGTGCTGCGGTAGAGGGGTGTGAGATAATTGACTCATGCTTCTCATGGAGAGGGTCTGCAAAAGTCGTTTGGCCAGAAGTGTTGTGGCTGACTGGAAGAACTGGACCCCCAAACCCATCTAATTTCATTAATACCAATTTTTGTACGTGCAGATTATTGCATGTGGGAATAGACAAGTATGCGTGAAGACAGAGATGCACGCTTAATATTGCACATGCAGTTTAAGGGCTGGTTTTGAAAACTTGGCATCCATAGGAAAACAAATACTCTTAAGAAGAGTCATGCCAACAAGGAAAAGAGAAAATTATCCCAGCCTGAGTAATCCCCCAAGAGCTGTCACAGGAGGTAAATGTCACCCAACCTTGATCATTGTCTTCAGACTTGAACTCATTATTTTTCTGGCTTGTAAATGGACAAGTTGCTGATATTTTCATCAGCGATATTAAAGCCTGTAGAGCTCTGCAGCATAATGGGTTGTGACGCTGGCTCGGGTTCCTTTACCGTGGGAAAGGAGAGGGAAGACACATGTTCCCATCACTGGTGGAAGCAAGCAGAGCATGCACATGCGTGACCAGAGCTGGCTGGTGGTGCAAAACTGTCAGGAGAGAGGCGGGATTGGGTTTGACTGACTGCTAGAGAGCCGGTTAAAAGGCTAATCTGCCTGCGAAGAGCTGGCGTCTCTCCTGATTAGGAAAAGCACTCCCCTTGCTCTGCTCTGATTTCTGCTCCCCAGACTGAGCTGTTGTAAGACTTGCTCTAATCCCCCCTCCTGTCTTGCCCTTAAGCCAAACGCAGCCCTGGTGAAAAGGTGGACGTGGACGGCAGCTGCGGGGCTGGATCCAGCCCACGGGGACGTGAGCACCGAGGGCTCCTCCAGCCCAGGAATGGCAGCCCTGACAGCGGCTCTGTGCCGCCTGGGGACATCGGGACATCCCTGAAAGATGCCATTTGGGTTCCTTAATGTGTCGCGCTGGTATTTGCTAGGCACAAAGAGGCAGTCAGATCCCAGAGGCGGATTTTCCGGTGTCCTTGCAAGGCACAGCGGTGCCACGGCTGGAGTCACCCAGCTCCATCCCAGTGCTGCCCTGGGAGCAGGGACTCTTGGTGGGTGAAGAGCAGACTTTGTGCACGTCGGGTTTGTCCTGTGTGCGATGAGGAGTGATGGAAATCGAATAGTTCCTCAGGCAGCTTTGGGGTGGCGAGCGGTGCGGTGCAAGCCTCGTGCTGTGCCCCAGTAGCGGTGCAGAGCGGCGTGGTGCTGCTCGACACGTCACCGCGGCCGAGCGCAGCGTCCCGGGGGTGAGAGCGGGGGGTGATGTGTAAACTGCCCGAGTTTGGGGCTAGCCACCCCTCCCTCACCACCTCCTCCTCCTCGAAAGCCCAGGTGCCGCTGGCAGGAAGGGCACCGCTTCCCCAGAGCATCCCTTCCCGTGGGGTGGTCGCCGGGAGGAGATGCGGACTGGTACAGGGAATAAGCCAATTCCAGAGCAAACATCCCCTCCACTCATGAAAGGGACGCCAGTGGCCGAGTGCTCGGCATGGATAACCAAGCCGGTTTAGCCCATCGGACAAAAAAATCTCTGTATTCTTGCTGTTGCCACTCATCAACCAAGTGGGCCTGAACATGCTCCCTAGAAATTATTCCATTTTGTGTAAGAAAATCGCCTTCAAGAGTCAGAATCAGGTCCCTTGTCAGAGAGGGGGCGTGGGTGTGGGCAGGGGGGCCTCAGCCCACGGCAGGTCCCTGTGGCCGCATGCGTGACCTGAGCGGGAGCCCTGGCCCTCATCTGTCTGTGCTGGCATGCCATCCCTGCTTTAAACATGTAATATTTTTTCTGGGAAATACTTCTTGTAAGTGATAATGTTGGTATTTAAGAGTATTTCTTTTTAAAGGTATCTTTAAGCAAAATCAAGCTTTAGCTGTGATTCATTCCCACTTGACAATCAAGCAGACACACATAGGCGCAGATATTTCTGCATATATATATATATATATATGCACACATAGACACATACATATCTTTTCAAAATTGGAAAGCAATCAATTCTGAGATTTATTTAATGCTGCATTGCACAAGTTTGATAGCCGCGTTGGTTAATTGCCGCACTAATAACACCCTTCGTCAAAGAGACTTGCAGGCAAAAATAAAAAAAAGCTTTAAAAATTAAAATGGCAATAAATACAAGCTCCTGCTGTACATCACCTAACATTTTTTAAAACCAGCATCTAAATAGCAAATTAGCTGACACTGAGAGGAACCGTATTTCCAATTCTGTTCCCTATTCTAGGAGTTCTAAAAACTCAACAATTTTTTCTCATTAAGAAACTTTCCCAGCAACAAGCACCTCATGCACACCCTCATGTGCTCACGCCCTCGGACCCTCAGCGGCTTGGGGGCCCTTTTCAGCAGAAAACGTGACTTTGTTTTCACTGCTGTGGGTCACGGGTGGGAAGGGACCTGCCGAGGGACCTTCCCCCAGGTAATGGCCAGGGAGGGGGACGCTGGGGACCGCAGGGCGCTGGAAGCGCTGGGCAGGACCCCTCGCTTTTCAGCCGATAACCGTGGATCCCACGGGCGAGCGTTGATGTTCAGCTTAACAAAGATACTTGTACTTGCTCAGACGCGATGGGAGGCGAGGGGCACAACCGCAGTGGTGCGAGTTCAGTTCGGATGGCGTGAAGGGACGCCAGCAGCTCCTCACCGAGGCGGACGAGGGCAGGTCTGAGCTGGTGGAAAGGACTGAGATCCCAGCGTGGTTTGCACTGAGGGCTGGGGCTGCACGCTTTTGGGGCTGAGCATTTGCAGCAGGTGAGAGTAGGGGGGGCCTCCTCTGCCCCCTCACCACCGCTAATGGGTTAATTAACGTGTCCTCGCCAAGCGGAGCGGGATGAGGCGTCGCTCCCATCTGGCGCCGGCGGCAAGGTCGCGGGCTGCAGACCTGGGACTGCAGTTCACGGTGCCGCTGAGAGCGTGAGCGAAACCTATCAGAACATAGGTAATTTGATTAGAAATTAATTGGCCTACATCAGAGCCTTAAAAATCTAACAGATTTGCTGCTGATAAAATTAAAATTAGAAACTGAATTGATTAGCCTGTGCCAGCAAAGGAACCAAAATGTCAAAGGCACCAGCTGCACATTTGCATTTGGTACTTAACAAAGTTCTTACCAAAGCGAGTGAGAGATGTTTGACATTTCCATGATTTCTGCAATTCTAATGTATCTTTTATTGATCTTAATTAAAAAATGCAAGGGAATAATGGAGTGGGAAATGACAGAAGGCAGGTTGGCCATCCCGGCTGGGCAGCTAGTGCAGAGCATGGCGTGCTCTGCCGTCGTTAGGAGCGATTAACGTTGGGCTGTTCCTCCTTCGCCATTCTCTGGGACGGGCCGGTTCAAGCGCCGGGTGCTGCCCTGTTTTTGCTGGGGCAGACGCCGTGCAGGCATCCCTGGGGCCTCTCCCCGCTCCCCCAAGGGCTGAGCTACGGCACGGCGGCGGCGGCAGGCGGTGCGATGCTGCCGGGTGGTGGGCAGCAGCCGGGGTGGGTTGTGCCACCTCCTTCTGGACTCAGAGGTGTCATCGGGATCGGAGCGGGTGCCCTCGCCACCTTAATGTGAAAACTGCAGACCCTGCCGTGCGGGGGTGGCCGCTGTGAAGGGCTCTGTCTGGCCCGGTTGCCGTAGACCTTTGTGTGCCCTGCAAGGGAGGCACGTCCGACTGCTCCGGGTAAAATGACCTGGTGAATTCTGGGCTTTGTGAGCGCTCGGAGAAGGAAAAGCATTGCGTTAGCCATCCCTAAATCCAGATGGCACAGAAAAGATTATTAAACATCACTCTTCACATTTCCTTCCTTCCCATTTGCTTTCCCCGCACAAGCACGGACATTTTCTGTCGTTGTTCATCTGGCTCTTTCCTCGAGGAGGAGGATTTTGCAGATAAAGCCTTGTCCTGTAATGGCAGCGGGGACAGGTTCCTGGTGTGCACGAGTGTTTGTGCATCCCTGTGTATGCAGGGATGGCGCATGTGTTGATGTGTTACTGTACGCGCCTCTCTGCTTGCGTGTGCCCTGTGCAGATATGTACGTATGAGTGTTCTTGTGCATAAGTGAGTTTGCCAGTAGAGCATGGACGTGCGTTAGTGTGAATCATGCAGGCAAGGGGAAGAGGGGCCCATGTCCCTGAGGCCCGTGTTATAAATAGGCAGAGTAAATAAATCACTTAATTGACTGGCTTATTCTCATTGGCTGGTCATGTGTCATTTTTATGCTTATTGTGTTGAAAAAAAGTATTTGTGGAGTGTAAAGCTTGGGTGAAGTTTTAATTGGGAACAGTTATTTTGAAACATTTTCTTCTGTAATTTATTTTACCTTGGGGACTTATTACTGTGGGAAAATCCTATCAGGTTTATGCAAAGGTTTCTGCCATAGTCTATTGGGATATTTTAATTTTAGTTTCACAATGAGATATTCAGGAATATTGTGAATAAATAATTGTAAAGATTCCACATAGAGCAACGGGAAATTATTAAAACTTTTGCCAAAGGGTGAAAGTTTTGGGTTGTTTTATTTTTTTAAACAAGCGCTCCAAAAGTTATCTTCCCATCCTCAAATCCAGGGCCATTTCCATTGCCCTCTGTGAAACCGAGCCCACGATCAGGCGCTGGCGACATGTTGCACAGCAGAGCTGCAGCGAGCGCTGCCGGTGCCCGTCGCTGCCGGTGCAGCTCCCAGCCGCACGGCCAGATCCTGGGTCAGCAGCGCCTTGATTCGGCCGCTCCATAGCCTGTCCGGGGAAGCTCTCTGCCTGCTCACCAGCAAGGCATCTGTGCTGCGGGACAGGGGTGACAGCATCCCTTGGGGAGCCAAGCCCTCCGACCTGGGGCCGGGGCCGCTGGCTTCGCCCCTCTCCTCCCCAGCTCTCTGCAATCGCTAGCTGTGGTTTGCTTCATATCTATCCCTACAGGCTAAAATTATAAATATGTCAGATGAAAAGCTTAGTTCTCTTAGAGTGAAGGTGAAGGAGAGCCTATAAATTTTGCAGCCTGTGTCTGAAAATACGAAGGACAACTTAAAATTCCCTTTAAAAAAAAATCCCTCCTGCTTTATAAATATTAATTGCAAGTATGTGGTAACAAGAGAGACGAGGAGCCTCTGGCTCTTATCTGTGATTGTTTGACTAATATTAGCAACAGTTTAAACACGACAGTTATTATTTGATATGACACTAAATTAGAGGGTTCATGCTTCATATTAAAGATAGGCTTATTGAGTGTAGGGGAAATTTGATTCTGCAGGTCAGAATTATTCTCAACAGATTTGTTGATTAAATTATACACTGCCACGTGGTTCATTAAGGTGCCGCCTGGGTGAGGTCCCTGGGCACAGCGTGGGAAGAGCCTCTGTGCCCCCCAGTGAGGCCACAGCTGGGACCCTTCCTGCTCAAGGAACTGAATCACCTCTAAATCTTCAAACTAGGCACTGAAAATGTGAAAAAAATGGAATATTCCCTCATGCTAGGGTTGTTTCACTGAGGACCAGGGGGTCTGTGTGGTGAAGCCTCTGGCAGCATCAGGGGAGGGAGTGGATGAGCTGCAGCTCTGCGCACCTGAGGGAAGGAGGGGGCTCCACCGAAAATTCCTGACCTGGCAAGGGGCTCCTGTGGCAGCGATACCCAAAAAAACGGGTCAGGTGTCTGCGTCGGCACCCGGTCGGCAGCTTACGTGGGAGCTAATGCGCGGCGCTGGGGAAGCCGGGAGCGGAGCGCAGAAATCAATAGTCATTTTTATGACCCAGGCAGAGCTGGATTTCATCCTACAGTACATTAATTGGATATCACTTTTACACAGTTGTATTACAGGCTTTGGGAAATATGAGGCATTATTTCTTTTTAATGCTAATAAGTAAATCAGCTGCTGGTTGCAAGGCTTGTTTAAGTGACAAGCGAGCTGACGGCATTCTGCAGGGTTACACCAACCGCCGCGAAAGGCACCAGTCCCAAAACGTGCCCGAGACTGAGCAAAGTTGTGTGAATCACCTGTAGGTCTTTAACCCTTGGGAACAGACTGACTAGGAATAAGCTAACGGTAACCAGAGAAACCTCAGCCCGGCATCCTCCCCTGGACTCTGAAGACCTGCTGCATCCACCCGCAATTAAAAGCCTGAGCCAGAACAACCCTGCACAGCACCAACCATTTGAAGTCTGTGCTATAATGCTTCTAAAATTACCAAACCTCACTATACTTAGGAAATAGCCATTATCAGAAGCTACTTTTATTACCATGGAAACGGAAAGATAACAGAGAAAAGTCCGGTCACATCTCTCCGCTGAAGGAGGCAGATATATATTATGTATGTATTATGTTTATGTATGAAGTGGCAGTGATCACCGCTGGCCCTGGGTAAGACTGCAAGAGGCCAGGAGGTTCAGAGGTTCATGTATACACATATGTATGTATGTGCATGTACCTGAATACATAAATACAAATGTATATGGGAATCTCAGAAAAAATACCATTTTGTATAAAACCGCCAGAACTATTTGTGGCCAAACACTAAATTCTATTTTTCTGGACTTGTAGATAGTGTAAGACTGAATCATGCAAAAAACCAGAGCAGAAAAGCCAGCAGAGCACAAAGGAAAGCCAGGCTGTCCTAAGAGGAGGAATGGATGTTTTCCTGAAGGAATGTGGGAAATCCATGGGTCCGGCTCTCCCGGGGCCAGGGTGTGTGTCCAGCACTGCTGCGGGGTGCGGGCACCCTCGGCGGGAGGCGGCAGCTCGGGGCGCGGAGGGGAGTGGGATGGAGGAGGTTTGATGCCCCCGCAGCGCGGGGCTCTGTGCTCAGCGGGGCTGTGGCCAGAGGGTCACTCATCTGCTTCAGGCAGAGGAAAGAAACTGGCATCTGAATATCAAAGGTGACTCATTTTCTCCTGCACGTTCCCCATAAATCTTGTGCTCTCACGAATGTTTTTATTCCGGCCGGTTGTTCCTTCTTCCTGACATTAAATCTTCATCTCATCAGCATTTGACTGAATTTGTAGAAACAAAATAGAAGAGGGGAACTCGGGCATGAATTAGCAGTTTAGGATCAGAAAGGAGTTCATATAAACCCGTGATCTGCCTATCCATCAAAACGTAATAATGCAAAGATACCAACGTGACCCATTGCTTGCTGGCTGTCCCAGCCATCCATCCCGGGGCCGTTCCTCCTGCAGGTATGTCCTGCCCACACCAGAGCCCCGGCTTTCCACCACCGTTGGCCCGCAGAGCGTGCTCAGGACATGAAGGACAAAGAAAATGATATTTTCATTCTGGTTCCAGAGCTGGGGATTCAAGGAATTAAATTGTGTCAGCTGTTCTCTCCTTTTTTCTTCTATTTTTTTTTTCCAAACAGCACAATTTATGACCATGGCCGTGAGAGAGCAATTGCCTCTTGCTCAGGCAGAGATTGAACGTGTGCGTTTTCTGTTGTGGTCCAGATTTGGGTCCCGGGCAGAGTGAGGCTCAATGACCCTGAGCCAGGACAGGCTTGCAGGGGTCTGCAAGCACAAAGGGTGTTTAGCCCTGCCATGACCCGCTCTCCCGCTGATGGAGGAGCACTTTGCAGTCCTCCCCACCAGGACAGCTGGGCAGTTCGATGCTTTAATCACACAGAAGGTCGTGTTCCTCCTCCCTGATGGTGGGAAGAGCTTTGTCAGAAATAGTTGCTTCCCAGTGAAGCCTTTGCAGGAATCCCAGGCGCTGAAAAACCTTGCAGCTCCCCCAGCACATACGCCAAAACATGCCTTCTCCATCTTGGGTCTGAGTTCAGGGAACCCGTCACCAAAGCAAAGGAGCAATCGGCTCTGTCTCCTGTGTGCACTGCTGCTCTTCCCCTGCGTAGGAATGAGATCATTAAATCAAGGGACTTTCCCAGCCGATCTGGGATTTAACCCACGGCCGCAGCCGTACAGAGGGTCGCTGCCCCGGGCTCAGGCTGTGCAGTGCTCGGCACAGCGGGCAGAAGGGCTGCTCCTGCGGTTTTCAGTCAGTTTGAAAGGACTCTGATTTATGAATTTCCTATGATGTCAATCAATATTTACATGTGATGTAAAAAAAATAAAAGGGCAGCCATGCGTAGGCTTGCGTTAGTACATCTGAGCAGTACTGGCCTTAAAATATCCATTAAGCTTTCACAGTGTTGAAATAGGAGCAATAAATAATGACACAGCTTTTAAAAAGTAAGAAATAAAGCAGAAGTAAAGAAATATGCCAGTGATGGATTTGCACCCCCTCAGAATATACAAGATTTTATCGTGCAGAATTATTTCCACGCAGTTTGATGCACACTGGTAATGTTACGTATTGCACAGCTGAGAAATCCTTGTAGGCGCTCGTTACTCATGTATGAGGTCCTTTATGTGTGAATTCGTGTCTGCAAATACATTAACAATTCAAATCAATGTGATTATTACTGGTGAGGTACCCTTAACCTGGGTCTTTCTAGTGATCTCGGTAGATCACTGCTGACATTTTCCTTTCTAGCAGGACCAGCAGTGGCAAGGCATAGGTTAGGGGGTACTTTGGGGGCACAGAGCTGTCCCCAGAGATCCCCATCATCTCTGGGGGGTGTTTTGAGCTGTGAGCATCCCCCCGTCACCACCGCGCTCCGGTTTGTGCCCAGCATTATCTTCGGGACTCGGGTGCGTGCGGGAAGCGCACTGCAGAGCTCGGGAAAGAACAAAGGGGGAGAGCAAAGCTGTGTGAATGAATCCCTGCTATTTCACTACAGCAGCGAACTAGAGAAATAATTAAAAAATAATTTAGGGTTAATGTGAAATGAAACTTTTGATGCTCTTTGCGTTCAAGGTTTCCTTTCATCAGTAAATATAGGAAATAAAGCCCTTAATCGTTTCATTTCAAAATGAAAAAATGCAATGCTCCCTTTAGAAAATTTTGATATCTTTAACATTTAACAAAATTATATTTTTTTTTTTTTGTCTGAAATTATTTTCTAAATCCATCACAAAATAATGAATAATCTCAATCAACCTGAAGCTGCCTTTTTTTGAGTACTTCATTCATCAGATAAATATCACTCAGCACTATACAGGCATTTTAGCTTTTCTACTAGCTGTTAGAAAACCTCCTGTTACTGCAGGCAGAAGCAAACCAAGTCCCCTCCCATCCTACCCCAGAGGCAGTGCCAGGTTCTGAAGTTCTTTCATTAAATTAACACAGTGGCATGGCAATCAAAAGAGCTTTTCAGGGTTTATCGTGGACAAATGTGGACCTTGTATTTCAGGCCTATCACCTGCTGAAAACAAACTCTCCATGTCAAAAAGGCGGCTACGTGGTCCAGAGCTATTAGAACATATCCAACACCATCCGAGAGGAAAGACCGGATCATTAAAATAATGGGGAAACAAAGGTAAGCCTGCAGCACTCTGAACAAGAGTAGATGGGGATATACGCGTCATTCACCCTCCGTGCAAGGCCACCGCCATGTGCCCTGGGTAATTAAGTAAAAGGCTGTTGGAAGAGATTCTGACATTTAGGCTCAGCTTCATGAAAAGAGCTCCCACATCATCATTTTCCAGATTCGAAAAAAACGCCCCATACTTCTGAAAATGAAAGCAAAATAGAGATCTGTCTGGTCTGCAGAGGCAGTGAAGACTTGCAGCTCCTAACGAGCTGTGAAGAGCAGGCTGCTGGTGTTTTCTAAATGATTTGTCAGTCTTGGAAGATGGGAAGAGTGATCGGGTTAATGGTGCAGAAAGCACGTCCCTATGCCAAAGACGCTGGCTGTGGAGCAGCTGCGTTATGAAGCTTGGTGATCTTAAGGGTCTTTTCCAACCTAAATGATCCTATGATTCTAAGCCATCCAGCCTTAAAAGTGCCATTTTTTTCCACTGAGAAAGCAGGACCAGGAGCTATGAGAGAAGCCAGCGTCTCCAGAGATGATCAGGCTAACTCATCCCTTGTGTTGCCCGTTGAAATGGATTACATTTTGCTGATGAGATGAAATTAAAGCAAGACGATTTTAAATGTAGTTAAAGCAACAAATCCTCTACAGGATGCTGAAAACACAGTAGAATAAACCTTTATTCCAGGTTTATCCCTGCAGCCTGCCTCCACCACATACTGCTGCAGGACATCTGCACTGCTGTCGCCCCATTAGTCCCAGTCCTCCTCCCCAGCCTGCACCCCAAGCTGCTCCTTGTCCCTCAGAGTTGGGCTGCAAAACTCAAAGGCAAGGATGTGGAGCGGAGCTTGGAGGGGATGCGAGGCCCGGAGACGCGGGAGCAGCTGCTCCTCAAAGGCTCTGGAGGCAGGGAGCCGTGCCATCCGGCAGAGCATCCTGCAGAGCCCTTCTTCTCTGTGAAAGAAAGAGGTAATGAAATTTTAATCAGAATTTCCACAAAGTGTACAGAGCTGTAAATAAGGGCCTCAGCGTGCTGCTCCACCTACACCTTCATCCTCTTCTCATCTCACGCGCAATCGTCTGCAGACCCATCTCGGAGCGTTTCATGGTCTGACTTTCCCCAGGATTTTGAGCTGCCCAATTTACACTTCTTTGAAGCAATAGACCTGCTCAATCTCTAATTTATATTTTTTAATCAGGGCACCAAAGTGTGAGAGAGCTCAAGGGAAACATGTCCCTTTTAAAAACAAAGTTATTGCTTTAATAAACATGGGAGGAAGGCAGTAATGGACTAGGGAGCTTCCCCTGGTTAAAAATTTAGTAATCAAGCCCTGCTCTTAATGAAACTGAAGATTAGTCCTACGGAAGAGAAACTTGTTTCTTGGCAAGGCAATAACGACTGGTGATGTGAACGTGGGGAAATGCAAATAGCATGGCGAAGTCCCGCTGGCGTGGAGGTTTCTCGCCTATCGGCAGCTGTTTGGGTCCCTCCGTAAGACAATTCCCCCCGGCCGCGGGGAGCCCTCGTGGGAGCCAGCCGCCCGGGGAGCAGCCCGAACCCCATGTTCTGCCCCCACTGGCTGGGATCCTGGTGACTGATCTGCAGCGATGGCACAGTGCTGAGCTGGTCAGAGCACTTTGTCATCGTTAACTAATTAATTAGCTGTTACGCAAAGTGTAACTGCAAGCTCCGTAATTAAGGCAGGCACTCTAAGCTATCATACAGCACCGGTTCTTCGAGGCACTGCTTTCTTCCTGCCTTTGGGTACGTGCTAACGCTGCTCTCCAAGCTTATTGACAGTGGTGTTTTGGTAAAAGTTTGCAAGAAGCTGGAATGGGGCCTCTTGCTGAAAGGCAGGGAAACCCTCAGCGGAGGGACAGGGAGCCGGGCTGCCTCCCCGACCTGCACCCTGCCGCGTTCCACCCACGGCTCCGGGGAGAGACTGATGGAGCGGGTTTACCACCCGGAGCACAACGCAGCCAAGGATGTCTGTCCATTACCATGAGCCTGGGAATGCTCCCGGCATCCTTTATGAATCCAGAGTTGCTTCATGTCAATCTGGGCATCCCCACCCCGAAACCAGGGTGCTCTCTTACAGCAGCAGTTAGTAGTCTTCCCTCTTTCCTGCGTTCTCTCTTTTGAACAGAAGTCTGCTCATTAAAAATTAAGGAGTGAGCCAACTGTAGCAAGCAATAAGAGTACAAGCTACCAGGCTTTGCCTGAAAGGAAGACGACCAGTCTTTTGTGCTTAACTCAGGCATGCAGTAAAGCTTTCCTCACTGAGTGATTTAACATATTGTCCCTTGATTGCTGTCATTATTTATGAAAGGTAAAATGTAGCATCATCATCTGCCTCCTGCTCCTCTCCCTGCTTGCTGGAGCTTGCATCATCAGCTGGCCAGTGACCCACCTCAGGTCCTGGACAAACGAGATGGCTCTGGGGTTCACTTCAGACCCCGCTCTGCCAGCTCCCGGCCAGCACAGCGATGCTCGGTGCCTGGCAGTGCATCCTCCACCCCTGCACCCGTGCTCCTCGGGGAGGGCTTCACCCTCTGCAGCACCACGGACCCTGGCTCCAGAACCCCCTGCCAGGGCGAGGAGGGCAGGAGGCCACGAGCTACCAAAGGCAGCGGCACAAGGGTAGAAAAGAGGAGCCGTGACCCAGGACCTGGGCTTATTCCAGACTTACTGGGGCTCTGGTGGGAGAAACAGGACCCAGGTCGGGTCTAGCAAAACCAGGACTAACTTTCTCCCCCAGCCCCACGAGTGCTCAGTCTGGGGGCTGTGTCTGTGTTGGTAACTGGACTCATCAATCCACCACACGGGCATGTGCAACCCCACGGGCGTTGCCACGTGGTTCGGGGGCTTACGGAGGGTCAGAAGCAGCTGAAGCAAAGCCATGTCTTGAACTGTTGCCAATATTTAGGCTGAGCCTGAACGTGACTTCCATGCAGCTCCCCATGGAGAGGGAGAATAGCTTCCTGCGCAGCCGGGTTTTGAGGTGGGACTGGCATTAAATTATTCATTATGTTCTCTCACTGGGTTTCTAGCTTTGCAGCAATGTGGTAATTTGATTTTGGCTTCAGGCGGATGGCTGGAGGGCCGTGCTGGAGGCGGGGCGGGGGGCAAGCTAGAGACGCTTGGGTTATCAAAGGTTGCCAAGGATGTATTTCAAACTCACCAAACACCCACTTTGGAATGAGGACTGATGGAGAAGGCCCCACCGGTCCTGCAGTCAGAGCCTCACAAAAGAGAAGGTTTGACAAAGCTCGCCCATTTTCTTAATAACAATGTAAAGCTATAGTGCAAAGCCTGTTCTTGAAAGTAATAGAGGCATTTGCTTAATCCTGTTCTATTCACTGTAATTTAATTTGAAAATAACTTCAAAGCTTCGTTTACTCCGTGTTTTCCTTTGGTTCTTGGTTGGAGCGAGGTCTCTTGCACGGAGGCACCCAGCTGCTGTCAGACAGCAGCACGCTGAAGGGCGAGGATGTTGCTCTGGCCAGGATGCTCCGGCCCTTTTCCTGCTGCCGGCGGCTCACCCTGGCCCTGGGTGCTCTGCCCGAGCTTCCCTGGGTGGACGAAGCACAGCGATACCCGCGGGCTGGCCGGGCTGCTTCCCCTGCCGCCCCGGCAGAGCCAACCGACCGGGTGGGTGCCGCAGCGAGCGCTGGGACACAGGGACGCGGTGCCATTTGCAGGCACTGCCCGGGATCGTACCCGGGGCACAGCCCTTGTCTCCTCCAGTGTGGTTGCATCCTTACCGAGGAAGAATTCTCCTCCTCCTCAGCAGCAGTAATGACTTTAAGAGCCGATTTGTGGGAGCAGTGGGATTAGGAAGCCCCTGGCAGCCTGGTGCATCCGCAGCCAGTGCCACCGAGGCGACGGCAGCCCCACCAGCGTGTGTCCCCTGAGGACGGGGAATTTCGGGGTGCTCGTAGGAGAGGGCAAAGATCCGTCGGTGCACGGGGCACCGAGGGTCCTGCCTCTCACCGAGCTGTGTTTCTGAGCTGTGGGCTGTTTCACAAGGGCGTCATGGCACTGGGGGCCGCATCGCTCCTGGCAATGCCGGAGGACTCGCCCACAGGCTGCCAGCAGCCACGGCGGCGCTTGGCCCTCTCCCCACGGCAGCACCGTCTGTCGGCAGCAGGAGACGTCGGAGCAGCCGTGCCGGTGTGCGGTGGTGGGCAGTGGGTGACTGGCTGCGGTCCAGCCAGGCCTGGAGACAGGCAGACTCCCAGAGAGGACTTTAATTGCTGCCATTTGCCTTTTGGGCATGATTTATTGCTCCCTGTCTTTTCCCAGTTGGAACAGGAACCGGGGCTTTGGGAAGGGTTTTCAGTGATGTCTGAGTGTAACCTTGGGGGATTTTAAATTTGCATTTTTATTTTCCTTTCTCTTGTTACTGAAATAAGTTCCAGAGTAAAATATAAAACATGGTGGGAAGCCTTTCATAGCTTGGCGTTCTCGAATGATGCCCTGTAACTTGGAGAAACAATAGGGACTTGCAAAATGCGGCAATTTCCATCATGAGTTTGAAGGGCAAGATGCACCGAGATCCTGGTTTCTGGGGTTTAAATTGATTTACAGCGTATTCATAGCTGCTGTCCTGCTCCTTCACTGCCCTTCTTTCTCTTTTGTGCTCACAGAAGTATGTGCTGGAGATCCCTGCTGTTACTTCTTGGTTTTTAATCGTAGTGTAATTTGCTCCCAGAACATACAGACCTGCCTTTCACACCCTGGCCATGCAGCACAAGCTTCTCCTGTCCCTTTGATCCACTTGTGTGTCCTGTGAAAGTCCTCGGGACAGGGGCACATGGCCAGGCTGGGGCAGGGGAGCAAAGGGGCTTCTCAGCTGCCTTCCCTTCCTCTTCCCTTCTGCTTCCCTTCCCTTCCTCTTCCCTTCCCTTTTCCTTTTCCTTTTCCTTTCCCTTTCCCTTTCCCTTCCCCTTCCCTTCCTTTTCCCTTCCCCTTCCCTTCCTCTTCCCTTCCCTTTTCCTTTTCCTTTCCCTTTCCCTTTCCCTTTCCCTTTCCCTTTCCCTTTCCCTTTTCCTTTCCCTTTCCCTTTCCCTTTTCCTTTTCCTTTCCCTTTCCCTGTCCCTTTTCCTTTTCCTTTCCCTTTCCCTTTCCCCTTTCCCTTCCCCTTCCCTTTCCCTTTCCCTTCCCCTTCCCTTTCCCTTTCCCTTCCCCTTCCCTTCCCTTTTCCTTTTCCTTTTCCTTTTCCTTTTCCTTTCCCTTCCCTTCCCTTCCCTTCCCTGGCCAGGACCCTACCAGACCTGGACCTTGGTGGCTTTAGTGGCACGCAGGGGAGGCAGGCGGGTCCCTGCTTTGCCTCCCCGCACCCGTTGCACGGCACCACCGCACTTGGCACCAGGTTAAACACAACAGGAGCCTCTCTGCGACACCTTTCTGTTTGCACCTTTGCCGGCAGACGCGTGCCCCTGCTCCTGCAGCCGTCGCTGGATCAGTTCAGCCACCCCGAATTTTTCGAAGCGGCTCCCCAGCCCTCGTGCCCATGCTCTGCTCGCCCTCGCCGGTGGGCGCAGGGGCACAGGTGAGCTCTGCTCTTCGCTCTCGGCCCTTACGGCCGATTTCTGAATATGCCTGTGTCCTGCCTAACTTTGATCTAGGTAATGACTCTGAACTCTCGTTAAATCTCATTTCATGTTGTGCCTTTCATGGTTCCTTGTCATCTTGTTTATTCTGCTGCACACTTTGAAGTACCTAAGCCGTACCTGCTGCACGCTGTACCTCACCGCGTAGTGGGCTGCAGCGCGGTGGATTAGAGTCATTATTTTTTAAGAGCACTTTTTCAGAACTACAGTAAGTCTGTCCTAGAACAAAGGGGCACCGAAACACCCTGAGAAGTGCAAGGGCAGCGGTGGGAGCCGGGGGGGGTGGCAGCGGGGGCTTGGCACCGGCCGGGTGCCCGTGCAGCCCCCCCGGTGACAGCGCGTGCCCAGAGGACACTCGCAGCCTGCCATGTTCAATGGAGCCCCAGGGACTCAGCTATGGGAAAGCGAGTGCTTGGCATCTGGGCTTTTAAAAAACAGCAGCAATACCTTTTCGGAAACCGAACCAGTGACACCAGCATCCTTCATTTCTGCTGTTCCTCTTTGTGCTTGGGTTAGCTAATTAAGCCATTGGGTCACCAGGAACAGCCCTATTTCAGGCAATAGGAGTGTGACTGCCCCTTTATCCTGCTTTTCAGCTTCTCACTCCCCTGGTCATATTTAAAGGCATAATTCTCTGTCATATCTTCCTTGGCAGCATGTCAGGAGCCTGTGCCAGGCAAAGTGGGAAGCAAGACGGAAGGATTTCCTTTACACATTCACTCCATTTGAAATATTCTTGGTATTCACAGATTGTTTTGCATTTGCCCTTGAAAGTGCTCCTTGTGCAGAAATCTCTCATCCACCTCTGTCCACCCGGCCTGAATCTCCCCAAGACTGGACACAAGGTCTGACTGTTGGCTGAGCAGCACCAGCTCTGCGTTCAAGTAGCAGGTGAAAACCTGAGGGCAGCATCCCATGGAGTGCACACAACAATGAGACAAATGAAGTAGGAAGGGGTTTTTTGCAAGACAAGTTAGTATAAAAGGCATTTATTCATTCTTTATCGTTCATTACAGGTGAAACGAGGCTTTTCTGTTCAGAGTTCAGCTGCCTTGGATTCTTTCTAAAAGTGCTACGAGCGCTTCCATCTAATTTTGGAAAGGAGATATATTCATATTGCTCCTGCTGCGCTTTGTTGTGTCCCAAAAGGCTGACAATCTGCTTTCAGAAATTGCAGGCAAAATGCTAGTAAACCCAAATAAAATGATAGTTACTGTAAGGCAGGCAGCACTCACTGTAGACCCAAAGCAGGCGAGCAGTCACCGTGCTGTTCTACGGTACCGAAGGATGCCGGCACGTGCCGAGAGCCGGGTCAGCTTCAGGGATGGAGAAGGCTGCAGCCGCTGCAGCAGCCACGCTGTGCTCTGCTCGCTGCCGTGCCAGCATTCTGGTCTCTGGCTACAGCACTGTGTGTGTGTGTGATTCTGTGCTACCCTGCCAGGAAACCGGAGTTGCCTGATGCCGTCATTTGGGTCAGCTCTGCTGGGCAACTGCACACCCATTTGGCATCTGTGTCATAAAACGTCCCACTGATATGTTGTGCTTACTGCTATGGCGTTCTGCTTTAATGCCTTTGCACAATATAGATATATATTAGTGCTGCTTTAAGCTGTTTGATGAATCCAGGCCTTTAGGGAAAATTAACAGTGTATTAACACTGCATCTGAAAAATTAAAGGAATAGTCAAGCAAATTTCTTTTTATTGACTTTTAGTGAGCCATTTAATCCAAACATCTCGTTAACTGCAATATAACTATACTATATAATGGGTTTTGCAATAAGAACAATTAGCTTTGTAATTAGCATAAGAGTGAGTGCTCTGCAACTGCCTGCAATTGGCAATGGGCCTATTACAAACATGTCCTGTGGAGAAAAAATAATAGCGTTTCAGATGGGTAGATTGAAACCGTTTGACTTTAAGCACCAATAATATTTCTTCTATTGATCCGATGTCCCAGATGATCTAGGGCTGGGGAGGGAAGGTTAGCTGCTCAGGGCGAACTTATTTCTCCTCTGTCATTGGCATGGCATCGACCAGCTTGATTTGCAGGGTAAACCATGGAGTCCTGCAGTAATTAGCCCACCCCATTAATGCTCGACCTGTCTGACCTCCCGTGGTGGTTACAGACAGAGTTGTGGGGTGCCTGGGCTGGCAGGCGGTGGCAGCTCCAGTGCGGGGATGGAGCACCCGCTGCTGCACCCTGCTCGCCCCGGGGGGTGCTCCCGGGGGGCTCCAGCCGGCGCAGCCCCCAGCGAGCATGTGTCCGGGCAGGCTGCACATCTGAGGGCACGGGTAGACATTTCTGCTCTGGGGATTTTCTGTGTCGAAAGGGAGAGTGTCCCTGTGGCTGCCCTCGAGCCCGTTTCTGGGAGAATATTCACGTGGGATTGTGCTGAAGTGCAGGATGAAATGGCGATCCATCACCCGTGTAAGGATCTCCTGCCTCTGCCTGGAGCTTCCCCTGCTTAGAAAACTGAAGACAACAAGGTTTGACATCTCAGGCTATTGAATAAATAATAACCATCAAAAATGTCAGCATTTAGGTTTTATTTAAATCTCCTAGCCAACAACACTAACTTAAACTTTATGATGCACCATTACAGCCTCTGAGAGCATTCTGCCTGCCAAACAATATGTTCCATGAAAACTGATATAATCTGCTTGTTATCTGCAGCACCGCCTCGTAGTGGTGCTTTATTGATTTTCTGCACAATCACAGTAAAAAGTCTTTTTTTCCCCCTGTGGTATCTTTTTATGATTCTGGAGGATTTGTTTCCGCTCATCTGTCATTTTTCACCCACTCATATCTTGGCTGTTTTATAATGGTAAAAAAAAACCCCACAACCCACTATTGACTTGCTCAACCACATTAACAAACATAAAGCTGACAAGGAGTAGAGACGGTGATAACCACCACAAGCTACGTGGACAGACAGACAGACAGACAGACAGCCTCGCAGCAGAGTTCCCAGAGCAGGAGACGGGCACTTGCAGCAGCTCTGCCGGACAATCCTGGGGGCTGTGGGGCACCGGCACGGCCCCTCACTGCTGGGGGGAGGAAGCCCAAACATTTTCTCAATTACCAGGAGCCACAAAGAGCGGTGTTTCTCAACAGTTCTTTGAAAGATATTGTCCAATGAAACATTTCCTGCAGTTTCATCCAAAAGCACTCTTTTCCTTCTGCTCTGCGCCTCCATAGCCCATCCTAAAACAATTTACTAAAACGTAAGGCAGGTGTTGAGAACCTGTATGCTAATTACCGCGTCCTCAGACCGCAGCGAGGACGTGCTCCACCGATGGGGACTGGCACACTGAGACCTGAGCTGCTGGCAGTGTCTGGACCAAGCACCCGAGTGGCTCGGCAGTTTGAAGCCGAAGGACGGTCCCAGTCCCACCTGGAGGACGGGGCAGGGCCGAGCCCGGGGACCGGAGCATTTCACCTGGGGGAGGAAAGCGGGTGGGGGGGCTTTATATGCTGAGGCGTGGGGCTGGGGGCTGCAACGCGCCTCCTGAACAGCCGCTTCAAGAGTGAAAAACGGCTGAGCAGAAACCAGTTTCAACACTTTTACTGCCTATGTAATTAAAAACTAAGCGTTCTAGTTGGCAATATAAGTAATTCCTCCCTGGCAATCGATTTACCTTGGAGTAACACAGTGGTGACTAAGGGCCAGAGAGGGGTTGGAAAGCAAGGGGGCACAGGTGCCCTCCCCACACTTTGCTCCATCCCAAATTAGCTGCACAGACGGGGCCATGCCGGAGACCCATCTGGCTCTGCAGAGCCCTTCCTAACACCTCAGGAGCTGCAACAGCCCCAGAATCTACATGACTGAGTCAGAGGAGAAACCAAAGCAAAGCAGCCACGCTGACGTCCTCCAAGGAGCCCAGAACTGCCCCTGCTCGTCTCGCACACTGACAGCTCCGGTCCCTCGGTCCCTCGTGGGGACCACGGCAGTCAGTCAGTGCCTGCCCGCTGCTCCTCCGCGCAGGCACGCAGCTTCCCGCACCGGGCGTGGAGATGAGGCTTGGGATGTGACAGAAATTGCCAGTAAATCAAGGAAAGTCAATAAACAGGAAAAATGAGCAGCTTGAGTTTGGGGTTGGTTTCCCCCGTGCTTGGAAATCCATTTAAATGTTTAATGCTGCCTGCCTGTTGGACAGAGCGGCCGGTTGCTCCCCCAGCGAAGCGCAGACGGGCGGGCGGCCGAGGGGCTGCGCCACGGCCGGGCACCTCCTCGGCACAAACCGGTGCCTCCAAACGGAGGCTCGCTGCCAGCCACTGCCCGTGGCACGTGCCGCGCTGGTGGCAAACGCTCCCTGCTAACCCGGCAGCAGGATTTCTTCAGCTCTCGCAGCCCAGCTGCAATATTCCCAATCTCAGACTTTGGGAGGGGGTTGTGAACTGGAATGGGCTGTTTGCCTCGTGGGCCTGTTAGCTTTGTTTGCTGCCGCTGAACCTTCAAATAATTATCTAAATATTGTTTCCTTTCTATGCTTCGGGGGCAAGTTTTGTTGTTTTTTCCTCAGTTACTGATGTTTTTAGTTTTAATTAAGCAGCTTGCACAAGATTGTGGTGAAACAACATAAACGGTGCAAACTGCTGTGCCAGACGCAGAGCAGCCGGCCCCTCGCCCGCGGCCCCTCTCCTGGGACGGTGTTGGCCACATCCCTCCCATGGCAGGGTATTAGGTGCTGGAGGACGGAACGGCGAGGAGGAGAGCGGTGGGGAGCCACTGGCACTGTGAAGGAGGAATCGGCTCTCTGCCAATGCCTGGGTCTCTGCCTCCTCTGAACCGCCACACGTCCCAGGTCAGGGCACGGCTCTCAGAGCCGCCGCTCTCGGGGACCAGGGAAGGGTTGCAGTTCGGAGAAAAGGGGGGTGTGAGGGGAGCCAGTGAGTAATGTGGAGGTGTTGCAGCGGTGGCTCCGACTTGGCCGTTGGGTGATTTAAACCATCCTTCCCACATGGGCGAGTGTCCTCGCTGCTCACGCACGGGCTCTGCTCGGGGAGCTGGAGCCCAGGGCCCCCGCGCCGCTGCCCTCCTTCCTCATGGCACGTTCAATCTCCAGCAATAATCTAAAGTCAATTTGCTATAACAATTGAGAATATTCCCTTTTGATGAATGCCTGTTTGCCTTTAATTTGTTACAAGACAATGAGACTTAAAGGAAATGTTCAGCTGTCAGGAAAGTGTGCTCTTAAGACACTTAAATTTGTGAACTTTGCTATCATTGACTAAGTCATTTTCCAGGGACTCTCTTCTAGCTCCCAGCATTGTCAGTGCTGGATTTTCTGTCTCTCACATTTTCTAATGCAGCAGGCTGAATATTTTACATTTAGGAAGCCTACCTGTGCCTTGGTGAGATTTAGATGCTTTGAAATGTCACTTGCCATATGTTGCCATTATTATTATGAACCGCATTCAGATGAAGAGCTTTTTCTCCCAGATCTGTAGTGGCAGACCTTTGCACTTCACAGGATGCCAAAAGAGCCCCTCGTTTAAATGCCAGTAATAATCCCATCCCTGCCCAATGAGGCACCTGCTTCATTTTAAGCATCTGAGTTGGTCCCCTTTGAGATCGGGTCATGGACTCGGCAGGGTTGGGTAGCACATCTCCAGCATTGCCTGCCGCATCAGGTGCCCAGCGTGACTGTTCGTCCCCAACAGCATCGGGGGTCCCAGGCTGGGAGGCCGAATAACATCAGCACAGTCGTTAATCTCAGCTTAAGGCTCTCCTTGTACTTGGGCAAACCTGTCCAGTTCCCAGCGTTCTCCTTTGTGGTGGAGAGGCTCCCTTGAGAATTCAGTCTTCATAACCTGGAGAGAGGGTATTTTTCTCTGCGATATCATGTGTTTGTAGATCTGATTTACTGTCTTCCCTGCCCCATCCCCTGGGATCTCCACTGCACCTGGCCCTGCTAATGGCATAGGCTGATGAAACCTGGCGATGCCAGGCTGAAAAAGGGCTGGGCTGGGACCTGCTGGAGTTTGAGTCCCTTTCATCCACCTCTGCCTACCAGAAACTTTGAACCATCAGAGTAAAACAGTGTCACGGGGGGAGGGGGCTGAACTGAAGTACAGAGAAGGAGTGGAAGGAAGCTCTCCAGGAGAAGGGAGAGGATTGCTGCCGGCACCCTGCCTGCGCGGAGCTGAGCGATGAGGTCCCTCCCCCGGCTGAACTCTCTACATCTTTGAGAAGAGCAGAATTTCAGTCAGGCTGTTCCTTCACAGGAAAGGGCAGTGAAGATTGCAGCCTTCCTGTAGACAGCAAGACCCTCAGCTTGGTCATCACCTGGCACAAGGGTGTCCCGGCACGGGGGCACCAAGGCAGTACCAACGTGCAGCTAAGTAAGTGTGCAGCAGCATGGGAGCATCAGCAAGGTGCAACACTGTCTGCTTTTGCAGGGGAAGCTGGAGCACAACGCCAGGTCCCAAAACTGGGATGTTTTTTCTGCTCTTCCCCCACAACTTTGCTTCTGCTTTCCTTTAAAGAAGGCAAGGATACAGAGGGGAAAAAAAAAATCTCTTTGCATTTCTGAGAGTTATGAAATAATCATGCGGTGTTTCCCTTCATCACTACTAATCACAAGAGCAAGCTCTCACAAAGAATTAGTTTGCACTAAACCTTTCATAAATCTCTGAAGCCACAGATGAGAGATTGCAGAACTGGAGATTATGACTTTTAAGTTCAATTCATTACCTCAAATTAGCATCAAACTACACAGCCTTGTTAGCAGAGCTCTCACGCACAAAACAGCCCCCGACCTGAGCAGTTAGCTGTTCAAACCGAGCGGCTCAGATTGGATTAGTCAGAGCAGGTTTGGAGGAGAACAAGGCTAAAGAGGAACAGTTCATGTTGGATCGCATTCAAAACAGTGTCTTCTCTCCTGCTAGAACGTATCATTGCGTTATTAGGCAAAATAGATTTTAGCACTGATTTATCATCCCCTTTGGAAAGACATTTTGCTGTGCTGTTCCATTTAAACTGAGCTTAACAGCCCGTGCATGGGAGCTGTGTCACTTCAGCACGGCCGTGCATCGTGAGCCGGGTGGTGAGGGAGGAAGGAAACCTGCTGTTAAAGCTTCAGTGGTACATGTTCTTGTCTCCCTGATAGGAGCAGAAAAGGGGTGGGCAGGCTCTTGCACCTATCAAGAAAAAAAGTCTGTTGCAACCTGAAAACATCAGAGGAAGGAGCTGCTGACAGGGATGGTGGCTCCCGCTCCCCTGCTCCTGGGGGAAAATGTATGAATAAATTATTACGACTCCAAGAGCAGTGGAAACTTAAGAAATAATATCTGAAACTGATGACTGTGAAATTTCAATAATATCACTGCGGGGTGCTGGAATGAATCAGGGCAGTGGGAAACCCAAAGCTGGGCCACCATGTTTCCCGCAGGAGGGCTGCAAGGGGACGTGCTTAAGAGTGCTGGGGGGAAGAGGGGGGTACAAGCCCTGGCATTAGTGAAGGGGCACACAGCCCTGAACTGGTCCAGATGAGGCAGGGAAACGGAGGTTCCCAGGTACCCAGAGGGTCTCTCTGTCTGGTTTGGGAAAACTCAGGGCAGAATTTACATTAGGATCCCAAGGCCAGGTTGTTTCCATGTTGCTTGTTCACTTGGCTTCACAGTATTGAAACCTGGAAAAATTCTCCTGGAGATGCTCCCCAGCAGAAGAACATCCCCAGTGCAGCACCTTCACCCACTGCCGCGGAGCAGCTGGAATAAGAGCGCTTAAGAGAGCTCAGAGCACCAGGGAGACAGTCTCTAATTACCTTTACTTATTTATGCATGAATCAGACGTGAACTATCAGGTCTCTTTTCCAAAGCCCTTTCTTAAACTTCAGCAGCCCTGAAGGCACCTCCTCCCAGCCCCCGCCTGAGGCTTTGCGGGGGGGTGACTCTGCCCCCAGCCACGTCCTGGCGATCCTTCAACCCGGGTCCAATGCAGCAGGTTGCAAAACAAGCTGGAGACGGAGCCAGGCTGGCACCCGCCGGTGGAACACCCGGCACCGCAGAGCCCGCCAGGACCACCGCGGTTCTGCCAGGACCACCGCGGTCCCTCCAACCCTTCTCGAGGGGCGAGAGAGGAGCACGCTGAGCACACGGCCGACTCCAGCAGCGCAGGGACACGCTGCAGAGCGCGCTCTGCCCCCCTCCCTGTGCCGAGAGCCCGTCTGCGGAGGCACCTCATCACTCAACACACAATCCAGATTTATTTATATGTGCACAACAGAGGGAAATGGCTTTGCTGCTGGGATCAATCCTTCAATCTAATGCCTCTCACTCCATTGTAACTGTATTTCATGACCTTCTCAGGGATTTTCAGGTTTTTCACTTGAAGGAACAAGAGCTGTGGAGAGGAGGACATAAGAATAAAGGAAAGAGCTCTCTGGTTTCCATTCAATGCAGGATGACCCGGGCAGGAAAGGAAAACTCATGAGTTATGATGATACACAGTTTAGATCTTTGCTGCACCCGGTGATGCTCTGTGTTATGGCTTTGTGTATTTTTAATGCAGAGGGCACCTACTTGAGCATCTTCTGCTGCTCGTGAAATCCCCCCTCCAACGTGCTTCTGTCGCTTCAGCCTCTGCGCAGCGGGAGCAGGGCTGACACCTCTGCCGGGCACAGCCAGAGCTCCTTCCCTGCGTTTTCAAGGGCATTTGTCAATGGCAGAGGCAGACCATCAGGGTGCAGGAGGGCTGGGTGAGGGATCCTGGCTCCTCCAGACCACATCCACCAAAAGGCCTTTCCGAAGGAGGCTGCCCAGGCAGGGACGCTGCCGTGTCTCTGCACTGCTCTGCTCCAGTGTGCTCACTCAGCCTGAACTGAAGGCCAAGATGGTTTGGGGATTGCCCGGCCCTTCCTCTGTGCATTCAATCAAGTGATGCTCCAGTGAGCTGGAAACTGAACCGCAAAAGCCATTAGATCTCGACAACGGCACAACCAGACTCATTGCTTTCAGCCCACAGACAGTGCTGTCTCCCCAGACAGGCCCGTGGCTTCCTCTCCCAATCTTGTTTTCATCCATTTTTCATCACCCTGGCAGTGCTGGGATGCAGCCACGTCGCAGCCGCCCCAGGAGCATGGCTGGTGTAGATTTTTCCACCTTGACTTTTGAGCAGACTGACATGGGAAGGGTGCGTGTGACCTCCTGCCCTGGGCACAAGCCAGCCTCTAAGCGGGGAGTATTTCCAGGCGGGCTTCTGGTCCATGTCCTGGGCATCCCGGGGTACCGAGGGCCGGGCTGGATGGCTCCCGGTGCTGGTCCCTGAGCACTGCCGCCTCCCCCAGAGCTCGCACCCACCGCAGCCGAGCCGAGCTCCGGCGCGTCCAGCAGCACCGACCCTGGGCCCAGCAGCCAGGAGGGCAGCGGGAGGTCAGGATCCAAATCCCTGGCTCCCACCTGCCTGCCTGCATGAGGGCACGCAGCCGCACAGTAACAGTCCATTAATTATGCCATTTAATTAGATAACAAATATTCATATTTCCGTAATGACTCTGCTGCTTATTCTGCATTTAGCTCCTCGTGCTGCAGTGACGCAGCTTTTACCCATTCGCTTGCTCCTAATGAACAACCACTTAGAATTTTAAAAAGTGGAGGATATCTTTCTGAGTTAATTAGCTTGAAATTAGCTTAATCACAGCTCATTTAAACTTATCTAAACAACAGCACGAGGAACTCTAGGAAAACTTGGGTTCAGCCTTACTCAGCTTTCCATCAGAGATCCCTGCTGGCTGGGGATGCCGAGCGCCGTGCCAGGGGCCAGCCCCGCTCCCGCTCCACTGCTGCTGCCCTGTCCCAGCCCCGTGTGGCCCCAGACCTCGGTCTCCCTGTCCGGACACTGTGCCCCTGCTGGGAGGCAGCTCAGCATCGTAACGTCCCCTTGCTCCTCAGATGGGGCTGGGGGCTGCAGCACCTTCAGCGGCTCCTCTTATCTGCCCTTGCAGGGAAGGGGGTCCCTGTGCTGGCACCCCCGGCCTTCGCGAACAGCCAACGTGCTGCTGCGGGCTGCCGAAACAGCAGCACCCCGAGCGCTGCGGCTGGGCTGGGACATGGAAACCATCAGCGCTGCCCTGGCGAGCCCATCCTCGGTGCTCAGCAGGCAGCGAATGGAGCGGTTCGGCATCTCCGCCTGGCTCTTCGCATGAGCCAGGCAACGGGCACTTCGGAGGTCAGCCCTGACTTCTGCCTGTCTCGGCACCTCGCCAGTGCTCCCTGGTAATTAGAAAAGCCGGCATAACCAGTAAGACATGATATAATTTAGGCTGTCACTGCTGCCACAATTAAGCATGCTATTCATCATCCTGCTATCTCCAAATGCAGGCGTAAGGAGCAATAAACACCCCTGCGAGGACACGTTCCCGCAGACCGCTGCCCATGTCCAGCAAAGCCACAGAGCTTTCATTTCATTTCACTTTTCTGATCGCCGTAATCACTGGGATGGCACCAGCGCGAGGCAGTACATTGCATGGTGCAGGGCCACGAGCTGAGGAAAGCGCAGAACAAAGGTCCCTGCTGCCAATGGCTCGAGTCGAACGAAGACGCCTCTTTGCTCTTCAAAAGTGACAGAGCAGCAACTGGCAGCTGCCTTCCCATGCACCTCTGTCCCCAGCCACTTCGTGCTCCTGGCGACCACAGCACGTGAGCTGGGGAAAGGTCCCTCCATCTCCCGTAACCTCAGCGATATGTCCCGCACCAGGGCACCGGGACCCTGGCACCCAGACACGGGGCTGCAACACCCAAATCCTGTCCCTGGACAGGATATTTGAATGCTTAAACAACAGTAAGGCTCCTGCCAGAGCACACACAGACTTGCTGCCAGTATTGACACCAGCACAGAGCAGGAAAGGCAGGGGAAAGCTGGGGACTGCAGCAGGGTGGGGGGGATTATTGTACCCAGGGCTGAGCAGCCAGGAGAGCCTGGGGATGGGCAGGGACCCCACAGGGTGCGGGGGAGGACAGGGGCTGGGAAGAGCCCCAGGGAAAGAGCCCTGGGGCCCGGAGGGGGCAGCCGCCCGCGCTGGGTCACCTGCGCCAAGGGAGAGCCCCCGCTCGAACATAAACCAGAGATGACTTTCATTAATATGTTGTTTTCTTTGTAACTCGGTTCCCTATTCTATAACAGTCGTGATCTGCCACAGACCTATTTACTGCACTTGCTGCAGCTGCAGACAAGTAATTTCACTGCCTGTCTGACTGTGATGAGCCTGAAGACAGTCATCCCTGGCTGGCCTTTAAAAAAATGACTGTAACTCTTAAAACCTAATTTTTTCCACTTCCCTTTGTCGTGGGACCCCTCCCTCATCAGAAGGGTTAATGCTACCGGGACTCAAACCCCAACACTTCCCACCGAGGTAAGAGACAGCTTTTGCTACTGTCCATTAACGAGCATTTCAGGTGTTGGGGGGGGAAGAACATCATTCTTCTAACACCAAAAATGATTCATTGTCTCTTCTAGAGATAAATAGGAAGCTGGATTCCCTGCCATTGAAGCATAAGATGGGCTTATGTATAAGGATACTCCAAGCAAGCTCCACCTATCTTGGCCATCAGAAGTGACAGTGTTCAACAGAACCTCTTGTTGGCTGCAGAGGGATGCACGTGAACAGTGGCTGCAATAAGATGTCATCTCAGCTTCCCTGCTTCAGTCCTCAGGTCCTCCTGATTCCTCCTGTGAGATGCTTCAATCTTTCTCACAGGTTGCACACAGTCCACAGATATGAGAAGCATATTATGCCTTTCTGCGTCAGATTGATTTGAATACTAATTGTATGTGACCTGTTGACTTCAGCTCATGCAGAATCCACCCCGCAATTAGTTTACTTAAAACTGCTCTGTCTCCTGCAATAGCTGTCAAGAATAATGAATTAACCCTGAATTTGATCCTGAACAGAGAAACTTCACACTGGAACAAGTTTATTATTTCATGTGCTTTTCAGAGTTCTTGAACTCGATGTTAAGATCTAATCAATTGAACATCTGGGTTTCCTGGGGGCTGAGGCAGGATCATGCAATATTTACATCAATATTCTGAGATCAAAGACAGCTACAAGTCTTGGAAAAAACCTCCATGCAGAGGCATACAATGGAGCGGAGGAAATCAGAGCTGAAATCCAAGTCCTGCCCTGTCCTGTCCAGACAGAGCCTGGCTGGGGGAGGACACAAAGAGGTCCCTCAGTGCTGCGGGGGACCGCTGGGACATGGGTACCATCAAAAGGGCACAAGGGAGGCAGCAGTATTTTCTTTCTTCAAAAAGAGCAGATAACATTGCCAGCACAGCTCCTAAAGAAAACAGCTTCTGTTTCTATATATGGTTGGTGTTGGCAGCTGTATTGCTAAAGGCCTTTTCTCACCTACAGCCGAGCAAATGTCCCAGCCCCGAGGACTCGGCAGCGCTGCCTTCCCTAGGGGCAGGCAGCCTGTAAACACCCAGGCTGTTGTTTGGTAAGGAACATTTACGGCAAGGTCTGATGCTGCTTCCACAGAGCTCTGCAGTCCTGGTGGGTTGGTGAGGTCCGGGCTCACCTGCCAGGGTTTCTGCATTTTACACAAGTTCAGGATGTCTCAGCCTGGACACGCTGGGGAGCAGCTTGGAGAGTGCAGGGCCAGGGCGGTGCGGGAAGGGAAGGGATCCACTTGATCCTGGGATCCGTTTGGCCCAGCGTGGAGAATGCCGGCACACCTCAGGAGTCTGTTCATTTCTGTGCTCCCTCCTCAAACCGCCACATTTCTAACCTGCTCTTAGATTCAACTTCAAAGAGGAAGGAAGACCCTCTAATGCCAAATTTCAGCTTGCAGAGCAAGTTCCGCAGCAAATTCCCTTTGCGAGCACCTGAGAGCTGCGCAGTAGCAGGAGACGCTGATGGCAGTGCCAGCCCGGCTGCCGTTACAAACACGGAGGAGAGCAGAAAAAGGTGAAAGCAGAAACCCTCAGAGATCTCATTAGTAGGAAGCATCCTCCAACCATAAGGTGGTTGTCGAACCCAGGTCTGCTCAAACATTCCACCCAAAGCATAGAGAAATGCGTACCCTGCACACAAAGGGGAGCACCGCGGACGGGCTGGGCTGGGGAGATGCAACTACCTCTGACAAGAGAGGTCCAGGCTGCAGTTTTTACCCAAGCATATGCTGAGCTGTGTCGGCAGCCTGCTGCCTGTCTCCTCGCTGCAGAGATGGAAAACTACCTGTCCGTACCCACCACAGAGCAGGGTTGGGAATCTTCCTGCCTTTCATCACAAGAGCATTTCCACCTCCTTCCTGCCGCCCTCCCCAACGGCACCCAAGGGAAACAGAAATTCAGGCACAGCTGTCCTGGCGCATGCGTCACAGACCCACATGCACACAGGTTATTTGTGTTCACTGGGTCAGAAAATAGCTCTCCCAGCCCCTTGCATGTCTCTCCCACATGGTGCTGCTGCGGGATGCTGGGGGAGCGGGTGGGAGTTCGGGGCCAGACCTCGCCACGCTGCAGCTCCGGCAGCTCCTCGGACGGGGGATGCGGTCCCCGCAGCAGAGGCTGAATGGGGACCCCCGGCTCCCGGGGAAAGGACTGAGCCCAAAGACAGAGGCTGGACGTGTGTTATCCTGCCATGCACATTTGTTGCTAAAGGACTCGGAGGCAGAGTCTGGGAGCCCCCGGTCTGCAGCCTCATTACACCGGGCTGAGGCATGTTCCACTGGAGGATGACGGGCAGCTCACCCAGGTAGCTATCTAATTGCAGGTTTGCTACATGAATGGATTATTTCCACCATGCCGGTACTTGACAGAAGCAGCTCCCTTCAGGGACACTCTTATTTCCCGTATCATGAAAAATTTAAGTACTATTTAGGGCCTGTTTTACCACTCTTGTATTTGCGCAACTCTCATTAGCCATAGGAGGAAGCATTGTGCTGCACTTCTAGTGGAAGTGACTCCTGTGTTTTTAAATCAGACACAATATAGAAATACTTTGGGGCTCCTTCAGAAGAGAAGTAAACGCTGCTCTAACCACTGCAATGAGAAACCCAGTCCCTCTCGCTTAGTCATTTAGTCTGCAGTTAGCAACAAGGTGAATTTTAATTCCAGACCATTTCTTTCAGTCCTGCTGCTCTTTGCGTGTATGCTGCTTTTCTAGTAACAATGTGAGCCATATGGTGCCTCTAGCACTGGGACTGCAGCCATGGGGTAACAGATGCAAAATGGCCCAAGACAATAGATTTAGAAGTTCGCCTTCTCACTTTTGAGGAGTTAGAAGAGCTACCAAACACAACAACATGAAATATTCAGCAAATTAAACATGGCTGGAGTGCACAAAGGCCAGCCTTCCTGGAAATTATTTCTTCTGGGGACCCTTTCTAGGACACTTTGGAGGCACAGCTCCAGAAACCATGTCTGCAGGATACTAAGTGATAGGGGCTGCCCAAGAGCAGCTAACAAATCTCCTTCAGGGATCCTTTTAGGAACTGCCCTAAAAACGTCTGTCAGAGCCAGGGTGGACAGGGCCGGGAGCCGGGTGAGGGCTGAGATGGTGCCCTGGTGTCCTTCCCTTCCCTGGTTTTGAAATTTCCTGACTCTCTCTTGCATTTTCCCACCCAGACGCTGGCCTTGCCTGCGACATGACTGGGCTCTGCAGAGTCCCATCTTATCCATGCAGGCAAGTCCCATTTTCCAAGAATTTCCAAACCCATTGGCTCAAAATAATAGGAGCAAAATGAAAATAAGGCTTTAAGGGATAACTCTTCCAGCTCCTGCAAAGAGCAGAGTTGGTAGAGAACAAGTCAAAACGGTTCCCAGCCCACGTCAACACTCGGCTGAGACCTCACTGGAGCTTGGCTTCACCTCCCACTCTTGCTGGCAGGCTGCTTCCCGGCCCTCTTGGCTTGCTCCTGCCAAAGGGAAAGGAGGGGACTTGGAAAGCAAAAGTGGACGTGCTCCCCGGGCCAGCACGCCGAGGGAAGCTCTTGAGGGTGGTCTGCTCGGGTTCATTGCTTTCAGTGCATGGCCTGAGCTGTGTAGAGCTAGTATCACTCATTAGAAAAGGCATTAAAACATGAGTTACAAATGACTGCGGAGTTCCACAAATGTCACTTCCATCAAACTGTTATTCATTTATTGATTTGTATTCAACAAGTAGATAAATACTTAATCTGAACAGCAACAGTGCTCTCTCATCATAAAGTGAATTAGTGTTTAAAGTGTGTCTGGCTCATTAGCAGACTTACTGCACTTTGTCACTGTTTCCAGGACTGCCAGCCAAACCTTTTAATTATACACATCTTCAGTAAAGCCAATCAGCTGAGCTCCCCCAGGCTGCAGAACTGGGCAGAGTTGCAGCGAAGCCACAACCCGCTTCGCCTGGCACCTCCGGCCAAGGGTTTCGCAGGGAGCACCAAAGGCTGGGGTGGGGGGACACAGCCCCTCCGCCCCCCCCCCCACCCGCCTCAGGCCCCAGAGCCAGCTCTGCAGGCAGCGGAGCGCTGCCAGGTCACGGCCCATGATTTGGGGCAGTCATGCTCCTGGGGCTGGAGCGAGAAGTGCCGGGGGCTCAGGGGCTGGAGCGAGGGGGGCTCGGGGGCCGGGGCAAGCTCTGCCTCGCTCTCCGCTGACTGTGCTCAGGCTGCTGTGGGGCTGATGCCTCGGGGAGGGCTGGTGACCCTCCGTCCCACGCTGGTTTTTCCCAGCCCTGCTACCACAGGCGCTGTCAATGGGCAGCTGCCGCAGGGCTGGTGGCTTCGACCCTTCCAGCCTGCACTCCGTGCAGACAATTGTGGCTGATTGCCACTCATGGCCGAAACTGTGCAGCTACAATTACTCCCGATAGCCAGAAAATGAGAACAGGAGCAGCCTGACCGGGCTTAGAGGTGCGGGCGCTTCACACCAGTGAGAAACAGTCAGACCTACAAATTTTTACATTTAAATGACTATGGAGTGGAGGCGAGTTCAGCAGATGAAGCTGAAACTTCCTTGCATCCCCTAAACCCTCTTCTGTTGCTTGTCTTTCCCTCAGCTTTCTGCAGCAAGATGGCTAAAGCTCCCTGTCACTGTCCACAGACCTGGGAAATTCTGGGTGCGTGTGACCCTCGTGGGTCATGTTTTACATTCAGCATACTGCAAAATTACTGATGTTACAGTCAGCTCATATTTAGCCCAAAATTCCCAGTTTATATGTAAACAAACTTATTTTTAAAAGCCCTGAGGCCAAGGCATGCATTCTTTCAATATTTTTCCTTAAAGAGATAAAATCTTTTTGCCAGTGTTTTTCAAACGCCATGAAATTCAAATCAATAACTTGAAAATGAAATTGCCCTCAAACTGATTATAAACAAAAATTAACCCAGCCAGACTGCTTCCACTGAAGGTGGGATTGGGGCACCTCATACCTTGCCTTCAAATTATTGCCGAGCCCCTTCGTCAGTAATTAGCTGTAACAAAGTGCAAGATGTCAGTATAAGGAAATGGCCGGGGAGCAGCCGCCTGGCTTTTTGTTTTGTTTTGCAGCTTCTCCTTTCGAGAAGTCCCTGGATGGATTTATGGCCTCTCACCAAAGCAGGGCATCTCCACCCCAGGCTGCGTGGGGATGGGACACCGGGACAGCGTCACCGGTGTCACCCCTCTGCTCGTGCCCTCCCGCAGCGTGTCCTGCACCCCGTGTCACACAGGGACCCAGCACCCGCACACCCACCTCCCGGGGCAAACGCAGGGAGCGGGGCTGGGGCTGTACCGGGGCCCATCCGCCTCCCGCAGCCGGGCAGCGCAGGCAGGGGCTGCGTTCGGGCATCACCTCAGCAGCGGTTCGTATAGGAACCTATAGAGTTCCTATCCTATACGCTATACTCCTTTCCGTGGGCTCTTTGGAAACAGAGCAGAGGCACCTGGGGGAGGCGAGAGCGGGGGGAGCTGCCGGGACGGGGCTCCCAGCCCTCCACCTGCATCAACCCGCTCCTGCGCCCGGGGCACGGTGGGCACAGAGCCCCGCGGTTTGGGCCGGGCAGGGTGTCAGTCCCCCACATGCAATGGAATCCCCGGGGCAAGAGCGGGCTGTGTCGGGGGGCCGGGCACAGGCGCTATCCGTCTCCCTGCCGGCGGCTCTGCGGAGGGATGTCTGAGCACACCGAGCCGCTCCCGTGCTGCCCTTCCACGCCGGTGGAACAGATCCCTCTGCGGCACTGGGGGCTGGCACTGGGCTGCTGGCGGAGGTGGTGTGGGCATGGCTCAGGGCTGACAGAAAGGCCACGGTAAGGAGGCAGGAGCACTGTAAGTAGTTCAAAAAGGTAATTAAGACTTTGGACAACTTTCTTATTACAGGTGGGAACTAATACTGATAATGTTCCTCCTGGGCTATTCTCATGTGAAAGGAATTGCTGCAGAAAAGCAACTGAACAGCATATTAAAAAAAAAATCCATTCTCATCATCCCCTTTCACATCCCATCTCCCTTCCCAGGGCACCTCCTCTCCTCCCTTCACCTATCAACAAACAAACAGTTTGGCTCTAATTGCGTAGGACAAGCATTAAAGTCAGGAGCTGCGAGACCAGCGAGATGGATGGGTGGGATGTTCCTCCGCACCCCGGTGTTGTGTCCTGCTGCACGGGGCGGGGAACAATCTGGGCTGATTTACTTTAGATTTGAGCTGGAAGTAAATTGGAAGACATGAATCATCTTGACACAGACGCTCCAGAGATGGATTACCTGGCTTGGCAGCTTACTCCTCTCTTTCCACAGGCTTGCTTTCTTCTCTCCTTTCAGTGAAAAGTTTCATTTCCCAGGCACAGGAGAGCTCCTGCTATGTGCCCGTGCCCCAGCACGCCTCAAGCCCCATGCGGCTCTTTGGGTGCTCCTGTGGCCAGGCTGGGCTGGCGGCTGCCAGCACCCTCAGGCAATTCCCCCGCTGCCTGGCAGCAGCAAGCAGGCTGTCTGGGAGCTGGTGTTCCCCTCCAAACCCAGGGCTGGGGCTCCCCGCTTTCATCTGGCACCGCCAGACTGTCGGTCATGAATAGCTTTGGGCTGAAATAGTGCTACACTAGCTCTGTCTCCCACATAAGTGGGTGTAAAACACTCGTAACCTCTTTCTGCCCAGGCTGCTGTGGGTTCACCAAACAGCTGCTCAGCACATCCTTTCCCGAGTTCTTCCTCCTAGGAATCGCCTCTTCTTTCAAGGCATGGAGCTGAGAGCTGCTACATGTAAGGAGCAAGCTCCTGCCTGGGGCTGGACTGCTGCTGCCCCTCGTTGACTAGTGACTTTTGCCACCTCTGTCGGTCACTCTGTGGAAACCAGAGCTGGAAGCACAGTAAATAATGCTGCTCCGTATTTTATTCACCAGGCAGAGGGACTCTCTACCACTGTGATCTCTGCTGCTCCAGCAAAGGGCGGCACACCTGAAATAAATGCCTGACTCGCTCCCTTGTGTGATGCTGCAAGGCAGGACTCACAGCCCCTGCTCTGGCCCAGCAGGGCTAAATAGCTGGTTAAATATGTCCAGACACCTTGCCACCTTAAAGAATTCCGCACCTCACCCACAAATTATGTGCAAAACAGGCAAATAAGCCCCATCCCCATTTTGCAGTGATTGCAGCAATCAGACTCCAACTCAGACTTGCTCCCAGGGACTGTAAATCTTGAACTCTGCAGGCACAGCCCCCAGGTTGATAACGAGTGATTAGCCTTAATTCCACCTCTTCCGCTCTTTTAAGATGGTTCATCTGGAGCCCCCCACGGTGTCACTCACCACACCGCTAATCACAGCCCTGCACAGGAGCAGCCCAGTTGCCTGGGCAATGCACGGGGCAGGTGGCAGCATTGCTGCCCTTCTGCTCCTGCTCAGCCACCTCCTTCCTCTCCACCTTTGTTTCCTTTTTGTCTCCAGTGTAACTTCTGCTGGAACTGATTTTTTTTCTTAGTGGGAGGGGACTTGGAAGCAGAGGGAAATCTGGGGAAGGAAGCAGCACCCTCCTGAAGGGTGTCCGGAGGAGCCTTGCGCAGCTGCCTGCCTGGGGCAGGTATATTTTGGGAGCCGACCTCTCCCGCTGCTTGCAGCAATTGAGCCCTGACTTAGGACTTTGCCAGCTCTCCCTGAAGCTGGCGTTCCCAGACTTATCTTTGCCATTCCCCAGTGTTTCCACCTGGTCTGTGGGGCTCTGAAGCCCATCTGAGGAATGTGAGGTAAGATGCAGATTTGTTTGCGTTTATTTTTTTAAGAGGTGGTGAATTTTCGAGAGCAGCCTTGCTTCCTCTCCTCCTCTCCATCCCTTTCTCCAGCTCCCTTTGAGCAAACCATTCCTTTTGCAGAGTCCCGTTGTTTAATTTTGCCGAGTGCTGAGTCTCAACCTCCTGTTAATTGGTTTTGCCCATCTTTGTGCATTCCGTTAAATGAGAAAATGCCACACATAAAATTTTAATTTTGAAAGCCGCCTTGTTTGTTTTATATTGAAATTACCCACGCTGCTCCGGCCTGCAGAAACAGACGCTTTCTCGTTTCATTAAAAATCCTTTGTGATGATAAAAAGCAGCAGAAACGAGATAAAAAGTGGTGTTTCCTTAAAGGCACATGAAAGTGAGAGAGATAAATCCCATGTATTGTAGGGGATCAAATCCAACGCAAGGCTGCAAAGCGGCGATACTGGCGAGGGAGGCTGAGCTGGCGGCCGGCAGCGCTGCGCGGCGATAGCTCCTCTCCCAGGACAGCACGGGCTCTGCCTGGCCTGGCCTCTGCCACCCACCTGCTGCTTCCCTCCGGGACCCACTGCAGAGCACCCGAGAGGGTGCACGTGCCTCCAGCCCCGTGTCCTCCAGCCCCGTGTCCTCCAGCCCTGTCCCCAGCCGTGCTGTCCCCCCTGGCAAGCAGGAGTGCTGACGAAAGGAGACTGGTCCCTTTGCCCAGGTGTGAGGGTACTCGTTGAGCCCTGCCGATGGCCAGCACCATGAAACCATCGCCACAGCCTCAGGTCAGTCGCGAAGCCGCCCCGGCGTTGCACGGGTGAGGGGGAAATCAGTGCCCAAAGTGAGAAGGGCAGAGGGGACGTTTGCTGCTTGGCAAGCGGATACAGGGCAGAGGGACCAGCACCTTCCTCTCCAGCCCTGCCTTTTCAGACCTGGTCTGTGAGCACACACAGACGATTTAACCGGCTTCTCAGGAAGGACCTAAGCCCTCGGCAGTCCCAGTCCAGCCGCTCTCCAACAGCTGCTGGTCATGGCAAAGCTCCCTGTTAAGCAAACTTTGTGTCACCTGCCTTGCTGTGGAGTCCCTTGCTCTGGAGCAGATGTTCTGACTGCTGGGTATAAAGAACAGAGGGGGCTGAGGCCAGTTGAGGTTCCTGTGCACATGGGGTCGTTCACTGATCTGTTGGGTTTTTAGTGCTCCCATATTTATTCTGCCCAACAAGATCTGTAAATCAGTGCAAACAAAGAACAAACTTCCAGCTTCACACTTGATTTTTCTTCCTCATCCCTTAACATCGAAGTGAGCTTTCTTCCTCTTGATTTTCAATATTCTTTAGCAGTTGCCGAATTGCTATTCAGCTTTACTGTTTTTTCCCGCCCACTGCCATTGTAAAGGTCATTTAATTATTAACACAAAGAATTACGAAAAGGTAGAGAATCGTCTAAATGCCTTAAGCTGCAACAGGTTATTAGCATGGATGCTTTTATGGTCCTGTTAAACGGATTCGGTTCTGCGGCTTTGCGCTGGAGCACACCTCGGCAGCCGTCGCACCGGCCTCTCTCATCCCGTGGGTGGTTCGGTGGCAGCCGGGGGCTGCAGCCGGGGGGGGGGGCTGGCTCCTGCTCCTGCTCCACGCTGCTCCCTTCGAAAATACTCCGAGACATTTCGCCGGGGATCTCAGACCGGGTTTCCCAGACCCGGCTGGGTAGCCAGACCAGAGGTAAGGCTCTCGCAATCCCTCCGGCCCGCCCACCCCCAGCACCCATCTCCCTCCCCCGGGCCGAGTCCCGGCCCCCCCCGAAGCGCCGGGCGAGCTGCCCGGGGCTGCAACACCCGCCTCGCTCCTCTAGGTGGGAGCCTGGGAGCAGGAATCCGGCGGGGAGTGTCGTCGTCGTCGTCCCCGGCACCCCCGGCACCCCCTTCTCCGGGACCGCGGGGCTGAGCCCCCGGCAGCGGGTCTGGGGTCCCGAGGGGGGGCACCGGGGGGTAGGCAGCAATATCGGGCTTTCCGCCCTTCCCACCGCACCGACGGCTCTGTCGGGCCGCCATCCATCCCCTCAAGGGCAGGGCTGTCCGGGCCAGCCGGGCACTTGCCTTTGAAATCCTTCTCCGTCCGTCCCCCCCCCCCTTCACCTGCAGCTCTCCACAGTCCTCCTGGGATGCGCCGCGCCGGCTCCGCCGACCCCCGGCGGGACGAGCTGCCCCCAGCCCCACGGGGAGCATCGCTGCGTGCGCGGACAGCAGGACCGGGCACTGGGAGAGCTGGCGAGACACGATGCCTCCTTAGGGATTTGGGCGAGGAAGTTGGAGTCCGACCCAAGCAAGAAGTTAGACCAGACCACTGGGTTCATACTGTTCGTATTTCTTAAGGAGCTGTTGCACGCACAGGTTTTTCCCTTCATTTCAACAGCGCATTAATGAGCAGAGTCATCGCTCAAGCAAAGCTAAACAGAAACCGAAAGCCAGGCTCCTACTTTCATGAAAACTTGTTTTCTACCAAAATGCAGTTATCGCTGGTAAACAGCCAACTTTCCACCCTTCACAGAAACACTGCGCATAGATCAGGAAGGAAGAGAAGGATGTGCTGCTCTGTCAAGTCTGCAAACGGGCACGATAGCAAACAGGAGCTTGGGAGAGGCACAGCAGTTTTATCTTCTGCTCTAAGTGATTGGTAGTTGTTGGTGTTTACTGTACAGAGAATTCAAGATTATAAACCAAAGGAAACATTTCCATTTCTGCACATAAGACTGGACAGACAAGCCCAGAAATGCAACACGCATTTATCAGCACGATTGGAAGATGGCATTAACCAGGCCTTAGCTTCTCAATAACCTACTTGCTGTATCGTGTCGTCCTTTTCATCCCAAATGCTTATTCCACAGTGCTGGGGACAATCAATCAGAAACTTTGGACTACATTGTAAAACCTCATTCAGTCCTCTAGGTGGAAGGCTGAGAAAACAAATCTAATTATTAGAAAAGGGGTAGTTTGTCCCAAAGAGCAAAACTAAAAGTGCAACCACTTCTTTACCCTCTTTACTTGATGTCAGACATGAATCAGGCATGTGGGTTGGGAGGACGTTGTCGAAGGCTTGCGAGGTCTTAACTGAAATAGTCTGACAAACAGACCTCAGATCCCACGTGCTGTTCCTGAGTATTGTGTCTCTTGAGTCTTCTGCTCCAGATGCTGTTTTGCAATAAATGCATCACTTCTTTTGTACACTGTTGTGTAAAAGTGGAAAGACAGGCTGGGGCCTGGCTGTGCTCTCCCACTGCAGTACATCAGCAGGATCGGGGCTGGGCAGCACAGGAGGTGGCAGGGGCCCAAGCCGCCGGCCGCAGCATCCTGAGCACGGTGCTGTGCCAGAGGGAGCTCCCCATGCCCTGGATGCTGCAGAAATCCACAGCTCCCCAGGAGCAGCTGGAGCCCGGCACAGCCGGAGGCTGCTCCAGCTCCACACCAGCACGGCACTCCTCGCACTGGGGAAATCCCCAGCCAAAGGTAGCGAAAGCACGGTCTTGCCTCATGGAGACAGGCTGCTCTAATAGCAGCGTAAGTGGAGGGAGAGGCCAGCCGTTTGCACTTCTGCATTGTGCGCGTTGCACAACCGCTGCGAGGTGTGCGAAACACAGAGCTTTCCTCCGATACCAGACAGCTCAGTCCTTGTCTGCGCTTGTGGCCATCCACCAAATGTTGGGAATGAGCTTTGCCACTGATCCGTGGGGCAGTTAACACCTTCTCTACATTATAGCCTGAGCAGGTGGGAAACCACCTCTTGGACCCTGCCTGCTGGCTTCGCCGGCTGCCACGCTGACACAGGCTGAGTCATATCAGATCGGCAAACAGAGCGGCTCCCACTGCCACTGACATCATGGGAGCCATGAGGGGAGCGTTGTGCAGTCTGTTTGTCTTTCTACCCCGGTGACACACATCCGTCTCGTGGGAGGGCTTTGGGGTAGCCAGCACTGTCCCGCATTGCGCAGGCAGGCATCGGCACAGTCCTGATGGTGACACCCGGCCCCCGTGTCTGGGGTCCGCGCTGACCCCACCGTCCTGGCCTGGAAAAGGAGGAAATGAGTTTCCTGATGGGCAATGTGCGCTCAGCTCGGTGCCTGGCAGCGCCAGGACCTCCCATTCCGCGCAGCTTTAACAGGAGCATTGGGGAGACCCAGCCTGTGTCCTGAGAGGTTCACAATGAGCTCACTTAGCACAAGAAGTCCCAAAGCTGCTGTCGAGGAGTTAACCCCTTGGGTTTGTAGACTTCAGCAGGGCTCATAAGGGAAGGACTGGAGATGTCCTTCCCTGACCTCCTGGGTGCCCAGGGCAGACACTCCAGCCTGGGAACATCTGGAAATCACTCCCGGATGGAGAGCCTTCTTCCCTGTAATGCTCCCATTGCACGGTGGCATCACCAGCGTGTGCAGCGGCTCGGGACTGGCCTGTCGGAGAGCAGCTGCTGGCACCGGTGCCCTCGGCCAGGGGAGCTGAGGGCCCAGGCTGGGATGGCTGGGTGCCCCTCTGCTGCTCCCTCCTGCTGCAGGCACCGAGAGCTGCCAGGTGAGAGCACGTCCCGGTGACTGAGGGATGTTCCTGCTCTCAGGGCTGGAAACGCAACAACAAACCACAGAGCAGACAGCACGAGGATGTGTGTCCCTTTTCTCATGAAGCATTTGACACTTCTGGTTTTTGCTACATGTCTCCATTCATCCCAGAGACGTGCCTACAGATGATTAACAGCTCTGAGCCACGACACTGCGCTGTCTCAGTGCCTCGCTGCGAAGCCAGCCTTGCTGACCTGGCTCGCTCCCAGCCCGTGTGCTGAGCTGGGGCTCAACGTCACCACGCGCCCGCAAGCCAGAGGCACGTGATGGACACGCTGCCATGAGACTGTGAGTGGGCACCGGGGCTCTCCCTCAGGACCTGCCGTGATCTCAGCCCTGCATGGTTTAGGAGGCTTTGTCCCCTGCCCCAACACATGCAGGGCACGGGGAAAGAGCAAATGTCTCCCTTCTCCCTGCAGAGTGAGGGGCATCCCTAGCCAGCTCTTTTGGGGGCTGGGGGTCCAGAGGTGTAGCTGTGCCGTCTCCCCTCTGCATGCCCATAGCGTAGGTGAGCTCTGCATCTCCTGCCCCCAGGCGAGGTCTGCTCTGTAGGATCCTCCGTTATCCCTGGAGGAGAAGAGCAGGAGGGCTCCTGGCACTGCTGCCTGCTGCTCACTTGTCTCAGGCGTGCTCTGCTTTCAGTTCCTTAGAACAAAAACTGCTTCCCAGATGGATGTGGCTTCTTGAGAGGTATTTGCTCAGCAATAGGCATAAATCTTCTGCTCTTCATATTGCTCTGGGTGGGATAAAATATTCTGTGACTGTCTATTTAAACATCTTATGTTAATACCATGAAATGTTTGTTCAACTTCTATTATTCTTTTAGCTCTGAAGTAGTAAACGCTCCCAGGCATGTCAGAGTAGAGCAAATCTGTGGCTGCTGATGCTGCATCTGAACAAAACTTGGGCTGAGCAGGCAGGGATGTTTCTGGAGAAGGGGACAGCTGTCATTTTCCGGCAGAGGGGCTGTGACTGGGAAGGGCTTAGCAAAACGGTAAATAGCTGCTGTCACAGACACTTGCGTAACTGCTTGGTTTTCCCCATCATTATTTATTAGTTGAGTCTGTTGCTTCTCTCTGCTTTTGACTCTGCTGTGGTAAACCCGAGGTTACCCGGTAAGTCAGGAGTGCTGCTTCGGAAAGGAGAGGGTGCTAGCTGAGTGCCAATGCTCTGGGTACTTCTGTTAAACACATCTGCTGGGACTAGGTGATCACAGCAGAGAGGACTTATCCAGATATCGAGTCACTGATGCATCCTGAGCAGGGGCAGTGCGACCGATCCTCCCTGGCTTTGGCACAGGGGTGTGGAGGAACCGCTTTCCCAGGTCCAGCCAAGCCCTTTCCTTGCTGCCAGGATGGTCAGCGACAGGATTTTCCTGGGACTTGTCTGAGACCAGCCGTGGTCTGTCAGTGCCTTGCTGGTGTGCAATTTTACTTTTCATGGAAGACCTCAGGAGATGCACGCTGAGCTGCAGAGCCCTAGAGTGGGACAGACGGGGAGGATTCATTTCGCAGCCCCCTTGCAGGGTCACCATCCCCGGCTGGTCAGCCGAGACCTCACACACTCGCGCAGCACTGCGTGCTGCACCTGGGACAGCCCGGGTGATGGTAAGGCTTCTGCTGTCTCTGTCACTCCAACCCTCAGTAATAACAGACTTATAGTCAAAAAGACCTTGAAAGGATGGCTCTTTTCTGTGATGGAAGAGCAAGAGAAAAAAATAGTCAGGGTGTGCCCGATCCATCTGTCACTGAGGAAATAAGTCTGTCCTCCTATAACTTAATGCCATCATTCACTAAGACCAAAGGTAGAGATCAAGGCTGCTTACTCGGAGTAGCACCTAAGGCCGTGTCTAGTCAGGCACACAGGCAGTCACAGTGACAGCCAAATAAATTACTCTGGTGTGGTCCCTCAGGAGTGTGTGCTCTCCTCCAGAGCAAGCGATAGCCTCCGAAACACGTCTACTCTGCAGGGAGCCCTCAGGCTACACAGGGAGTAAGTTACTCTGCAGAGTGCTTATGAGGATCTCCTTAAAAGCCAGGGAATAAGTTCAAGAGAGACTATTTCAGAGAAAAATCAGTCTATTTGTCTGCAGCTGCAAAGGAATCCCATGCTTGTGGATGAAGGTGGCACTGGGAAGACAGCTAGCAATGTGGCAAATACCGTGGGTATACAGGCTCAAAATGTGAGTAAGTTCTGCAAATCCTTGTTTAGCTTCTCCTCTAGCTCTCCCTTGCTACATTTTCCTTTTTTCTGAGAAGACTTGAGCTACCTTTTCTCCTCTTGAATCACTAAGGCATGTAGCACCAGGGTCGGGAGGCCAAGAGCTCTTGCCCAACGCGCATGCACAGGACTGGAGCTGGCCTGCGCGAGGGGGGGTGACCTTCCCACTGGTGCCTCCGCTGGGCACGCTTCCAGACTGGAGTGATGCATCAGCTGATGGGTTCTCACTCTAGCAACGAGCTATGATGCTGCCATCAGAGACATCTTTATTGAGGCAAGCAAGAGAAGCAGATGGTCTCTCAATCAGCATCTCCATAAATGTGAGTGGTTGCAGCTATAAAAGCAAACTGCTATAACGGGATGTTGCTAAGCTTTCCTTCCAGCATTATTGCTCGGCTTTCCTTGTGAGGCATGGTGACCCTCTTCCAAAGAAAGGGCATAAATCATCACTTGTTTTTTCCTTTAATTCCTGGATGTGCTCAGTACTGTGTAATAAATTATACTGCTCACTGTAAAAGAAAATTCAGATGCAGCTCTGCCAGCCTCTCGAATCCCTACTTTGAAGGTAATGGGAGAATTCAGTTAATCTACTGGGTATTGTTCGCATCACCCAGGAGCACACATTGGTAAGTGCGGTGAGACAAGCCATTAGGTCACTCCACAGATGAGCAGGGGATTTATGATCCCAACACTGATGGGAACGCACAGATCCCAAGACAGCCAGCCCCAGCCCCGTCCCCACCCAGACAGGCTGCAGGCATGAGCTCAGGCTCCAAGCAGGTACGGATACCTGCCCCTCATTGCTCGGGGCTTGCCTACACAGGACTGTTAAGAAAATTAAATTGAAGTAACTAAATCTAAAGTGGATTAAAGAGCATTAAAATTCTGCATAAAACTCTCATTCAGAATTAAAGTTGCCTTAATTCAGTTTAATTTACTCCCAAATGCTACTAAATAAGGCCATTTAAATTGTCCTTAATTAACATTAAGTAGTCCCATGTAGGTATTTATGAATGAGGTTTAATTAGCCCATTTTTAAAAGCGAGTTAGCTGCCTTGAGCTTCCGTAGGTAGGCAAGCCAGGTCCATGGCCACTTTGCTGACAAGGCTCCTGATTGAGGCTGGTTAGCAATAGTTTTGTAGCGTTGGCATCTCTTCCCAAGCAACTGGCACGAGGCCAGCTTCTTCCCCGCCAGCGGATAATAAGATCCTTGAATACCACCTATTTTGACTGCGTTAAATGTGCGAGTGGGAGATGAAAGGCTTTGCCAGAGGATGAGTTCTTCCTTTAAAATCCAGGACATGGGAGTGGTAATCCCTAGAAAAATCCCTAGAAAAATGTGATGTCAGGATTTTACGAGACTTGTTCATGAGCAAGGAACCAGACTGGTGGAAAGCTTACGTTGAGTCAGCAGAGAAGTGGAAGGACACAGAGGACTGGGAGGCACAGAGCCCATCCCCAGGACAGGGCTCCTGCTATCACAGGCTACCTCGCTGTCACGGCTGCCCCTGCAAGCTTTTGTTCCCTTTTTTGCTTACTAGAAACCCTGATTCAGACAGATAACCCTTCAGCAGCACGAGACGCTGCTGGCTGCCCTTGATACCCAGCCTGGCGCAGCTGGGCGCATCCTGTGGTCTAGCATCTGGTCTTGCCTGCCCGCTGTCCCCCCCCTTTGCTCTCACAAGTTCCTCCTCAGGAAAGGCCCCGTGCATGCGTGCGCTGCAGAGGGGATTTCCACCGCTTTCCTGTGGGCGCGGATATCTTGCGGCGGGATGGAGGCACGAGCACCGCTCGGCAGCCCGGCAGTGCCCGCGGACGGCCCGTCCCGCAGCAGAAAGGGGACAAGGCGGCCGCCCGACTGCTGGCACGGTGCTCCCTCCTGCTCAGCCCCGCTGCTCCCCGGCCAAGCCTCCCCAGCAAGCCCCACCGGGCGCCTCAGCCCAGGTGTCGGGGCTGCGTCCCCAGGCACACCACCCAACCCCACCAGCCCAGCAGAAAGTCAGTCAGATCGCTGTGAGATGAGGGCCTGACCTCTGGTGCACGACACAAAAAATCAGCTGTGCAAGATGCCTTTCCCAAAACAAAGGGGTGTTTGTTGGTGTCTGGACACGGAAGCGGGGGGTGCAAGTTGGAAAGCACTTCTGCGAAATGCCATGGAGGTGCTCAGTACCCCTTACGAAATCCATGAAATGGTTGTTGGCATGTCTCTGGCACACTTGGTGCTATTTAGGCTCCTCTGAATATGGCTCCCTTCCCTCCCCTCAGACCGATTCCCTGTTCTGCAGCTCCTCTGGCATTCCCCACTGCAGGACAACTCGCTGCTCCAAACTCGATATCGGCAGGCTGCTGCGATCGTGGTTTTCTGCAGGGTACTGTTCCCCGGGCAGTGGCTTTACTGAAGTCCTGCTGGATACGACACCCCTGGGTGAGCAGAGAGGGGCAGGGACCTTCGGGCGCGTTTGGAGGAAGCAGGACGGCCGCTGGTTCCTGGAAACCACCGCGCAGGCGGTACCGCAGCAGCTGCACGGTTATGAGGTCCAGGGGACAGTGGAGCGGAGGAGTGACTGGCCCCGAAAATACTCCAGGCTTGTTTGCACAAGGAATTTAACTGCAATACCTCTTCCTCCATGCTGTGTAGTGGAGCGGGTCAATACACTTTCAAATCACAGCAATTAAGTGAGAGCCGGTTTCTTGCTCTGGAACTGAGGAGCTGTAGGAGTCTTCCTCACCAGCAGCTGTGGGACAGCTCTGCTCTTCCAGCCCCTCTCCCTGCGCAGGGGACCCTTCGTGTGCCTCAGGGAAGAAAGAAAGTCTCCTGCCTGTATGTGGTAGCGAAGGGTCTTGGTGTACCAGTGATCCTAGCAGAGGCTTGGCTCTGGAGATCTTCATACCCTCAGAAGTGGCAGCCTCCACAACGGCCCTTGCAATGCCAAATAACTGAAGCACTTTCTCTTCAAAGCAGTTTGCAAATGTGAAAAAGGGGAAAAAAAATCAAAAGTAACCACTGGGAATTTTGGGGTGTGGCCAGCATATGACCCCTTTTGACTCTTAGGGTGGAGAAGCCAACAGACCCTCTCTCTATCCTGGCTTCTCTTCTTACCAAATCAAAACAGGCAGCATGCAGTTGCTGTCACTGCTTTGCATAAATCAGAAGATCCAGCTTTGTGGCTCTTAACTTGGGGTAATTCCTATAAAAAGCACATCTGTGGCCGAACTTTTTGATGCAATAGACTTTAGCCTGGAAGCAAAAGCACACAAACAATGCTAGATTCATGCTGACTGGAGTAGATTCCAAGGGAAAGAAGAGTTGGGAAAGCACCTACTTAAGTACTGACTAAGGATATTATCTCTGATCTGAATCTAGCCTCTGTGTGTGTGTTACTGTTGAGTACACAGTGCGGTTTCAGACATGGCCAGAGACAAGAAAAAATGATTGTTTCAGGGTAACCACAAGGAAGATGAATGCAAATGTATTCCTGTAACTGGGAGAGTTCCCTTGCTCTTAAGTTGGGCTCTGGTACGTGGCCTCAGGAAAGCAAATTTGCAACTACCTTCATTAAATCGTTTAGGAATGATTAATCAGAAGTCAGAGATGTAAAATTTTTGCACATTGTGAAATGTTAGTTCAATTCCTGCAGTTGCGTACAGTGTGCAAGGGTGGCTTCAGCGAATAGTTGGGGGACAGGTACGGGTGGCTGACAGATGCTTCCTCTTGGCTCTTACCTCCTCTAAAAGCCCGGGCCGATAAGCCTCCACCAGCTGAATCACAGCCACCTGCATCACACCGGGATCAAAGTGGTGCAAGAGGCGTGTGTCAGAGACTCCAGCCTCCTGCGCGGTGCACGCCCGGCGTGCAGCCTGTGTGGGCAACCTCTGGGCTGGTCACCGCCGGCGCAGGAGAGGCCACCACGCCAGGAGCCGCAGCTAGCAAGCAGCCTAGCACCCCTGACCGCGCTCTGCCATGTCCACCCATCAGTATGTTGTGTCTAAGCACCTGCCGCTGGAAGCACAGCTCAGATAGAACACGACAATACACAGAGCACCTTCGCTGGTGTGCCCGAAGCTTGCGGTTGCGCATCCACACGTTCCTTCTGCCTAAAGCCGCCTACAGCTTAGGCTTGGCTTAAACAGCAGCAGCGCATCCTCAGCGACTCCTTGGTGACTGCAGGATTGTCCCTGCACCTGACACGACCCACCATCCCCTGCCCTCCGTCCCATTTTCCTCCCTTTCCAGTTTCAGCTCGCGGGTCTGCTCTGCCTTCTGACTGGGTGCTGAGTGTGCCGGGGCTGGAGCGATGTTTTCCTGACAGCTCCTGGGCCAAAGCCTGGTCTTCAAGATGGTGAGGGGCAGCAGGCTGGTACCACCTTACACCCCGTACCGGTCAGGAGATGCGCTCTCTCTCGGGAAGCACCAAGCACGCTTTTCGGAGCTCTGGGACTCAATTACCACTGGACATCCACCTCTGACGGTGGCGGGGGAAGTAAAACAAGGGCCGGGAGGGGAGTTTTCGTGTTTTAACGCTTTTAACCTCAGAGCGACAGCAGCCACGGACTCGCTGGCAAACCCTCCGAGGACCCATCTCCTCCAGGGCATCGCCCCCCTCCACGCAGGACCTGCCGGCCTTCGCTAACTCGGGCCTTTGCCGCGGCCCCCGCCCCGCTCGTCGCCCCCCCCGCCGTGCCGGGCCGCGGGGACCGGCCCCGGGTGGGGGAGCGGGAAGCGGAGGGGAGCGTTTCCCTACGGAGCGCGCTTGTCGGGGCAAATCTGCCCGCATTGCAACACGATTTGCATAAAGCCCAGGTGTTTGCGGCAGGGACCTGCCCCTGCCGGGGTTGTTCCGCAAGGAGCCATCGGCCAGGCTGGGAGGAGACCAAAGGGAACCGCAGGGGCCGGGGGGAGGCGGCCGAGTCCCGGCCCCGCTCCGCTCTGCTCGCCCGGGGAGCGGTAGGCCCGGCGGCGGGGCCCCAGGCGAGGCCGCACGCCGGGGCCGGGG
>NW_010972953.1:786419-813166 GCF_000737465.1 Haliaeetus leucocephalus | reverse complement strand
CACGCCGCGGCCCGGCCCTGGCCGGGCCCCGCGGAGGCCGGGCCGGGGCCCGCTGCTAACGCCCGTCTTGGCCCGCAGGTCCGTGGCGTGAGCGGAGGCCGGCGGTCCCCCGCGGGGAGCCATGAGCGCGGGCAGCGTCTTCTCCGTGCCGGGCTGGCTTGAGGCGCTGCCGGCCGCCAGGCCGCCGGCGCCCCGGCTGGGAGAGAGGATGAGCGGCAGAGAGCCGTGCGAGAGCCGCTGCCTCGGCCCGGGCGGCCTGCCCGGCGCGGAGCCGCCCGAGGAGGCGGGGAGCCCCGGGCGGGAGCCCTGCGACGGCGCCGAGATGCAGCTGAAGGTGGACTTCTTCCGCAAGCTGGGCTACTCCTCGGAGGAGATCCACGTCGTGCTGCAGAAGCTGGGCCTGAACGCCGACACCAACACGGTGCTGGGGGAGCTGGTGAAGCACGGCCCGGCCGAGCGGGAGAGCACCGAGGCCCCGCCGGAGGCCAAGGAGGCCCCGCTGGTGCCGCGGGGGGGGGCCGCCAACAAGACCCCCGCGCCCGCGCCGGCCCCGGAGGAGACGGAGGGCGAGAACCTGAAGCCCATCGTGATCGATGGCAGCAACGTGGCCATGAGGTGCGTCTCGGGTTTCCGGCCGGGCGGGGGGCTCGCTGCGGCGGCCCGGCCAGGCGGTGGGTTTTATTGCCTGACCCCTGGCTACGGGGTCTGCCGAGAGCTGGGGGTCTGAAAATCTCGGGGGGGGGTTCTCGCTGCAAACGGCTGGATGCCCGGCCAGCGGCCGGTAGTGTTTTCCGAGGCACCTCACCAGAATGCACAGCTCTCGCGAGGATGAGCATCGCGTCCACGGATGCCATCTGCCTTGACAGCCTCTCCTGCCCGTGGTCGCTGCCAGCCCGTAACCGGTGGTCTCTTGGCTCTGAGGAGAGCCGGCGTGCTTCCCGGGAGATAAAGGCATTTCCTTCTATTTTCTAGCTGATGGGGAGAACAGCTGAAGATACGCTGTCCTCTTACCTAATGGCTTTATGTAAGTTTCTGTAGCAGGAAGTTGCTCAATAAATAATTACAGGTTTAATTAGAGAAGGCTTTGTAGCACAGAGCTGTCTCCTGCATTGGAGACCAGTCTCCAAACTGCGACTCTTGTATTTTGGTTGGATTTCCCTACAGTGTAGAGAACAGATGAGGTGTCAAAGGGGCACTCTGGTGTCACCAAGGCCGGGCTGTAACTTGCCCTCAGCATCGTGGGTGTTCTGGTGCTGATGGCGCAGGTCCTCTCAGGCACTGCAACCAGAGGCAGCCTGCGAAGCCGCTTGGGTTGGAGCGGTAACTTGGGAGTGCAGGAGCCCTAATATCCATGGAGCGCCCAGAATCTCTGGGCTGGATGTTTATTAGCCTGATGTCCCTGCTTTCACCTTGGCTTTTGTTCCCTGCGATGGTGAGTGTTGCCTGCCCCAGCCCCAACCCCTGGTGCTGCACTCCCCACCTCTGCACAGGAGGGTCTGGGCTCCGTTAATTTAATGCACCAGGCTTCCGAATTAGGCTTTGTCGTTGCAGTTCAAAAGCAAGCCTCCTTCACTGTGTTTTATCTTAATAGGTCTTGTAGTGTATGTTTGTGTACACAGACTTTTTTATAAAAAATAAACCTGGGTGCACACAGAGCTGCTGTGTGTGTTACTGTACCTTTTGTCTAAGGTGAAAGTGCTGAGTGGAGATTTGTTTTCAGGTGTGGTTTTCTCCAAGCTGTGGCTGACAGTTCTGAGAACAGGACTGGGAAAAGATGGGGTACAGTCTGCTGTGCAACCAGCGAACAGAGCCTGCGAGTCCCAGGGCAAATAAGGAATTCTGATGGCTGTAGAGCAGGGCTGGAGAGTCAAAGATTTGACCCGGGTGTCTGCAGGAGAGCACCGTCCTATTCCTGCAGCAGCTGTGCAATCACTTGAGGAAAATGGCCCATTGTGAGACCTGGGCTGATAAGTGTGACTCTTGCAGTGAAGCTCACCTTAGATAAGTGCTCAGGCTTAAACAACAGAATTGGTTGTGATTTTTTGAATGAGGAGCTGTTTACCCCTGGAAGTTATCCCCAAAAAGCACAGGAGAGATCACACCAAATGTGACTGGGACAGGCCAGGCCTTAATAATAATGCTGCCAATAGGACGGAGTTTGACATGAGAAAAGCAGTCTGCCTTTTTTAAGCAATTTGCTAGAAGGGGAATTCCATTCTGAAACTTCCTGTATTGATGGTGTGATGTTCCCTGCTGATTCATTTGCAGTGTGTACAGCGGCCTCCCTGAACAGCTCTTGACAAACATATGCAAATCATAGTGGAAATTAGCTTTTACTTCCTTCTAAGGGAATTTTTTCTTGGCTGCTGCCAAATCAGATCAGCCCAATTGGCTACCTTCTGTAGATTTGAGATTGGTAGCAGGGACTCAAAAAAAAAAAAAAAAAAAAAAAAAAAAAAAAAAAAAAAAAAAAAAAAAAAACCAAAACCCCAACCCCAAACCCCCAAAAAACCAAAACTCTGCTTTTTGCATTTATCTCTAAAAGATTATAGTAACCTACCTTTATCTATAGCAAAACCAGTCTGACATTGGAGAAAATTTTTAGAGCATCTTTCTTCTGATGGTTAATGTCAGACTTTCTGTAATTTGGGATTCTTAATGAAGATACATTTGGTGTCTCTTTGTTGCTAAATGTATAGTTCTTTTAGAATAAGTATTTTGGTACAACTCTTCAATTTTCTTAATAGTTTGAGAAGGGTGAGGACAGGACGAGAAGTAAAGCTTCTTTCTAGTAGTACTCCAGCAACACTGCTTCTTAGCAGTGCCTCTGCTGGGATGTAAGCTCTTCACTAATTACTTTATGGAGGAGTTCACTGGCGTGCTAAGTGGTGGTGGGAGTTGAAATATCAATCAAGTGTAGATGGGAAGAGTAAGACTTTGGGCTGGGGTAGTGCCCAGGTGGGGAAAAATCTTACTGAATCATGAGACCAGTTATTTGCAGTATAGTACATCTTACCGGAGTTTCATCATAAAACGCAGGCTATTACATCCCCAGAATGACAAATTGGGCTGTAATACAGAAATGTTGAAAGTTTGCCAGCACTATTATCAACAGAAGAGCTGATTACACTGTAAATACTGGCACTTGTAAAACAGGAGTGGTAGTTTCCTCTTAGAAGTTCTGGAAACTTATTGATACGAGCTAATAAATAATTGAGAAGCAGCTTTTTGCATTGGTACATAGCTTCTGATGCTGTTGTCAAACTTTGTTCTTAAACTGCCAAGTGCTGTTAAGACATTCAGCACTGATCCTGTTAACAGGAGATGTTGCTATTTTGTGCATTTGTAACTGACTTTTGGGGCCATAATATAATGAAGAAGCATCTTTCATCAGTGCTGATGTCCTTGAGGTAAGAGTGCATAAAATATCTTGTTTTTCTTATCATGGTAACTTTACAAGCAAAACACCTAGTGAGAGTGCAGTTTGCACTGGCAGAGATTAACCACTGGCATTAGCTGGCAGAATAGGACAAAGGGTGTTCAAGATCACGTTGTACTTGGGGCTAAAAATAAAGAGCTAGAGTCCAGAGTTGAAGCAAAGGCTCTGTTTCAGAGCGGCTGCAACGGTTACTGCTGCCTTCTCCCTCCCAGTGAGAATTTGGGTGTTTATTGGTATACTAAGGTGCTAAAAGGAACAGTAGTCCTGTGAAGATCTTAGTGCTTCTGTTTACACAAGATGAGCAATGAATACTGATTGTGCTACTCTTAACACTTCTTCACTAAAGGTTGTCTGAATTGCTGCATCCATTTGCTTAGTGTATTGCCTGCCTAGTCTGTACATAACCTGAATATTGAAGTCCTTAATTTTCTTCTCTGATGCAGCCATGGAAATAAAGAAGTGTTCTCCTGCCGAGGCATCCTTCTGGCTGTCCAGTGGTTTTGGGACAGGGGACACAAGGATATTACAGTCTTTGTGCCATCTTGGAGGAAGGAGCAGCCACGACCAGATGTACTTATAACAGGTGTGGAAATATGAAAACCAAAAGTAGCTTTTCAGGCTTAATGCTTTGTCGCTTAATGAGCTTGCAAAGTTCTGGCTAGTTAGTAATTAACTTATGAATGGAAGATCTGAGTAGTAGGAGATCCAGTAAGTTGAGCTGACCAGTGAGAATTAGTCATTAACTTCTCCCCTAAGCAAGTTCTTGCCTGGATCAGTTGCAATAATTCAGAGAACAAAGAATGTAATACTACTCTGCTTTCTAACTTCTTGTCTTTTATTACTTTATTTTTTTTCCTCTTTCAGGGACACATCTTCACGCAATGTATTTGACTATAACATATTCAACACTGGGGGACCGCACAGAATTGCTACATGTTAAAAGTTAAAGCTTGATGGGAGTTTAGTCCGAATTATCCAAATTGAGGGGAGTTTGCTCTGAACTGGCAAACAACTGAGATTTCTGAGTACCTCTGCTCAGAAATCTATGCACGTAGTATGACACTACGAAAGATATTAGCCTGCCAGTCTTAAATGCAAATCACACTTTGCAAGCAAAAGATTGTGTGGATGAGACTTGCTGAATTACAGCAGCCTCTGTGGTGTGCTCCAATTGTTCTCAGGTGTCACGCAGGCACAGGGGCTAGGAGTCCGCCTCTGACAGCGTGATGGATGGTATAAGAAAAGAGATGAGACTACAGGCTGGGTTGTGGAGAGATGAAATGACTACATGAATTTTGTCATTTATTTATATTGTTATTTTATCTGTGCGAAGGCCTTTGGGCTGTGTAAGTGTGTTCACAGTTGTGTTTGTTCTAGACCAGTACATTCTCCGTGACCTTGAAAAGAAGAAAATTCTGGTGTTCACTCCTTCCAGGCGGGTTGGAGGCAAGCGTGTTGTCTGTTATGATGATCGATTCATTGTGAAACTGGCACATGAGTCTGATGGCATTGTGGTTTCTAACGATACTTATCGGGACCTGCAGAACGAGCGTCCTGAGTGGAAGAAATTCATTGAGGAGAGTCTGCTGATGTATTCCTTTGTTAATGACAAGTATGTTCCCATTCTTCCTTTGCTTTTAAAAAAGATCCGTGTGAGCATGCTGTCTTGTTTTAATGAAGCAAGAGCAAGTGATGCATGAAAAGAGCAAAATGCTGGTACGGAATGAAAAAAAAATGCTGTAGAGAGATTTTTATTTTTTTTATGTAGAAGGAAGTGTGGTGGGAAGAACTAACCAACTGTGGTGAGGTACAAAGGCATAAGGAATTGGAGTAATCTCAATAGCTGTTCATGGTTTGGAGCTAGGAGCTCTGCTGTAGTTCCTAGGAGAGCTCCAGGGCTAGATTTCCTCACAGGACAGTCACTAGCAGGCCCAGCAGTAAGTACTAATTCTGGTCAGCAGCAGAGCACAAAACCTCTTCTGTGCCTGAAGTGAAGCATTTCATGCTGGTCTTTACCAGGTGACAGGAGGGTATATCAGCAGTGAAATGGGAAAGCTTTTTAGGGCTCAGATAGCTTTTAATCTTCAATGAAATGGGAGACACTGAGAAGAAATTAAACCCTCACCCAAGAAAGTGAACTGCTTCTGATTGAGATTTATTTTTCTTTAGGTTTATGCCTCCAGATGATCCCTTAGGGCGACATGGCCCCAGCCTGGATAACTTTCTCAGAAAGAAACCTGTGGTGCCAGAGCACAAGAAACAACAGTGCCCCTATGGTAAGACCTGCCTTCTAAACATGAAGACTGAGGTGTCTGTGCAAGTGTAATTCATGCATTTAGTAAAATTCAGCTGGTCATTCCATATTCTGCCTTTCCTTGCAGGGAAGAAATGCACTTATGGAATCAAGTGTAAATTCTACCACCCTGAAAGGATCAATCAGCCCCAGCGCTCATTAGCTGATGAACTCCGAGCCAACGCAAGGTTGTCTCCTACCAGAAGTACCAGTGCCAAGGAGGAGAAAAAGGGCAAAAGAGGTTCCCAGGCAGAGCTCTTGTGCTCTGTGCCCACAGAGAGTGATAAAAGCTCCTTGCAGAAGGTCTCTGCAGAGAGGAAAAGCTTGACCCACAAAGCAAAGCCCAGCGATGTTTCACTTCAGGTCAAAGGCTGTGTGTCAGGCAGCATCCCCCCTAACAGTGGGAGCCACAGGTCTTCTGACAGGTACCAGCAGCCTCATATGGACTCTCTGTCTTATATCTCTCAGGAGCATCTTGACTCAGGCATTGGGTCTCTGGAGAACCAACTGTCTGATATGTGGCCTTACAGATCTACCAGTCACTGTGATCATTCCCACGCTGATCAGGTGGCAGTCTGCACCTGTGGTAGGCAGAGACCTGTCTACCCACATTCTCCCAGCTTAGAGAAAAATGGTCTGGTCTCTTACAAGCATAGTTCCCATAAATCTTCCTCCTCTGGTGCTAGCTTCTTGCAGTATAGCCCTGAGATATCTCACTCAGGGCCACCTCACTCTTTCTCAGGCTATGGAGTACCTGTACACCCAGCTAATGCTGGGCAATACAGCCTGCCCAATGAGTATAATGCCCCTCCACCCCATTCTCGGGAGTACTGGTCTGAACCATACCAGATGCCGCCGCCGCCTCAAGTGATATCTACCAGTGTGCGAGATCCTCGTTCAGTACAGAGAGCCCCAGGGCCAGCGTATGGGGACTCCTGCCAGTGGGCTGTCTCTGACCAGTTTGCAGAGGAGCGGGCCAATGTGCATGTCAAGCTGTGTGGCATATTCCATCCCCATTTAGTTGATGCTGTGATGAGCCGTTTCCCTCGGCTTCTGGATCCCCAAAGGCTAGCTGCAGAGATACTGACGTACAAGTCTCAGAACCCAGGTATATGAGGCAGAAGCTGAGGGCAGCCAGGCATGTGAAAAGCTTGAGAGGCAGTGTTTGCACTCTGTAGCTGCTGTAGATGCCTTCTGAGGGCTTCTCCTTTTTCCTTGGAAATACCAGGCTCCAGTTGGAGGCTGGATACCAGATGTGGTATGCTCACAGCAAATTCTGGTCTAGACGTGACAGTGTGCCCCTCTTAGAGAGGTGAGAGCACCCTAGGGTCCCATCTTCCCCAGAGGCTGTTGAAGAGGCTCTGGGTGCTGAACAGGAGAAGAGGCTGCAGCTTCAGAGCAGGATTTTTCCTTTGGGATTGTATGGTGAGTCAGACACACCCTAAATTCCTACAGTTGTTCAGAACTGAATGTGACCTTACTCCTCCCATTAGCTTCAGTTTTGAGATGATTTAGTGTATTATCAGGCATATGGAGGGAGGACTCCTGGGGGGGGGGGGGCTTGTGAAAGATAAGGGGGTACTACCTTTGCAGTGGTGTGAGGCTTTTTTGTGAAGACAGAAATGCATTGTCAAGGCTGTTCTTAGCTGTTAACTAAGCCTCTTTAGTAAATACTGCCATGCAGACCTGTGGAAAAATGTTGGATTATAAATATAGTATGAAGCTGGGTTTAGCTGTCTTTAATTTGGTTTTATTGGTGCACTTCTTTCATGATGCTTCCCATACCCCTCCCACTTAAGGTTACCTTCCTGAGATGAGGTCATTCTCCAATATGTAGCACAAGTGCTTAGCAAGCTGCTCAGCTCCCAGAAATAAGAGGAGCTAGGAGTGCAATCCTTTCTCAGGATGAGAGGCCTGACACTGCTCCAAAGCTACATGCAAGTTGTGTGTTTGGCATTTGCTGAAAAATGCAGTTGTCAGAACATGTGGATGACCACGCTGTTGATGCTGCTCTAAAACATTGACCTTGCCTGGTAACCTGTCTTAGGCTATCTCTGTACAACACTGACAAGGAGGATTTATGATGTTGTGCCTTTTGTTTTCAGACAGCAATAGTTTTGAGCATTCAGTAAAACAGCTGTAGTCATGTCTGGACTGCTGCCAGTACTGTTCCTGAGGATTCCTTAGTATTTTTCTCTGTAAAGCTGCTGCTTCATCTTCTTACTAATGTTTTCCTGTCCCCTTCAGCTTCGTCAATCTATAGCAGCATCCAAAAATGTAGAGTAAGACTTATTTGGCAAGACTGTTCCCCTTTCATTCCCTCTTACTCTGTAAGATGTTTTTTACTGTAGATACTGTAACAATTTTAAATATGCAAACCCAATTGCTGTAGTAATTGGTTCTGGTCCTGGAATTTCACTGTGCTTAGAATGCAAAGATGTTTCTTGCACTTGCAGGCCAGAAGCAGTTGATTTGTTGATACACATTGTATCTGTGTTTTCTGTTATGTTTTTTAAATACGTCCATCTTGTGGTTAAACCAAGGTTGTTGAGTGGCAAACTATGAAGGGGAGAGTGGAATACAGCTGTTTCTGAGAACCCTCTTCAGGAATGGTTTTGTCTATTACTGTTCTTCCCTCTGACTGTCCAAGGAGTGACCTACCCAGACTGGCACCATGTGCCATAAAAACCACAGGGACACAGAAACCTGTATACCTGGTTAATTATGATACATTACAAATTAGTAATGTTTCATGTTAGTAAGCAAAATGCTTCTTAATTTTAAGTAACCTGATACTTTGCATATTTGTAAATTACAGGAAAAATGGTTTTTAATGTTATTGTCCAGCAACTTGCTGCTTGATGCTGTTTTTAATTAGTACTAGTCTTGACTCAGCCATTGCGTTACTTGGCATCGTGGTTTTTGTTTTTCTGGTGGAATGCTGATATATGCTTCTTCTCTTGCAATCAGAAGATTAACATTTTATACTCACAAGCTGACATTTTACTGAACTTCCTGTATCATTATGCAGTATATAGTTTATGTACTGAATGGAGGCAGCCATGTGAAAGCCATGGCAAAGTAAGAACTTGTGTTATATGAATAAAAACTGCTGAGTTGAGTTATTTGGTCTCTGGTGGCTTTTTGGAAGACCATTCAACATTTTGGCTGGCTTTCCAGGAAAGTCAGAGGAATTATCCTTCCTCCCTGGGGTTCCTCTGACAATCTTAGATCTTCATACACAATCTAGTGGCAGCAACAGCCTGATGGCTGGATATTGACAGGCTTGTGAATTGATGCAGAGTGACAGGTCAAAAAAAAAAATCAAATTGCTCCAAATTGCTGTAGCAGATAATAGCATGTCCAGTGTTTACTGTTTATTTGGCATTACTGAGGTTAGCTCACTGCATAGGGGAGGCACTGGCAGTCGAGGTGCAGTGAGGCAGCAGTGCGCTGGCATGTGGTTCTAACTGCAGTATGAGAACCACGGTGGTGCTGGATGTCTCGGGTGCTAAAGGATAGTACACTCAAACAATTTTGGAATAAACAGCATGGGCTGTGCTTCAGTTTTAATGGGCACTCTACAGTATAGTCTGGAAATAAATACGTATTTTAGCCAGTTGTATAGCACATCTGTGTCAGATGTCAAGCATGATCATATGATAATATGTGAACTCTAACATGTCAAGACTTTGCTCTAAAGCTTTGTTATGAACTGGGAAGGAAATGCAGTAGGAATATCAATGCTCACATTTCTGTGTAAGAATCTTCCCCTCCCACCTGCTATACTGCAGAACCACATGTTCCTATCTGACTTGCTAAATAACTTTATAGTCTTTATTCAAATTTGTGTTCCTGATTTAATACAGGGCAATGACTATTTCTAGTTAATAAAAAACAAGGAAGGCAGGTGCTCCCAGAGATAGTCCTTTGTTTCAAAAAGCAAATCTGGAGCCTCACAGTCTGAAAGGTCATTTATTGGCTGTGGGAGAGGAACCCTCTGGAGGATGTCATCTGAAGTGACAGTAAGCTCATGTGGCTCTGTACCTGTATGATGGCTGGGGTCTTGGTGGGGAGGGGATTAAGTGATGCGTCATAGATTTGGATCAGACCTTTTAACCAGGTGAAGACTTTTTCTGCTGTTTGTAGTGGGGTCTGTAGTTGAAAAATGCTGCAGGATTTTAAGGCCAGTCTTCTTGTAAAATACCTTAATAGCTAATTTTAGTTTTGCAGGATGTGTAGGTGTGGGGGGAATGCTTATTTTTATTTCTATCAAAGCTGGACCGACACAACTAAAGGAATCTGTGCAGAAGCACAGAGGTTCCTTACCATAACCAGAAAAGGAAGACCTGGTGGTGACTTAGTTTGGTTATGATGTTAATGGCCCTCTTCTATTGCAGTGACAGTCCTGGTGGCACACGAAGCAATCTGGGAGGGTCAGTTGCTAATACAAATCTGGTCAAAATCATTCCCACAAACTGCTGCTGTGTGTGCTGCTATGCCACCCAGAAAACCCAGCCAAAATCCAGCCACTGTTTCTCTGAATTCTGTCATTGTCTCATGCAAGGCTTCTGCGTGAGTGAACCTGTGCCTCCTGCCCCTGGAGCATTCTGTGTGTTTGAGTGCAAGTACTCCTTTCTTGTGTGCCATGTATCCTGGTGGGCCGGTTCACTGCGGTGCCCGGGAGCTCAGGAAGTATGAGGAATGCTGACCAGAACTGTCAAAGCTGCATGGGTTTTTGCCCCACACAGTTGTCTGCACTGAGTCGGAGGAGCTGCCTACCTGCACATGGCGGGCTGCTGTGCTTGGGCAGGCTCTCGCTGTGCTGTTATTGTGGAATTTTCAAGACACATCCTGTGGCTTACCACTTCCTTGGGGTGCATCGGCAGGGAGGACCTGTCATGACTGCTGTGCATTTGCATTGTGTTTCTTATCCATTTAAAATAGGTTAGATCTTCTTGTAAGCTTACTGATCTACTGAAGTTTAAGGAGGTCATACACAGACACCCTGTTGAAAGTTTCCTGTATTTCAGCGGGGTTGCCCTGCCTCCATCCTGTTGGCCTTGTGCAGTTGGTAAAGCCTTGTGCTGAGCCCCGCAGGAGGCTCGCTCCTCTCTGAGCAGCTTTTCCTACCCTGACAGGGTGAGGAATGGCTGCTGTTCTCTTCGAAGGGGGCAGCTCCCAGGCTGAGCTGGAGAACGGGGTGCAGAAGGCACCTGAAAAGTCAGGGCATAATAATGGGAAAGAGAAGGAGAATTGCTAAGATGACCCAAGGCTGTTTCTGTTGGACAGTGGGGCCAGCGGGAGCTGGCTGAACGGCTGTGAGCTCTGCAAAACAAGTCTGGTGAGCACAGCCATCGCTAGCTCTTTCCTTCCAAATCAAGCGTGCCATCCTTCACCCTCTGGCAGTGGTCAAGTCATTCTCACTTGTCATCTGTGTTGCTTCCTACTCTCAGCATGAGGAGATTGCTGTGGCTGCATCCTTCCCAAAAGCACAAGGCGGGGTAAAGGGAACCAAGGAGGGTGGGTTGGGGTAGGAAAAACTCTGACGTGAAGGTGAGGAGGCTGAGTGAAGGTGCTTCTAAAGAGGAATGAGGGGTCTGCTGATGTGTTTGAGGATAGAGGGGAACAGTCTCCTCTTTGCCTTCCCAGTTGTGCTAGAAATAGATGGCAAAGGTAATTAAATATCCTCAAAGGAAAGGCTTTGCTCCCACTGCACAATGGAAGGGTGAACAGGCAGGGGAAGAGCCTGCCTTCAGAAGTCAGTGCTGCAGGATATCTTGACTTTGTGGTTTTTTGTTGTTTTTTTTTAAATCAATACTCAAAAAAGGGAAGGAAGAAATGGGAAGCTGTGCTGTGGCAAAGGTCAGGGTAGACACTGCTGGATTCTTGTCTTTCCCTCCCCTGTGCTGGGCGGTGATCCAGAAGGGCCCTGGGCGGTGGACGCAGCCCCCTGCTCCCAGCCCAGAGGGATCGGGCACCCAATGTCTGTGGGGCCACAGCCTGTTCCCCAGGGTTTGCTCACCCCTCCCCTGCACCAGCTGCCTTGTGCCCTTCTTGCTTGCTGAACTTTTGTTTGAACCCATCTGGTTCCCTCCCATCGGGGGATTTCCAGGATGTGGCTAGCTCAACTCTTAACATTTTAAGGCATTTCCAGAGGCAGGAATCTGACCCACGGCTCCTGTACGGGCTGTGGGAAAGGGGCTGCTGTGTAATAGAAGCACATACACGTGTGGGGTTACATGGGGGCTGTGGCGATACCACCTGTCTGGGGCAGGCCACCTTACAAGCAAGCAGGTTCAGCATCAAATCTCTGTTTTCACCCACCTCTGAGGCTGCAGGGCTGTTTCTCTCCCTGCAGGTAGGGAGAGGTGTCCTGACCGCAGCAGCAGCTTCGCACTGCATATTTGAGGCAGTTTGGGGTACAGTCTTGCTGTAAGACAGAAATGCAGAAAGTGAGTAACTGCACAGACTAAACATTGCACCGAAGTGGACAGAAAGGTGCAACAGCTAGAGAGGGTCTGGGTCCTACCAGAGGGCAGGAAAGCAGGCAGGGGCAGGGAGGCTGGTGGTGTGCTGGGGATGGTGGAGTGCTGCCTGTGCAGGTACCTGTCAGTGCTCACCCTCCAGCCACGCATTTTTCAGTTCACCTGTCACCAGCCTTCCTCAGTGCCTTGGGGTTTAGGCCCTGAATGCCCCTGCATTCCCTCAGGCCAGGGTTTGCCCGTGGAAAGTCTTCCCTTAAGGAGTTGCACGAGGGCAGCAGAAGTGCTTTCTTGCTGTCTCAGCTTCCCCTTGAGCAGGTGGCCCCGAGCAAAGCTAAACCCCTTGCTGCAGCGACTGGGGGGAGCGGCAGCCAGCTCAGCCCTCCTGGCACAGCCACAGGCCAGGAGTGAGAAGCAGCCCCAAACTTCCCCGTGGCTCGCAGTGCCTCCCCCGCGCCCCTGAAGGCCTGCGTTGCACAAATGTTTTGGAGTAACTACAGCGTCTGGTTGAGCAATAGGTCAGGAGGATTTGCATGGCGTGTTGGCCCAGGGGAAAGGTTTCCTCAGCCTGCGGGGCAGCTGTTGCCTCACACAGAGGCAGCGTGGTGAGAGTGCTGCAGCGGGGGCTGCCCACCCACGGGGGGCTGCGCCAGTGGGGAGGAATTGCTGGTGAACGTAGCTAATGCTGCTTTATTTCACCCTCCACCTCCTAAACCCTGTCCAGGGCAGAGTGGCTGAGCTGCTGTCAGGGGATTTCCAGCACAGCCCTGTGGATTGCTTCAGGAGAGCTGAGCTGTGGCTGCAGCAGGGCCAGGACTGTGTCACATCGCTGCAAAGCTGCTGCCTGGCATCACTGGTGCTCCTGAGGTCTCTGCGTGGATGCTGCTGTGATTCTGCAGGAGAGGGGATGGTCAGTTTGGAGCTGGGGTTTTGCTGCAGCAGGGACCCAGGAGTGGCTCATTTGCAGGACCTGATTTAATTTGGTATTTCTATGAAGCGTGGGGCTGTCCCACCTCAAACACCGTGCAGGAGCCAGGTTGGTGCAGGATGAGTCAGGCTGCTGTTATTTGCATTGCATCGGTTCCCTGATGTGGGGTGTTGCATGGGCATGTTGGGAGGAACGATCCCTGCTCACTGTAGGAGCCTGTCCCCAGTCCCTGCACCTGGCCAGCCCTGTGGGGTGGGCGCAGAGGCTGCAGTGGGGGCTGTGGAGATGGTTTCCATGTGCTCTCCAGGGCTCTGGGGATGGCAGCCGGCCGAGGGTCATGGCAGCCATTCCACAGTGTTGTGGGGTTAATTCACAAGCAGCATCAGACAAGTCTACCTGGTGCTGGCAACAAAATCAGAATGAAAGTTAAAAAAAAAAAAAGCCTTAGGCCTGGAGGCCAGTTCTCAGGGCTGCAGGACTGTGAAGAGCAGGGTCACTAGCAGACCCTCAGCTGTGTGCCATGGGGGGCTCTTTGCACTTGCCCCAAGTGAAAACGAGCACCAGCTGGAGAGGAGACAGGAGAAACTGGAGTTTCCTCTGGCCTGTCCCAGAGGAAGACGCCTGCCTGTGTGGTGGATCGAGACATCTGCCCTGCTTGGGGAGCAGGGAGTCAGTCCTGGGCACGGATTTGTTCAGAGCTTTGTTCCCTGCCTAATGCACAGGCCAAGTCTTGGTGTAGGTGTGCGGTGGCATCGCCGGGCTCCCGGAGAGCTGTGCCTGTGGGTCTCGCAGGCAGTGACGGCAGGAGCCTTCTGCTGCCTGTGCCAGAGGGCAGATGCCCCTGAATTAGTGGCTGCCTTCTCTCAGGGGCAGCCGTAGCCTTTGCCATAAGCCGGTTGCCAGCGAGTCCTTCGTCCCCCTTTACCTGGCGGTTGCGGGGTCACTGCTGCCCAGGTGTAGGCAGCTGACGGTGGCAGACAGCGCAGTGCCAGGGCCCGCAGGGAAGGGCTGCGCACACAGGGCTGGCGAGACGTGTTTTAAGCAGTGGGAACAGCGATGAAAAGCGTTTGCCCATCTCTGGGCAAGGAGCGGCTGGTTTGCATAGCCTTCTCGCAAGGCAGGATTATCTCCCAGGCGGGAAGTGCTGCTGCCACACGCTCCCTTCAGCAGCACAGCTCACGTTTGCAATGCACACTTCCCTGACTGAATCACCGCTGCGGTACACACTGTTCCGTGCCCCAGCTGCCATGGGGTGGGGACTGGTCCCCAGTCTGCTTCAGCAAGAGCTCGTCTTCACACCCTCTCCCCAAAGAGCTCCAGGACTGGGGTCTTTGCAGAGCAGCGGTGGTGCAGCCCGTGCAGCGGAAAGACCAAGCGCACACAACCAAGTGGAAAGTGGCCGCCTGTATTCTACAGCAGCAGAGCAGTGGCTGGCAGTGGTGGGGGGAGCCCGTGGCAGGGTGGGAGCCAGCATGCAGCCCCCTGAGGCTGGACCAGGGCTTGGGCACAGGGTGGACCTTCACCCGCAGGTCTTGCACGGGAGCCCAAGGCTGATCCTGTCACATGTGGAGGTCCTGTGGCCCTGCTGGGTCTGTGCTCCTGGGGGTGGGAGGTTCAGTGCCCTCCTCCAGCCCCGCCCCCCAGCTGCTTCTTCTGCCTTTGCTGGTCTGGGGGCTGACAGACCCAACACAGCGCTTTTGAGGGGGGGCAGAGGCATGTTTGCTCAGATGTGCCCCATGCAGCTCGGAGCCTGCTCCACTCAGGGCTGGCACTCCTGCAGCACAGCATCCCTGGCTGAGCCATTCTCTGGGGACGAGGGCCCCTCGGCCCCCCCAGGAGAGAGGGTTCCCCCTCCCCACCGCTGAGAGCTGCCACAAGGAGCCGGCCGAGAGTTGCAACGCGTGTGGAGCAGCTGACAGAGGGGCTCAACTGGCCAAGGAGGAAGTAAACGGGGCAGCGCTTGAGTTTTGCAATCCATCCGTGGCCATGGCGTCACCAGCTCGTGCAAGGTGACGGAGCTGGCGGTGACCTTACTCCTCGTTCCTGGAAGCTCCCAACAAGTTGCAGCAGGTCAGGAAGATGCTCCTTGCTGGACTCCACCAGAGACAACCTGCCCAGGGCACAGTCAGTCCCAGGGGTGGCCCCGGGCAAGGGGTGACTGTGACCTGCCCTGGGCAGCCCAGGAGACAGCGGCTTGCCCTGAGCTGCCTCCCGGCTGGTTCCTGCTTCTGGGAACTGGCTGCAGTTCTGCTGAACGGGCAGGGCTGGGCAGGATGGGGCAGGACGGGGCAGGGCCTGGCTGGCACTGAAGGATGATGGAGGCACATACAAGGACATGGGAACACAACCAGGACTGTGCCGTCCTGGCCTATGTCCTGCAGTGCCTGGGCAGGGAGGGACATGTGGCTCCTTCCCGTCTCACCAACACCCCGCTTACACCTTCTGCTTGTCGTGGAGCTGCTGGCCCCAAAAGACTGCCTGGGCATGGGGCTGGCTGCCAGCGTGGCTCCATCCACCGGTGTCCTTTAACAGAGCAAAAGGGCGAGAGGCGAAGCGATGGCCGGAGCTCTGCTGAGTGCAGGAGCACCCAGCCGGGCTCCTGCTGGCAACTGGTACAGAGGCCTGGGAGCCTTCCCTGGCACCCTGTCCTCCCAGGTACCTCCCAGTGCTCCCTATTGGCAGACCTCAACATGTTGCCCCATCCCCAGCTCTGGCTGCAGGTGGCAGGTCCCCCCTCCCTGACCACTGGCTCTCCATCCCCCCCGTGTCCCCAGCTGCTACCTGCCAGGCTCTCTCCCTCACTCCCACTGGCACTTTGGTCCTCCGCTTCCCCCAGCAGCTCAGGGCTGTCACCGCTGTCCCACCGCCGCGGGCGCTCCTGCAACTGGGACGGGGCATGAGGGTCCAGTGTACTGGAGGGGACTGGGGGGGGGTCCTTGGGGCCCTATGGGGGACTCACCCGCTGGCGCAGGCCTTGCTGTTCCTGCAGCAGCTCCAGGAACCGGCTGCTCCACAACAGCTTCTCGGCGCCCAGCTCGGTGCAGAGGAAGCGGACGTCGGCCTCCAGCGCCTCTAACCTCTCCAGCATGGCCTCGCTGGCGTCACCGCACCGCTGCCGCTCTGCCACTGCCCTGGCACCACAGCTCAGCTCCCGCCAGCGCCCTGCGACACCCACCCCAATCGGCCTCCGCACCAAGGGACACCCCCCCGCCGTGCCGGGGACCTACCTGCCTGCCCAGGCTCCAGCGCAGAAGTGGAACCCCCGTCCTCCTCCTCCTCCTCGCTCCCCTGGCTGCCACTTTCCAGATTCGACCGCAGCACCATGCCAAGCTGAAAGCCGCCATGGACAGCAGGGACTGACATATCCACGGGCAGCCGAGCCCGGCTGGCCGCTGGCACCGACGCTGACCAGGGAACCCTGCCATGCTGTGACCTGGGGTCCTACAGCCCCTCTGGTGCCACAGGGCCGCCCAACAGACCGTGTCACCGGGCTCAGCCGTGTCCTGGGGGAGTCAGAAATCTCCGCAGCCCCTGTGGCGTGGGGGCACGTTGGGGGAGTGAGTTAGTTACCTCCTCGGTGACCTGGAAGGCGCCGTCCCAGCAGCTCTTGTAGCAGAACAGCAGGTACTGGGGGAGAGGACGGCAGCCGCGTGGTGAGAGCAGCAGGCTCAAACCTGCCCCAGGGAGGGCAGAGCCCGGAGCAACATCCCCACATCCCCAGTGCTCTCGGAGGGCAGAACCATACAGTGCCTCAAGCCAACTCCCAAGGATGAGGGTCCCAATCCTCCAGCCATGCTGTCGGACGGCGTGGTGACCTCCTCCCCCATCTGCCCCCGCCGCACCGAACCACAGCCCCCGGCACCACAGGTACAGAGCGGTACACCCCTCCGGCAGACCCTTGACCCCACGCCCCGGCACCTGGTTCTGGGCACGCGCCACGTTTAGAGCCGACACAAGTGCTTGAAGGCCCTTGGGGAAGGGACCCCCACCCCCCCGTGGTACCCACCCACACCAGCCTCCAGAGCCACCACAGCCCCCAGAGCACTGTCCCGGAGAGCGAGAGGAGCCACCGGCACCCGGCGCGCAGGAGCTGCCTCCACCTCGGCACCAGCGGGCCACGCTGCCTGCCCATGGGGACCCTGCAGACCAGGAGACGGAGAGGTGATGTGCCCACAGCCCTGGGAGCCACCGGCTTGCTCACGTGCCACGCTCCGCATGCTGGAGGGACGCGTGGCAGCCGCGGGGTGCACCAGCACACGCTGGTGTCCAGCCTGGCTCGCTGAGTGCCAGGCTAGCAAAAGGGAGGGCGAGCATTCACAGGGCCAGACCCCAGCAGGTAGGACATGAGTTCAGCAGGGACGCCTGCTCCCCCCGGGCTGTGCCCCCTTACCCGGCGATGCACCATGCGCGGACCCCTCCTGGACCTGGCTGGGGCAGCTGCTGCCCCTCCTGCGTGGTGTCAGCTCTCAGCTGCTGCTCACCGCTTGCTTGGGCTCGATAAAATCCTGCCTAATCCTCTTGGTGACGAGGCTGCGCAGGGGATTAGTGTTTCTCCTGCTCTACCTTTGGTGGCCATAAGGACGGTTGCTGCTGTGCCACCCCTCGTTTGCTCTGCTCAGGATTCATCTTCTACAAGCAAAGGACTTGCAATTTATTTTTAACTACTACTTCTAGCTTTCATTAGCATTCAGGTAAAAGCCCATGCAGTGCACTCTGACTCCTGTGTCCCAGGCCAGGCTATCTGGGGATCTTTAGTCACTCAGGCCATTTAGGAATTAAAACAGAAGTCTTCAGAAATAAAATAGAAGTTTTAGGCACAACTGCCAGAGTCAGACTCCAGCATCCATCTCATGACACTCTTGTAGGAGATGGTGCTTATGTTCCCAAAGTGATCAGAGACCGCCACACACCATCCTCCCCCCCGCCCCACAGTAACACCGTGGGGAAGCTGCTGCTGCAGAGCTTCAGCCATTAGTGCTTGTTCTGGGACAAGCTGGGGCAGACCGCACAGAGCCCCACGGCCTCTTAATCTCACCTGTCTCGTGGCAGCCAAAGGGCTACTGCCCATCAGCAGGACCTGGGAGGGAAGAGCTGCATATCAGCAGAACAGGGTGCCTTCAACTGTGAACCAAGCGTTTGCCATTTAGCTTTCTGCCCTGATCAGTGTGCTGGCTCCCCAGGGCTGCTGCCATCAGACACTGTCCTCATCAGAACAGGCTGTCCCCTTCCTTTAGTGACAAACACTGCCGGAGGCAGGAAAGGTTGCGTTTTCCCCTTGTCCCTGCAGCACCCCTAATGCCTATCACAGGGAAAGTGGAGCTGATTGATTGACACTTCACCACAAAAAACTCCTGTACACACAGGCCTCCAAGCCAAGCTACAGGAGCCCTTTGCTGTTTCTCTGCAGGTAAATGTTCTGGTCTAAAAGGTACAGCAGCTTTCCTTGAGGTCAAAGAGGTGCAGCAAAGATTTTTTACTCTCTGAAGTTCAGCGCTCTTGCAATCCTTGCTTTGGAAGTAGTGGGAGAAAAACTGCTTTTGTACCAAGGCCAAGTAATCAAAAACCATCAGCTATGACTTCTTTTCTCCAGAACTATGGAAAAGCAAGGCCTTTCAGGAATTTATGCTGTTTCCTAGATCTTCCACCCCCCTGTATTTAACCTCTGTAACTTAAAACACAAAAAAGTAGGACAGCTTTGCTGCTCTCCCGTTAAGCCATTACATCCTGACACCCCCCTGCAGATAAGCAGCCATCGGCCCCTGACAGCAGAGTGCCAGCTGCTCACTCTACTGTGGGATAAGCCAGCTCCCACCGTGAACAAATACAGAGCTGCCTTGATCCCTGAACCAGACAACAGAACAAGGGAGAACTTTGCCCTACACATTTGCCTTCACTCTTCGGTACCGCTCTGCACTGACTGTGTTGCCTGGAGGGAGCTGAAAAAGACCCAAGACACCAGGAAAGCAGAGGTGTAGCAGAACGGAATGAACACTCAGCTGTAACAAGTGCACATGCACGCACTGGGGGGGCCGTCAGGTGAGCGATACAGCTTTTCCCACAGCACTCATTAAGCAGACACAAATACATTACAGCACCAGTAACAAAACCTATTTGCCACCTTGAGAAAAGCAAAGCTTATTTCAACATCAGCACTGATATCTTGACCCGGCTACTGTGAAAAGCACCTAACACTCATCCCTCTGTGTACTCTACCAGTGGCAATCCAGACTGCTCATTTCTTATCTGCGGGCATTCTGCCAGTATCAGCAAGAACTGACTTACATCCAAGTCCTACCTTGAAGCGGGATTAGTTGGAACACAGCTGGAGATTAGTGCCTGGCAATCCTTTCAAGTAGTCAATGTTATGTCTACCAGAGGAAAGAAAGCACAAGGATGGTCACGAGACAAGGAAAAGCTACTATGCAGAAGTGGAAGAATTCCAGCAAAGTCCTCAATAAAGCAGATGGAGAATAAAAAAACACTAGGAGTCAAATTTTGGACTGCACAAAACATGAGAAGAGAGACAAACATGTAATTTTATTGTTTATGTACAAATGACAGAAGTTTGTATTAAAAAGAGAATCCACCCAACCTCAAAGACAGTAAAGAGCAAGATGGCTTTGGAGCTCCAGCCTTCCCTGCATCTAAAAGCACTGTGTAAATTTCAGGGGATGGTGTTTAAAATTAAAGTTAGAGAAAAGGGTTAACCACCTTCTTCTCTGCTTGAGTAAGAATCAAAATAAGCTGTTCCACAAAATGAAGAACTTTCCGCTCTACATGGATTAAAACAAAGAAACCCAAAGGCAATTTGTTAACTATACACTTTGGTTTAAAAACAAAAACAAAACCAACAAAAAACCAAAGCAAAACCAAAACTACAATGCTAATTATCAGCAATAAAAGTAATCTAAGTCTTACAACATAGGTGGGACATACTGAATCATACCCTAGGTCCAGTGGAAAAAGAAATACCTCTCCATGGGTTTGCAGATGACAGGGGTGGTGGCAGCAAGATCAGCCAATTTTGGGAAGTTCCTGACTGAGGTGGAAGCACAGAACAGTCAGGAACTCAGGACTACTACTACTATTACACCTTAGTCTTCCTGCAACTCAGGTGATGTAAAAATGATGCAAGTACATGGTCCAAGATTTTCTCCCATCTAAGTTCTTTAGAGTGAGCCACTCCCATCTGCAGACACTTGGCCAGAGAGCTGCCATCGTGCTCATTCAGTCGACTGGCATTTTTCTCAGCGGGGATTCACGTAGACCTAAATCCCGGAAGCATCACCACTGATGAGTCTAGTAGTCCTGCAGAGAAAGAAAAGGACAGGCACATTAAGACCCTCCTACCTTCAATACTGCTTGCAGAGCTGGGATTCTCAGTCTTCTCTCATTTCTACATACCATTAGTTGCAGGCAAAACAGAAAAGAGATTTTTTTTCTTGTAGCTAAACATTCAAAAGAAAGGATCCTTCAAAACCTTAGTTCAAGAACACATCAACCAAAACCAGATGCTTTTAATGTTCTGGATCATGACAAGATAATAGAACGCAAAACAGGTTTTTCCATAAAAAGTGGACAAGACTTAACCGTGACCTAGCTTCATAACAAACCTACCTGGGCTTATTTACTGTTAAATCCACAAGACAATGCTTATTTCATACCATGATATTCCTCAACCATGAAAATAAGATCTTAAATTACAGCAGAGGGAGGCTTTTTAAGATTAGGAGTCAGTCAGCCACTCAAGTCTACAGATGAGCAATGAAAACAATGACAGAGCACTGATACTTACGGCTCTTGGCTTTTTGTTTAACTTGAGATCAATCCTGTGGTTGGAAAGATAAGAGAAATGTCCATTTCAATACATTAAACCAACACTAGAGTTCAAAGAACCAGCTACTGCATATGGCACAGGCTACAACAAAGACTATTTGGTTAATTCAATCCACATTCTCAATTCGGCTGAGCCAAATCACTGTCCCAATATTACTGGACAAGAGAGCAGCAAAGAGACGGAGAGTGGATTCTTTATTATTTGGTAAAATGCATATTCCGTCCACTCAAAAAAAGAGTTAATAAAGATTCATAATAAAAATCACAGGGAAGTTATGCAGCATAAAGAAATAAGGTTAAATATGCATGCTCTATGTTAATTTGTTAGATGTGTAACTATGCCACAGGTAATTATTCAGACATAGTGGTAATGGTTATTTAGTTGGAATAGAGATAGGAGTTTAAGATGACAGGGATTATATGAGTCAAAGGTACTGGTTTATTACATTTTTCCAGAAGGAAATATCCAAGTCTACACTAATCTCCTTAAGAAGCAAAGCCAGAAGAATCAGTTTTGAAACTATGTTTTTAAGTTAAAAAGTTTATCTATTTAAAAATGAAATAGAAAGGTAAAGAAGAGTGAAGTTAATTTAATTTTGCTGAAGTTATTAAATAAAATGTTACCTCCATCACGCTTTTCTGTTTTTAAAAAAAACTTCCCAGCCTAACCTAATATACATACCTACAATTAAACAGATAAACTATGGGTTAGAAAGGTCTCAAAAGGCACATTGGTGTCTACACACTAACAACACAGCACAAGTACTAATTCAAGTCAAACTTACTCAAAGTCATAATCAAACATGCCAGACGGGCTGAGGGGCAGCATTTGAAAGGAAGAAAGCAATAGAAATTAATATACTAATGAATTAAATAAATTAGTTGATTAGCCACCCTAGCGAGATTACTAAAAAATAAAATAAAATAAAATAAATAATAAAGCCAGTGTTCAAATGCCATAAAGTTCTTAAGATATCTTAACCAGAATTGGGCACAAAAAGCACTCCAGATTTGGCAATCCAGAGTCCCCCTCCCCAGTGGGATTTCCGGGAAAAAGAGGTGTTAGAACAGAGGCAGACTGGTTTTATGGAGGGAATTTTAGGTGCTGAAAAAGGAAGCTATCAGATAGGTGAGAGTGCACACTAGCTCATAGGCAGAGAGAAAAACTGATTTGCTTGCAAAAACAAACGAGCGGGTGGTCAGAAAGCAGTGGCTTTGTCTAGATTATTACGGCAAAGCAAAGCTTGTTCAGGCAGAGGTGGAGACGACACAGAACTAAGTGGCCAACTTCGCATTCGAATATTCTCATAATGTACACACATACACACATCCTCTTGCACTCGCTTCCTTTAGAGAGCTAAAAAGAGAACATGGTCACTTGGCCAAAGCTAATTACAGTTTGGTGACATTCCCACCCCTCGTCTCAGCATTCACACAGATACCACAGCACTGTCTCTAGAAACACTTCTGCCCCAAAGCTAACAACTGTATTGGTGGGAAAAGACTTATCATCAAATCAGCTGTAACTTAGTAGCTTTTCAGCACTGAATTTCTAAGAGGAAACAGTCTTGTTTTCTTCTGAAATACTTTTTAGCCATGAACTTGCTGAGCGCACAGAAAAGAATCATCTTGGCCTTCCTGTGGTCTCTGAGGGTACAGAGGATGACTACAATAAAGACACTGTAACTTCCATCTGATTCCCTGATTTTAACTGTTCAAAGTTAAACTGCCTATTCATGCCAGTTCTGCCCAGCCTGAATCCAACTTTCCACACTGCTCTCGGTGGCGTACAAAGTAGAAAAGCCAGTGGAGTCAGTACAGCTTCAGGGTGCCTGTTCCCAGCACCTCCCAGTTCTTCATGAACAGGTGAGCAGAACTCAAACGTATGCCGGCAAAGGGAAGAGCTTCTGAATCAAAAGAAGTGCCAATGTTTCTTTTTGTTCTTCTCTTTTTCATTCCATGACACTCAAGAAACAGATGTGCAGGTCTCTTCTGAAAGAGCAGTCTGGGCTGCAATGCATTTTAAAGCACTTCGCTATACCTTCAGTAGACTGGGACTGTTTTGTTGTTGGGTTTTGGTTGCTTGGTTTTTTTAACCTAGATATACTTAAAAATTGTTTGGTCTTTTCTGCCAAAATTTAGGAGATAGTAACGGCAATCACAATTTTAACAGAGTTTTTATTACAGACAAACTTAATTATCTTCTTCTTCTTTTAATTATCTATCTGGCCATGCTAAGCATTATGAAGTAGTCAATTACTAACTTACTAAGCCTTTCCATAATGTAATGTGTCTGACATATCTCTTAGGATGATAAGAATTGCCATACCAGATCAGACCAGGGCTCCTCATCTCCAACATTCTGTCCCCAACAGTAGCCAGCATCAGCTGCTTCAGTGGAAGGAATGTAGAAGAAACCCCAATGCAACACAACCTGTCAGTAGGGCAGTTTCTTCTAACTCCTGTCACTAAAGTTTGGGTTATGTAATGGAGCAAAAGAATTTATATTATTTACAGCACTTGTATTGCACCCCACTGCATCGGCAGTGGATTGGTTTGCTGTCCATGTAAGTAAGCGCTTAGTAGAACATTTTATAATTTGTCTGAAATAGCAATTTTCTTAAGCTGTACTTCAGTTTTACAGATTGTTCCTCTGAACTTGTTTACAGATGTAGTTTCTCGTGTTATTCCTGAACTTCTTTCCAATTGTCTACAGGCAAAAAAAAAGGAGTTTTGAACTGCTTTGGATTCCCACCTTATGAGGACCCAAAGGGACATCCAGTACTTCAGGATGTTTGCCCAATTAAGACTGCTGTAGGAAGAAAATTCTGATCTAAGAAAGACACACTAATGACTCAAAACCTAGCGAAGAAGAAAAAGTTGTTAAACATTTTTCAAGCACTATACCTACCTCTGTACCTCCCAAACCAACCTTCCCCCAGTAATCTTTGTAAATTTTTACCACTTTTCTTTAAAACATTTCTCTCTTGTAATTGTATGGGAAGGTCCCTTAAAAAGGAAAGCCCATCCACACACAAAGCCAACAAGCTCAAAGTTAGCAAGAACACTTGATTTTTAAAAGCTCCTTTACTTCTAATAGTCTTTAGGCACCAGTTCCAGCAATCACTTCCAGAAAGGTGCAGTAAATGTCTCGTCTTTCCAAGTGCATGGATTTCCATGGATTTTTCCCCTTAGGGCCTGACTCCACAGCGCACTGTCATACTCTGTAGAAAGCCTTGGGCTAGCTCTGCTGAGGGGCTCCAAGACACAGTTAAGCAGCAGGTTATGTTGGCCCATGGAGAGCAGCACTGTAAGGCAGGGAGTTTATTTCAGATTTCCAAGTCGTCAGCCCACCATGCTGCATCACACCTTAGGGGCTTACCTTAAGGGGCAGAACTGGTCATCTAAATTCAACCACAAAGAGTTCAGGAAATCTTTGCTTCACAGGAATTTCAGGTCAGTTTAATAACAAACACTTTGAGGTTAACACGACAAATGCCATAATCAAAAGAGACTCAGTCTGGGACATGACAGCTGAAAGGGCTTGGAGTGGAAATCTTAGTGAAGGCACTGGGAGTGTCCACAACCCCCAAAACATTCCAATTTGCTTTTTCACCCTCCTTCTCCAAAGAAAGTACTGACACTCCTATCTTACTTGGATCTGCAGAAACCGAGAAGCAAGCACAGGAGGCCAGGACTGCAATCTTCCTCTACTGGAAGGAAGACAGCTTTATTCTCCTGGACAGATAGGAGAATTGAAAAAGCCTGGTCAAAAGCCTAGCTGTACCAGAGCTGGAGTTAGTACCCTGTGCTGCTTGTTCATCTTCTTCAGCATGCTTTCCCCTCCTTGATACAATGGGGGCAATGGGGTCCTGATGAATGCTACAAGATGCATACAACTGAAAACCAGAAAAATTACCAAAACAAATGACCTGAGCTGCTCATTACTCTAACAAGTTACTAGTTCCATTCACATAATAAGGTAAATTCAACAACAGCTAACCATTCAGAAGGCATGACAAGAAGGCTGCTGGTACCACTAACCTGTGTCGATTTTTGTTCTTCCGTTTTTTGTGGCTGCTGTGGTGGCTCCCCGAAGAAGTAGAGGAAGCAGCTTTCTGGGGTTTCACCCCCTGCACAGACCCATCCAGCTCTTCAGCATCCTCCTGGTTGGGCTCATTCTCCTGATTGTGAAAGTCTGGAGAAGTGTCACTTTCTGTGCCACTGCCTGGCTCCCCTAGAGCAGGACAAACACAGACGAGCACAGCGGTTACCACCCCACAGCTCACACCCCAGGCTGCCCTGGCAAAGCCCTGCGTGGAAGAAGCAGCCCCCAGCAACAGAACATGGGGCAGCAGAGACACGCTGAGCCTTACGGCACCAGGTGGTAAATAAGAGAACCTGAAAAATATTTCTGAAGGACAGCAGGCTACCTCCTCAGCAACTGAAGCACACTAGAATTGCATGAGATTTGGCATTGATTACAAAAACATTTTTAAAAATCCTGAATGTAAGCGGCTCCTCCTCACGTCACTTGCAAGTGACTGAGAGAGACACAAACAGAAACGCGTTGCTTCAGCTCTTCTAGCCTCTTTCTCCAAAGACGACCAAATCCATTTAAATAAGTTTTATGCACAATAAACCCTTGCTTGGCATAAAGGTTTGCTCAAGAAAGGAAGCTCAACTTTACTTCTGTTTCTCACGGTGCCACTTTGCTGACTTGTGCAGCTAGCGGGTGTGCTGGGAGCACTCAGGAGCCGGCCTTAGGGGAGCAGCTGCAGGTCCCTGGACGGGGAGCGCTGCGGGGGAGCAGCACGTACAGCACGGATCCAGACAACTGGAGACAGAGCTGAATGGTGGGGAGAAGTGTAGTTCTTTCCAAATTCTGAGAGAAATGAGAAAGTGACTTACGCTTCTCAATGAGCTGGTCCTGAACTCCAGCTAATGCACTGACCGCCTAGAAAACCGAAAGGGATGTTAATGAAAGCAGTAATTCACTTACCACTTTTCAAATGCTCAAAACTACAGAGATCGCCTCAGAAAGACGCGTCAGGCCTTTGCTTGAAAGAGCTTACGACCTAGCACCAGCACAGCACAGCAGAAGGGGGTTAGGAGCAAAAAGATAAAGACACGGATTGCAGTGACAGGCGTGTGGCACAGGTGGCTCTTGACTGCGGCTCCCTTTCGCCTCTCTGGGCGCTAGGAAAGGGGTTTCTGAAAGGGGCTGCGACGGGGGAGTGAAGATGCTCGGGTCAGGGGATATTGGGCAGGTACAGGAGCTTAAATGGAAAGCTGGTCCTGCAGCAGCCCGGGTGACCACCGAGGAGCAGCAAGGGGTGGGGAGCGGGACGGGGACACGGATGGGGACAGGGATGGGGACGTCTGCTCGGCCCCGCCGGGCCCGGCCCGGCACTCACCGCTGCCGAGGTGACCGAGGACTTGCTGAAGAGCCGCTCGGCCTCCTTGAACTTGCGGTTCCTCCGGTCGTTTTTGCTGTTGGAGTTCCTGAAACGGAGAGAAGCCACATCGCGGGGGCCCGGCCGGGCCGGGCCGGGCGGGCAGGGCCGGGCAGGGCCGCCGGGACTCACTTCTGGTTGGTGAGGTAGCGGTCCCAGCCGCGGATGATGTTCCCGTACATCTGCGTGTCCTCCAGGTAGCTGCCCTCGAAGGCGTAGATCTGCCGCTCCAGGTTGGCCAGCGTCTCCTGCCGGGCACAGCGCAGCGCATGGAGCGGGCCCGGCCCCGCGCCCGCCCCGCCGCCCAGGC
>NW_010972953.1:782249-786409 GCF_000737465.1 Haliaeetus leucocephalus | reverse complement strand
AGGGGGTCGCCGAGGGAGGAGAGGCTCCGGCCTCCCTTCGCCATCGCAGCCGTAACCGTCCCCTCGGTGCCGGTCGCTGTGGGGAAAAAAAGCCCGTTCAGAATAGGTCCTCCCAACTTCGGGCACGTCCCCGCGGTTCAGGCCAAAGGTTTTTAGCTCTTAAATCACGTTAGCCTAAACGCTCTGCGGTAAGCGAGACTCGAGGGGCTCGTTTGCCCGTTCACGGTACCCATCGGCTCCAGCTCAAACCACATCCCCATCTCCTATTTCTGAGCGCGAAGCTGTCTGCGCCGGGGGCAAACAGCCTGGGCATGGAAAGAGCCACCCGGGCCGCGCTCCGGTGAGAAAGGTGGGAGCAGAGGGGTGCGGCGCAAACCCTCCGCACCCATCCCTCCGCACTCACCCCCTCTCAAGTACACCAGTCGTGCAGTTTTTAAATTTTTTTTTAACTTGTTTGGTGTCCTTAATACTGAAGTGAGTACTGAAAGTTCACCTATTTCAAGGAACATAAAGGGGAAAAAAAGGAACACTAGAAAAATATTACAACTACAAGTGATTAGGGCTAAATTTACAAATTCTTTATTTAAAAACCCCGGGAGTATATATAAAGGAGATCCTCCTAGCCAAAACTCATTCTACCCTCTGTTTGAAAACCTACATCAATGCCCCGTATTTACACCATAAATGTCCTAGCCTGTGTATACAATCTGCAACACTTGTATACACAATGTATATACACAGCGGGTATGAATAGCTTGTGACCACAGAACAAACACCCAGGCAAATTAGTAAACATTGTGGAAAATGCACATTTCTTATACCATAAAGCAACAGGGAGAAGACATCCAAAAATATGCAAGCGCTTTCAGTGAGTGGAATTGTTTTTTTCTCTTCCTAAAGGGTTGTTTTCTTCTACAGGGGAGAGGACTATTTTAAACAAGTGATTTGCGTAACTTTTTATAAAAAGAAAACTTAAATAGTGCAAACTCTGGTTAAAACATGTCACCACATAAAAGGTATTTATGTGTAATACAAACAAAAACAAGGAGGAGTTATTCATGGGGCAGGGGTGATAAGGAGTGGTATCAGAAATAAAGGCCCCAGCTTTAGAGCCCGACACTCCACATCCAGTAACAGCTTCAGCATGGTTTGTTGAAACAGGTACTGGGCAGACACTGACCTAGACCTCACCCCAAATCACAGTATTGTCACCTAAAATCCCAGGAAGCATTTAACTTCTGTGTTAGATTACCTTGTAATTTTCAGGTAGCCTATTCCAGTGAAATGCCCCTCCCTGAAAGTCATCACAAGGCAAACTGACAACCCCAAACATACAAATACAAGAGGGGCTTTGCAACATTTCTGCCTTTTTAGTGGCGAGCCGGGTAAATTTTCCCATCTAGACCTCGTAACAGGCAAAGGAATTTGGCAAACTCTACCAAATACGACGTGTTACAAAATGCATCGGGTTACTTTCTAGCTAATATTTCAGTTAAGTAGCATTTCCAAAGGGCTATGACAAAACAGTTAATAAAAATAATTTTAAATATGCCAGCTATGTTTTACATCGTTTCCTAGAAGAGGACAGTCAATGTTGAATATTTCCAGCATCAGAGCTTTCACATCCAGGTGCTCTTTCGCTTGTCAGGGGGTAAAAAAGAAAAAAAAAAAAGCTGTATTTCCTGATATGCAGAACTGTGAAAGATGAATGATCAGTGAAGTCCCCCAAAACAAACTACGAGAACAGACCAGCAACAGAAAAAGGACTTTAAGGCAATAAGAGGCATCAGTGCTGTGATGCTCCAACACTTTACATCCCAATGCACGTTCAACTGCAAAGAATTTCTCTCCCTTGCACCCCGCCCCCACAATTTCCTCCTCATCTGTTAACTGTCAGACTCTTCCTCCTTCTCCTCCTCATCATCATCGTCCTTTGTGTTGGCCTCAGATTTGTCTGAAGATTCATGGAGAAGAACATATTCCCTGCTACTGAACCCAAACTTCAGTACATCCTTTTCCTTTAGTTCATAATAACGCTGAGGTTCAATCCGCTGGTTATTTAGAAAAGTGCCGTTCCCAGAGCCCAGGTCGATTATGTAGGGCCTTACTCTGCGGCCAACGGTACCATCGGCACGAGTGTACTCCACAAGCCTAGCAAAACAAAGAACACTGATTCAATCACAACAGCGTGAGACAGAAAACGTAGTCCAAAAGCAGACAGGTTTTCCAACATGTGAGCCCCACTGCAGTTAATAGTGATCTGTACGTGCAGAGGTCTGAACAGGTCTGATGAGAGCAATGAGAAACTGTGTGAGACTGAGTGGATTCTGACAGACTGCATCACTTTCTGAAACTTCTGATGATGTAATACAGTAATTCCTACAACAGAACAGATGGCTGTTCCCTAAGAAAGCATCTTTGTCTCCAGCAGCAAGCAACCCCTGCTGCTTCAGAGGAGATCAGCAGACTTTGTTGTGAAAGACCAAATTAATAAAACCTCTCATTGAAATACTTTTACTGCCAGTTACACCTGCCGGTTTATTCCAGTTCAGATATACGCACAGTTCCGTCTTTAACCCTGCTGTGTTATTTGTCTTACTAAAAGGCTGCCTGTGGTTAAATGAGAGGAATTACAGATATTTTTGCTTACTGCTAAGACGATATGCAGCAGTCAAACATAAATTCCATCTCTCTCTAACATACTTACAGCAAACTCGTACCTCTCAACTGTGCATACCCAGGGTTTTTCTGTTTGGTTGTTTTTTTCTTCAGAAATTCCTGTTTCACCAGCAGGCAGAGTAATACTTACCGGTACTGAAACACAGCATGCTGCTTTGAGCAGGAGGGATGGTCAATTGGAATATCTGCAATTCGGCGGTGCCTGCCCAGAAGATAAGCACTCTGCCTGTGAATGTACATGACTGGGAGAAACTCGTCATTTTTGAAAGGATAGAGGCGCCATCGCTTCTTTGGAATCCGAGCTTCGGGGGGCTCGCTGTACTTAATCACAACACCTCGGAAAGTGTTGGTATCCTCTAGAAGCGCACCAGACAGTTCAAAGCTTGGCTTCTCTTTGTTTACAGAAGCTTTTTCTTTAGGTTTGTTATCAGAGTGCCCGAGTTCTGGATTCTGGTCAACACCGCTGCCTTCGTTATTTTGTCGATGCTCTCGTCTTCTCTCATTATAAAACTCCCTCTCTGCTTGCTGCTCACGGATGTTCTGAACATCCCTCTCTCGCTCGTGGCCTCGAACTCCAGGCCTTTCGTTTGGATTCTTCCTTCTGTCTGAGTGGTCTCTGTGTCTGTCTCTGTCACCACTTCTCTCTCTCCTGTGTTCTTGTTCCGATGGGTATCTCTGCTTTCGCTCCTCATTTCCTCTACGACAATGATCATCTCGCTCCTGTAAGGAAGAATCGCTTATGGTGACGAATTCAGAACTGGAACGAGAGAGCAGTGACTCTACCTCAGCTTTTAAGAAGATCGCAATCCTACACATGGAAAACGCCTACCTGGACGTGTCGTGGGCAGAGCTAACGCAAAGCGAGGGAAACTTATTTCCTTGCCAAACTATCTGGATTCTTACGACTCGTGCCAAATAAAGCAAGATCAAGAAACGGCGCGACGCGTCACCTGCTCTGGGCATGCAAAGAAGCTTGCGGGGACAGCCTGCCTAAGCGGCAAAGGCCGGGTTCACCCGCGCGTGTGGAGACCCAGGCCCTCAGGGCAAAGCCTGAGGTGGGCAGCACGAGCCAGGAAACGGCCAAGACCCTCCTTTTCCTCACACGCCGCGCCACAAGGACCAGAAGAAAACAACTGCCGGGCGAGAAGTCGTGTTCCGTACCTCGCATGGCCGAGTCTCACAGGAACGGCTGTCGCTGCGGAGCCGGGAAGAGCGCCCGGCCCCGCGAACCCCTCGGCGGGCAGGACCGGGCCTCGCTGCTACCGACAGCGCCATTTACCTGCTTCACCTTCACGGCGGCGTGGTACGGGCTCCGGCTCCTCCTGCCCCGCGGGGACCGGCTCCTCCGCCCGGACTTGCTCTTCCTCTTGGGCGATCTTAAAAACAACGACAGGAAGCCTGAGCCCCGGGAGCCGCGGCCGGGCCGGGCGCAGCGCGGGGCCCGCAGCCGCCGGGCGGCCCTACCTGCTGCTCCTGCCGCG
>NW_010972953.1:766469-782068 GCF_000737465.1 Haliaeetus leucocephalus | reverse complement strand
CGCCATCCTGCCGCCGCGGTGAGCGGGAGCGGGGCCGGGGCCGGGCCCGCCCCTGCCCGGCAGAGCCCGGCCGGGCCCGCGGGGGGCACCCAGTGAGGCCCGGTGCTGTGTCGTGACAGGGAGTGGGAGGAGGATAACCAGCGGTGGGTGCAGGAGGTGTCCAGCGCGCCCAGCACCCGCCTGGACGTCGTCCACCTGCAGGAGCAGCTGGACCTGCGGCTGCAGCAGAGGCAGGCACGGGAGACCGGCATCTGCCCGGTGCGCAGGGAGCTCTACACGCAGTGCTTCGGTCAGTGCCCAAACCGGCGAACGCCGAAAGCATCGCTGCTCCTCACCCGCTCCCCGACGGGCTGGGGCTCCCGCATCCGCGTCCCTGTCAGCGTTCCTCCTTCCAGAAGGTTTAATGTGGCCTCGGTCCGCGCCGGGCAGGGCTGGCTGAGGCGTGCTGGCCGTGCAGGGCGAGGGTTTGCTGCTCCGGCAGCCGCACTGCTCACACCTTTGCTGCCGGCCCACAGCTCTTGAGTGCTCTGCAGCTCAGAGGGGTGTGACCCCGACCCACGCCGCCAGCCTTTACACAGAGCGCTTTACGCTGCCTTGTCACTCATAAAGCTGACCCTCAAGAGACACATACACATGACAGTAAAAGACGCGAATTCTCTTAGTTGTCCTTAACTCAACAGTTAATTTAAAATAACTTAAAACACCGTATAACTGTTAAGCACTCTTACAGACCCTGATGACCTGCTGCCAGTCTTCCAAATGCAAGAGGTCACCATTGGTTTGAGCAGGATCCTTCTGGAGGCTCTCAACTTTCCTGGAGGCTTCCCGATAACTGCAAAAAGTCGTTACAAACTTTTAGGCATTTGCTGTTACAGCTTTAGCAGATCAGTATCACTCTTGTTACCATAGGTTCTGTACCACCACTCTGCTTTCGTTTGCTAGCACTCAATGCTATAGCTGTAATGTAACAAAAAAGAGAAAAATAAATTATGACTATCTCTGGTAAATCCCCATTGCTTCCGTGGTGCAGAGAATAGGTAAAAGGCAACAATCTCTGGACCCTGTATGTATCCAGCATTCCCAGAGTACAGTAGCTACTCTAACCAGATTGTCGCCATCTTTCTTTAAAGATGAATTGATCCGTGAAACTACAATTAACTGTGCAGAGCGAGGACTCTTGCTGCTTCGAGTCAGGGATGAAATCCAAATGACAATTGCTGCTTACCAGACGCTGTACGAGAGCAGCATTGCGTTTGGCATGCGGAAGGCACTACAAGCTGAGCAGGGCAAATCTGACATGGAAAAAAGAGTAAGTTGGGCTGTTAACCCCATAATGTAGTTTTCTGCACGTGATACAGCATAAGGATATTACATATAAAGTTTTATAGGAAATCAGTTATCTCTTGTTTCCACTGGATGGCAGTGAAGATCACCAAAACGCTTGTCTTACTGTTTTCCTAGGGCTTAATTGCACTTCATAAATCATGTGCTATTCTATCTGGAACACTTTAAAGACTGTACAACATACAACTTTTTCCCATCTTAACTGAAAATCTTAACTGAAAATTGATTACTAACAAACAAAACTTGTGCTCTTTTCCAAGATTGCAGAGCTAGAAGAGGAAAAGCGGCAGCTGGAAAGACAAGTGAGTGAACAGAAAGCTAAATGTGAAGCCATTGAAAAACGTGAAAGTGAAAGGCAACAGATAGAAGAAAAGAAACACACTGAAGAAGTTCAGTTCCTGAAACGAACAAATCAACAGCTGAAGGTTAGTAAAAAAAACACAATTCAAAATAGTAATGGTAAAACTTCTCATTTTGTAATTGGAAAGATATAAAAATATCTTTCTCCTTACAGTTTTAAGTGTTACATTTATGATGTATTTGTATGAACGTTCCACTTTCTCTAAATTTTTAATGAAATGGGAAAACAGCACTTTTGCATTCTCTACTTCCTTGCTCTGTCAGCAATTGGTCATTACTAGTAAACCTGATGATGCAAACAACAGGTCAGATTGAATTTGAGTCATACACACATTTGCCAGGGAGAAATTTTTTGAACTTGTTCAGAAAATGATAAATTGTTATAGTCAGCTGGAGAGCAGATGCATGCAGCTGAACCGCAAATGCAGAGGCTTCAAACTTCACTGATACCCTAGGAATCTATTTCTGCATAACTTGATTGTAAGGTTGCAATGGTTAGCACCCCTTCTCAACTACAAAACAGAAAATCTAGCGAAGGCAAATTAAGAAGTTTTGTTTCTTTGCCGTTGGCCATTAAAGTTGACTCCCTGATAACGAGACACATGACTTAACATTAAATATTACCTAATAAGAACAACTGTGTACTTACGCAGTAGGGACTGCATAATTACAGGAGTAATTTTGTGCATGCTGCTTTGGTGAAAACAGCACTTCTGCTCATTACTTTGATTTTGAAAGGAAAAAAATCCCACATCTTTTGAGTAAAGAAAAAATGTTACCATAAACAACATTAAATGTTTCTGGCTACCGCTAAAAACATTTCCTTTACACCGAGCTGCTTTCCTCATCTTCATTGTTCCTAGTTTCTCCTTTCTAAACCACTGACATCTTCAGGCCATCCTGAAATCTTTCAGGGCACAAAATGGAATAACTGTTAGATCAAATACGTGTTGCCACTGAATCCATGTTTCTTCCTTGAAGTACAACTATTCTTAACAGCTGTGTGTATACTAGTGTTGTAGTTTGTTTTGATGGCAGCTCTAGGAAGAGGACAATCTAAGAGTCCTGGAAGCTTCATGCGCTACACACTCCCTAAGCATGGGTAGCTCTCCGATCAATCTACTAATTGGGCGTCAAGTTGTCTGAGCAACTGAAAAACTTTCTGTTCCCAGCTACTTTTGTCCCAGAGTCAGAGTTTGTGTTCCAAATGTGAGAGAGCCAAATATTTAATTTAACTAACATAGTCCAGCCTGAAGTCAGGCAATTCAGACCACTGTTTCAACAGCTTTTATTTAATTTCCTCTTCAATGCTTTACATTATAAAACGAGTCTTTCATTGTATGGAACCAAGGCCAGCTCTTTTCTTCTCAGAATGCAACAAGTGTGTATGCCAAGAATGAAAAGCTAATTTATAAAACATGTAGTAAGGAATGGAATTGCTACGGAAAAAAACCCTGGCCTGCTTCTCTTGAAGTATTGCAGCATCCCTCAGCTCCTTGCTTTGAATATGTAACAATTTATCACTTTACAGCAACGCAGGTTTATTTTTTAGGTTGAATCTAATTTGATGTACTGTCTCATTTGTTTTTCAGGCCCAACTTGAAAGCATCATTGCACCAAACAAGTAGATTTTTTTGCTGTTCTCCAGGCAGTGCTCAGAAGAGCTGTCAGAGCAAGAAGTTCGCAATTAGTGACAAAGATTTGTCTTCATAAAGCAATCTTGAATTTTCACTTACCAGTAACTGAAGGCAGCGTAATTGTATTATTTCTTTCTTTTTCTCTTGGAGAGTTGTGTTAATTGTACATCAAAATGCCTTGTCAGAACCCATAGTAGTAACCTAGGATGAGCAATACCAATGCTCTCTACGTGGCTATTTCTAAGGAAAGAGGGGTATGATAACATTCCAAGCATCGCTTCTCAGTGGAAGCAAAAGAAATCTTTACTTGAGATAACCTGTGTAACTAGCTGGATCTACATAGCAAGCAGACATGGGAAAGATAATTCACTGTAGTCATATGAAAAACTCCATAAAGCTAGTTTCCAGAAAAAAAAAACCAAAAACAAAAAAAACCAAAACACAACAAAACAAACAAACCACCACCACTGAATAACACTTCAGGATATGTTTTGCCAATGCAGTGTTTACTGGCCTTAGATGGTGATGTGGAAATACCACGGTCTCCAACTGCATAAAGAACTTTCAGATGATGCAGCTACAAAGAGTGAGATGCTACTCCTGGGAACAAGACAGACAAGTCAAACTAGGCTTTGAATGGGAACTACAAGTTTTATATTAAAAAAAGCCACTGCATACTAGAGCTGTTTTATGTAAAATTTAATAGAATAAGCAGTTATTGCTTATGTTTGTATTTTTTGTGCTTTGATCTTTGTTCCTCCAAGCCAGTTTTTTTCTTGTTCTTATTCTTATTTTTCACGTTGTGAGTTTCATAATACCGGACTCCAACTTTCTTGGAGCGCTGCTGCCTCTCAGCTCGTCTTCTCTGCAAATACACACAAAACACATTAGCAAATCCACAGTATCCATAGCCTGAATTTGTTTGCATTCTTTCAAACATTGTTCACTTTGCATTCCACATGCCTTAAGTAAAATAAATAATTTCAAACAAAACATTACTGACGTGAATATATGGACATTGATACGGAACCCACCCCCCCATGCTCTTAAAATGTTACAAAGGAAGATACACTTTAATCTTTACAGAAGTAGTAAACAAGATACAAGAAGCAACCTGATGGGCATAGTCACGTAAGAGGTCTTTAACAGCAGATGTGACAGAACATTCATAAATGGAATTCAGTCTTCTCCTCCCCTCCCCCCAGTCTTCTGCTCCCCTTTCCAAAAAGCCCTTGCTGTACAAGTTTGCTTACAAATCACTTTCAAAGTCCTACAGACAGACTATTTCACTTGGTATTTAAGTTACTCTAGAAGAACTGTTTAGACTTGACTAACATGAACAGAAAATAGCAGCAGCAGCTCTCTTTCAAGACAGAATAGTACTGCCCATCTAGTTCCAAATTCTCCCATCTCCCAACATTTAGACCCCTGCTCTCTTAACAGCATCAGTGGGCAAGCTAATGCTGAAAGCAGATGGTTACCCACAAAGGATTCTCCCCTTCAACACTCCTTCTGTTGTGGTTCCTGCTGGACCCTTTTCAGCAGCAAGTCACCCTGTCTTCACATTCACCCTACCTCAGCTACAATCCCCACGCTCTCTCCCTCCTACTAGCACCCAGTCTCAAAGCTCTTAAGTGGTAATGGGAAATCTATGTATAAAAGAAGCCAGCTCATTTGTTGTACTACAAGAAATCACACTTACTTCTTTGGATGTAAGTTTCTTGCAAGGCTGTTTACCCAAAAGGTCATCATCATCTTCCTCTTCTCCTTTCCTTTTTCTTTTCTTCTCTGTGCTGCCTGCAAACAGCAGAGATCACATACTTGGGCATCTTCCAAACCACCCATCTCTTTTGCAGCACTTAAGACTGGGGTCACCACCCCATTTACTTCAGCAAAGCATTCCTTTGGTCATATTTTAATAGCTTCTACCAAAACAACATGCATGGTCCTTACCAGAGAATCACTCACTATTACTATGAAAACTGCTCTTGAGAAGCAGACTGCTTAAAGTCTCATGCAAGTCCAGAAGAATTTCATAGTCTTGTCGGAAGAGGGTTCTCCCACCATTTAGCCTTTAATCAAACTTACTATGGAAACTGAAGCCACACTCTTGAAATTACCCCAATAAAACCTATAGCCTGAAGTAGCTCTGTGCTTTTATAATGTCGTAAACCCCTTCCACTCCCTTCTGTGTAATATTATACCGTGTGGAACGGAATTTGCTCAGACTGCAATCTGCCCATAGCACCATTCTTTTGGAAATACAACATTTGTCTTTGCTTACCCTCATTCACTAGTAGAAGGACATACCTTAATATACAGACAGGTGTTCTATAGAAAGGCTACAGCAAGGTCATTGGGCAGCCCTTAGGTTAGCTATGGAAACATTTAAATAGCTCTAGGGGAAAAAGAACTTGCAATCAGGAGCTAATGAACACTTCCCCCCCTAGCTCCCTCTCTTCTCTTCCTTATAGGATTTCCAAATGTAGATTAAGAACATCTGCTAATCTTGTTTTACCTCTGTCTTCAGTTTCTTTGGGTTCTTCAGACTTCTGCATGGATTTTGCAAACACTTTTTCACTCAGCTGCTTAGGGATTCTACAAAAGATAAAATAAGCAATAAAAGAATGTCATAACACAAAATGTAACCATCTCTGAGAAGTGATCAGTCTCCAACAGATCCCAGTAGCCTGTCAGCAGCAAAGCCACAGCCTCTGCACCTCAAAAACATATTACAGTAATCTTGTCTCTGGAGTTTACTGGGCTTGTGCGCTGCACAGAGGGACAAAATATAACACTTAACCTTGAAATCTTAGTCCTCACAAGGCTGGTGGATGAGCTTTGCTAAAACTAGGCCTGCTGGATGAGCTGGGATACTCTGGTACATGCATGGAGACCAGCTGGCATATCCATGTAGGGCATTAGCCTTGGTACTGCTCAAGAAAGAATGCAGCATCAAGGAGAGATCCAAGGATGCAATATTGCTACCCAGAATACCAACAGATTTCTAATCCATAGGTTAAGAGGCAGCTCTCCAAAAGCAAGAACATTTTTAGTTAGGCTAGTAAACAGGACTTCTTGGAATAATCTTTCAAAAACAAACTGCTGCTTGGCCAAAGTTCAAATATTTATGGCTAAGCTAGATAAGCTGTGGCAACTTGTGGGTGGCAACACAGAGGAACCAGTCAAGCGAATCATGAATGGAGCAAAACCACAGCAGAACTGCATTAACTCTTTTCCCCCCTGTGAAACACTTGAGTCACTGAACAAATTCAGATACCTTATTGCTGAGAATCTCTTGGCTTTGGCTTTATCCAGAAATTTTTTGTATTTTGCAATCTTCTCCTCCAAAGCCTTAAGAACCGCCTTGGAGCTCTCCCTGGCACCTGGTACAGCCAACTGCGATTCCTCCTCTACTGAATCTTGATGTTGCTCATTTTCCTCTTTCTCCTCTTCCTGCTCCTCCTCTTCAGAAGAATCATTGTCTGTTTCAAAGCCTGGCACATCTACAGGAACCAGGTCTTCTTCTGAGAACTGAGGTGCCACATTAATCCTCCCAAAGTTCTGCCGAACATGTGACATGAGTTGCTTAATTTCAGTGTCTGTATTATTCTTCTCTTCTACTGGCTCCACACTTGATGCTACCGACTCAGAGATTTTCTCTTCATTATTATCTTGGCTTGATGTCATAGCTGCTTCCAATGCAGGAGGCTACAAGAAAGGGCATAATGGATGTGTTATCCACAAAGTCTGTCCCACCATCTCTGAGAGCAATTTCCATTTTATCTCTTTGGAAAAAGTCTAAGATAACAGGCTAACAACGGGAGAATTACTGACACTTCTGGTAGTCAGAAGATTGTAAAATGGCTCAGACATCTCTGTGAAGAGCACTGCTACCTGATCCTCACCAAATTCAAGCAAGTGTCGCCTGAATCACCAGACTTGGGCAGAGTCCAAGACATGCACTGCCCAAGTTACATGGCACTCTGGGAAAAAGAACAGTGAATACCATTAGGAGAACTGAATAACATACAAGAGGCGGCACAAGCATCACATTCTCACCTGGGGACCTGTTTCTGCATTCGGTGGCTTCACAAAGAATGGGATTCTGCCCCTCTGCCAGTCATTGAGAACCATCTTGCTCACAGTTTGCAGGTCAGGCTCACCACCCTGAAAGAACCCAGTAACAGTTTATGTCCACATTTGCAGGGCATACCACCTTTCCATTACCTATAAGCAACAGAAACATTTCTATTTCCCATGTTCAGTAACAGGCCACATGCTCTTCCAGCCTGCAAATGCAGAAAGTCATCACACCTTTAGCAGTTTTCCAGTCCTACAAGCAAGTTTCTCAAGGAAGTCTTCTGTATCCTTCCAGGAATCAATCTTGTACGTCTTTCTGATGTACTCTGGTTTGGCTCTTTCCAGCACCGCACTAATATGATCTTCAGGGCTCTTAATCTTTTCAACTTGAACCTGGAAACAAATGGTAGAATATCAACCCTTTGGGAAGTGTGCATTCATTTCTTTGAACCCATCATATTGACAACAGCAAAGATCTTCCAGCATTTAGTGCAGATACATACCACTCCCTTCAGCACAATGTCTGTTTCTGTGTCTCCAGAGGGATAAACTACACCTGGGCAGTCGATGAGAAAAATCCGCCGCATCAAGGTAATGTATTGCCATACCTGAAAGAGATCAGTAGTTCCCCATGTTACCTCCTTCCACACAGCTCTGTTCTGATTTTTAAATGCACAGTTCTAACACACAGGATTCATCTTAGGAACTTGGCATTAACAGACAATGGAATATAACTTGGCATTTTTGTTAGCTAGCCAAGACATATTGCACCTTGCTCCTTCTGAATCAGCCAATGCTATCCCTAAGGTTTTGCACCAGACTACTAACTCACAGGACCAAGGTGAGGAAACTACAATCACAACAAACTCCAGTATTCTGTGGTCTTCCTCTTCCATGATCCTTAACTTTAGTGATATTTAGGAGTAAAATGAACAGGCTAGCAAAGAAGATTCTCGTAACTTTGTCTTCTTGTTTACGGTCACATTCTTGAAGAACAGAGTTAGAAAACCAGCACTAGCAGAGCCTGACAGCACAAATATACCAAATAATGTGACTCGGGAAAGTGCAGACCCCGAGTCAGGGCTGCTGAGCATTCAGATCACAGCGCTACTGTACAGGTAGAGTGGGAACTCAGGAATGCTTCCAGTAGCAGTGCTTCAGAGCAATGCCTGTTGATCAGCCACTCCTCAAACTCAGGGTCACATAGCCTGTACAGTTCAAGTGTTAAGACTTGAAAACATCACTGAGCTAATTTTTCATGAATTCTGCCTTTGACAATGCACTTACATAACTAATTTTTATCTTTAATGTAGGGATCTCTTCCTACCTTCGTTTCACCTGCAATAGGGGCCACATTGCAGACCTTCTTAGACCGTAATGTATTGATCACTGAGCTTTTGCCAACATTTGGATAACCAATGAAACCCACGCTGATCTGTTTCTTGTCAGAGTGTAACTGTTAAGAAATAGCACATCTTTTTAACATCTCATAGAGAAAGACAGAATTACTACAGTTCTGAACATTTGAGCAGCTACTGTTCTCACTATATTGGAAAGCAAAGGGGACTTCAAAGTACCAGGTCAAAAAATGAGATCAGCTCTTTTCTATCAAGAGAAATGTATAAGGGTACAACCAACTTGCCATCCAAGAACTCCAAGCATTGAGGAGAATATCTGCTACTTTAAAAGAAAGACATGAACCCCTTGCATTCCTTGTTGCTCTAAAATTACTTGTGAACACCTTATTTAGAAACCGTTTATGATGAGAAACCAAGCAAATACAAACAGCAGATGGGGATAGAATATAGATGTGGCCTGAAGAGACAGTAACTAATCTAAAGGCAACAGAAGGTGCCTTTCTTGAAAAATGAAGACACTTAAAAGGGCAATACCTTAATAGAATATGCATACATGCAGGACAAACAGGTGTGAAATACGTTCCTCTCCTACACATTCAGATGAGACCTAGGAGTGTCAACTGGATACCCTGTCTACAACAAACCCAGGCCAGAGACTGATGGTCCAACTCACTCTTTGTGGATCTCCTCAGTTTGACAAACATTTTGAACATATTTGAACAAATATTTTCCATTTTCTCTCCAAAGAAGGGAGTTTTACTGATGGAGCCGTTTGCTGACAGAATGGCCATCAGAAAGTGTACTGATCCCCAAACGCTAACAAAACAGAGGACTCCACACTAAACACCTCCCCCTCCCCAAACAACAATAAAAATCACCAAAATTATTCTGTACCTTTCCAAACTGCCTTAAAAGCTGTATAAAAGCACCTTTGCCAAAAGGGTTTGTGAGGCTGGCATGAAAAGCAAGTGTTGGATACTCCTGGGACAGGACAGCAACCCAGCGCTTCTAAAGAGGAAAACATTACTTGGTTAGGGATCCTGTGCTGCGGAGGTGGTGAAACAATCTGCTTATAAGCAGAAGTACACAGCATCTTCACTTGGGTCACAAATGTAAGTGTCTATGAAAACTGCTATATAAGAACCTTTGAAGCATTTCACCAACCCAATAGCTAAAAGGTTTGAGTATTGTTTTTATAAAAGACAAACAATTTCCCAAAAACGCCTTCACTGCTAGCTAAAACTAATTAGTTTAACAATATAAAGCAAACCAGCTGTGGTGGATATGGATCTTACGCTGACTAACATTTAGCATACTCTGGAGACATCAGCTGAACTGTTAAATCCAGACAGAGGAAGTAGAGAATTTGTGGCTGGTGAGTGTTGCTCAACTCAGCCAAACTTGGACAGATTTACATTGTAATTGTTACTTTTATAGCAGGCAAGCAGAGAGTTCCCATTGACCCAGTTACATTATGCCCTTTGAGACCAGCATGAGGACTGGCAACAGAATTAAAGCAGAGGCTACAAAAGGAACAAAGAAGGTCCAAGGAGTAACAGGCAGGACTGTGCTTACAGTAGCCCAGGTAGGAACAAGATCACATTTGTTCAGGACAAAAATGAGATGTTTCCAATGTTTCTCCTTTTTAAGATAAGATTCCACATGAGGGGAGCGAGTACCCATGGGATCCCTGGCATCAAGAACTTGAACAACAACATCTGATGAGTCTATCACCTGAAAAAAAAAATCACACAGAAGGAAAGGATTTTACAGAAAGTAAGATGTCTATACCTCCCCAAAGTTTCTAAACTACAACATTAATTTAAAAACCTTGTATCCTTCACAAACAACTGTTACTTCCCCATAGACTACTGAAGCTCAGACTAATATCCATCGATCTTCCACTCTCTCTTCTCCTTGCTCCCCTCCAGATTCAGGCTAATAGCTTTTACCTGTTCTTAGGCACCAGGAAGATGCTGGTAGCACTTGGGAAAGAAAACACTGCACCCAAATGGGAAAATTAATTGCTTCAGTAGACAAAAACAATGTTTGCCATCCATTCTGCAGCAATTCAATTCTGCCATTTCATAAAGGATCAGGATATAAAACATGTTTTCTGGATCAATATGAAACACACAACCAAGTAGGAACCTGCTGTTAGTCCGCTAAGCATCTACAGCAGGGAGCTGTCATTTTACGACTTGCTTCAAGCCAAGTGAATTTGTTTCACAGCTATTTCCTGCATTTTTGGCAGCATCTTACTGAAATCTGTTTTGCTCTATCATTCCCAGTGCTTTTAGATCTAAATGAAAAGGTTTTAAGCTACATTCAGAAATTCAGAGCAAAAAGTCAAGCAATTTCACACCTAACAGTCACTGAGAGCACACAAACTGCTCTTACAACCCTAATGCACTCTCAGTCTCCATTTCTCTAACAGTCAAGGTGGCTTATGGGGGAACTGAGGGTCAGGGCCCTTCAAAGACGACCCTATCAATATGCCACATGTTTTTCACCTAACAAAACTTAAGGGCATATGACTGGTTTATTTGTGGTGAAGACCCAGGAACCTAAGAGAAGCTAACACCTTCCTTCTGCCAGTTGATCTCTAGATCATCTATTTTAAGGATGTTTGTTCCAGTGAGATGAGAACTCAAGAATCAAGCTCAGTCAGGCAGAGAGTTGAAAATGAATCTCTGCTCTCTTCTACAGCTGGCTTTCTCTGTTTGTGTTTATGTACCGTATCAGTACCAGAAAAAGGGTGTATGGTTTCAAGTCAGTCCGTTCCAACTAGGCTGACAGGAAAGCAGGCAAGGGAGTGACAAATTCAGGACATCACTGCATGAAGAAAGTCACTGTCTTAACGTTTCTAAGAAACTTTGCAGCAAGCTCAGTTGTATCAAAGCTTCCCTAACAGAGCAATGAATGGTTTTTCAGAGCTGTTCTGATTATTGCTGTATAGGATTTCCAGTGGTGTGCTGAAGCACTTGACTTCATAAAGGCTGAAAGCTAGACATGACTCTGCTGCAAATTATAAATGTTGCTTACCTTGTAGAGCTCACCCCAGATTCTTTTGGACTGTCCTTTCTTATATATTTCCTCTTGTGCTTCATCCCTGAAAGTGGATTACCAGAGACATCAGTAACAGGGTTACAGCATTGTCTTCTCTCAAGCCATTTACAGACAAAAGAGGAGATGAGGCCCAAGTAACAGATAGCTGGGATTTAGCCCCGGTCCCTGTGCTCCGCCTTCAATCTACCCATCTGCAGAAAGATCCTATAAACATGCACTCTTTCAAAGATTCCTATCTGCCTACCAGTCAGTTCCTTATCTAACCCAAAATGTGAGTTTGGAGATATTCTGACATGCAACAGAAAACGAATTATGAATGAGGACAGAAGAGTCTAATGGAAGCAACAGTTTGGTTAAAAACATAGGGACAAAACAGGATTAAAAAATCCCAAATTCAGCTGATATCACTTTCCTTACTCCTCATACAGCAACAGCATTGATGGATGTACTACATACTTCTTTAAAAACAAAGCTGGCTCTTCAGAACTGTAGACAATGAATAATTTCTTCTTTCTATTTACCTTACACCAGTGTCTTCTATCACCAGGTCTCGGTCCTTGCCCTGATCATAAGATCCCGATGAGGCTTCAGCGTTCTCCACCAGAGACTGCACATCACTTGCAGAAAGATTTGGTCTTTTCCTCTGTGATTTGGGGCCAAATGTTGTTTCAAATGTTTCTGTGTCAAGAATGTGAACTCTGGAGGTCTAAGGAAAAACAGGTTCGTAAAAAAACCCACAAGCACTGTTTTTTCCATCTCTCATGACATGCAGTGAACAAGACCTTCATTCAACACAACTCTGCAACCTGTGACAAGAGTTACAGGCACTTTCCTAACAATGTTTGAGTTTTCCAGCTTAATCTTTGAGAAACGTAAGAGTGGATATTTAATAAGCAACAAAACACATCACACTTGCCAAAGAACTACGCTTCAATTCTTTCACCATAAGTGATGTCAAATGTAATTAAAGCTACCGTGATGAAAATTCAGCTGGTATCTTTGATCATTTCTTATTTTTTCTAACAAGTGCACAAATCTCGCCAAACTCACAGATTTTTGTCAGGGATAATTACAATCAAAACTGTAGATTTTAAAGCCTGTAATGAATGCCAACTTTCCTCCGAATGGCATACAATTCATTGCTGAAAGAAGTAATTTGTTTTTGTAATGCACATCTTAGTTTCTTGATTTTTTCCTTAATTTAGGTAACATTTTTATGACATAAACCTGGAAAGTTTCCATATGAAGAAATAGCTAGCAAAAGTCCAAAATAATAGTTCAGACATTATGAAAGAAACCTGGTAATATCTAAAACTTGATGTACTAGAAATGAAGGCTGCATGCACAAGAATTTCTGATTCAAGATGAAAAGCACATATTTGAGTTCAAATTCATCATACAAGAATGTCTGCAGTGTGAAGCATCCTCAAAAAAGGTCCCTCTGTCATGGGAGCTATTAGAAGCATTAGAACATAAGGTGGCAAGCTGCTACAGTCATCCTAAGCTGGTACACTAACCTAGGATGTTTTAGGGTAAGCTTCCTACCAAAAAATGAAAATTTCTAATAATTAATAGATCTCATAAACTATGGGGAAGTAATACACTGCTTCTTTGCCTTCACATTTGATGTCCATAGTGACAAGCTGTCAAAAATATCCTTCCCCGAGTCACCTGCTCTAATTGCCCCTCCCAATGCTTCTAGAACACAACATTTCACCAGACTGAACAGAGACGGCACAATCACCCGCAGATAAATAAAATTCATGACACCTTTGCCCACACAACCCAGCCTTCACCCTGTACAGATGAACAATACCCACATGTGGTTTAATCCGATCGTAGAAAAGGGACATTGGCAACTTTCTTTGCTTCATGACCACTCTGTAAGGATCTTTCATGACAGTTTCCATCTCTTCTTGAAATTTCTGTAGGGATGATTGCCTGATCACACGAGTATTTCCTGCATGTAAAAATACATATTGTACCTGACCACTCCTCATCTTAACTGCTTCAAAGACCCCAGGTACACTAATAAAATATTAATATTCCATCTGGAATCAAAAATACCAGTGACAAAAAATAGAGGATTTTACTTGCAACAAACCCCAAATTAGCATAAATAAGCCAACCCCTTTCTTTCCCACCACTTGAAGAAAATTTTTAAAAGTATCCCTCGGACACTTAACATACATAGGCTACGACATATGTACACACAGGCAAACCCCAGAAAATGACCAAAGGGGACAGAATAACCACACTTTAGAGGAGTGCGCAGAAAGCAAACATCCAAAGTACAGGTACATGCGAAGCATGAGCCCATACCCAAGCCTACGGTGGAGATCCTTCACCTCCATTTTCAGTATCTGTCCCAGACAGCACTGAGACCCCAATTCTGAAATAAACACCCTCCAAACACACAAAGTTCAACGGTTTTTAAGCTTGCTGAGTCTGCAAATTGAAAAAAAAAAACCAAAAAACAACTCACCAAACCATTTAATATTTGGTTCCACTCTTGCAACTGTGCCTGGTGCCACTGTTGATTGATACTGTAGAGGCTTAATCACTTTACCATGTTTGTTTCTAAGCAAAGAATGAGAACACATGTAACTACGCAGGGCAGCACACACCCCTCTAGCACTTTTGTTCACTAGACCAGAAGTACATCCACAAAATCCAGAAAGACCCTTCATCTAGAACCAGTGCCCCTGAGATTGTTATCAGAGACAGTACTGCCTGTAAAGGCTAATTAACTTAAACACTGCAGAAGTGATGTTGGTGAGTGCACACTCCAAAGTCTCACTCCAGCGTGACCAGACTCTTGATGAAGGCTGCTTATGTCAGACCAGGAATAGCTTATTGGGTTGCAAAAAGTACCAATGTACAATTTCCTAGTAAACCCTGCTTTCTTCTCTCATGGGCTCACGTGGAACTTTTCAATCAGCTCTACCCATCAGCTGGTGCACAGCACTCACCATAAGATGATTTCCAAGTTGAGACCTGCCTTAAATTTAATAATTTTTGAAAATACATATTCCCCAGTCTGCTCTCAAAACAAAGTGAAATCTGGCAAAACAACACACAACCGCTAATCTGAACCAGGACTCTCAGAACACTCTGCAGCATCTGCAAGACGGCAGAGACATGTTTATGAGGTGGGAGCTGCTCCACAGCCAGCAATTCTCAAGCAGAGTGAGGGGGTGTCTCTCCATGAAGGAGCCGTGTGGAAGTCAGGCTCTTCAGACATTTTGAGGTGAGCTTTAGAGTTACGCTGTTGTGGGAAATGAAGGAATTCTGGGCATTTTTGGGGTTCACAACATTCCAGGGAGATCACATCAGCTGTTCTGCACCCCGTGTTTTCCAGCTGCATTCCCTGATACACACCACTGGTCTGTTTGGAGCTCAGGACAAGGTTTCCCAGCTCACGTTATCACAGGAAACACGGAGGAGCAGCTCCGTGCCAATAAACAGGCATTTTGGCATCAGAGTGCGGGCAGCGGCCCTCAGCGCGGCTGAACGTGCGTGGGCAGCGGAGGTCACGCCGCTGCTCGGCACCGACAAACGCGCTCACTGCGCCGCAAGGCTCCGGTCTGTCCCGCAGGCCGCGGCCCGGCAGCGTTACCGACAGCGCAGTTACCGGCACCCGCTCGCCGCCGCGCCCGGCGGGAGCCCGGCCCCGCGGGAAACCGGTCAGCGCCTCCGCCCGGGCGGGCGCACGGAGCCACCTGCGCCCCGCGGCACCGGTAACGGC
>NW_010972953.1:765921-766432 GCF_000737465.1 Haliaeetus leucocephalus | reverse complement strand
CTCACCTCCGCTCCTTCTGCCGGTACATGTTGAGGCGCCGGATGGTGGCTCGGTCCCGCATGTTGTTTCCTCCCGCGCCCCCGACACGATCTGCGGAGACAAGACAGCGTCAGGCCCGGCCCGGCCCGCTACGGCCCGGCCCGGCCCGCTACGGCCTCCGCACATACCGGGATTGGTGCTGGCGCGGGAGGGGTTGATAGTGCTGCGGCCCTTGTAGCGTGGCTTCACCATCGTGCCGAGCGGAGCGTCCTGGGAGGGACGGGACGGGACGGGACGGGACGAACCCAAAGGCCGCTCCGCCGCACTCGCCGCACCGGGCAGGAAGCGGCGGCACAAGCTCTTCCGGCGTGAGGGTCAGTGGCATGACGCACTTCCGCTAACTCAGTCTCCCGGCTGCGCAGGCGCATCAGGTTGCCCTGGCGACCACGTCTGCCGCCGGTCGCCGTGGCAACGCGTGGGGCTGGCCCGGCCCTCCCCGGTGTCCGTGTCCCGGCGTGTCCGTGTGTCCCGG
>NW_010972953.1:664282-765667 GCF_000737465.1 Haliaeetus leucocephalus | reverse complement strand
GGGCCCGGGGCGGGGAGAGGGGGGGGCGGCGCGGGCCGTGTCAAGGGCAGGGGAGGCCGTAAGGACGAGGGTGGCTGGCACAGGAGCCCTCATTGTTTGTGAGACGTTGTTTGTTCGCAGGGACATAATAAGAATCGTTTGGGAGCTTGGCGTGAATGCCTGTTTCCATTTGGAGATGAATGCGTGCGGTCAGCAAAGCGGCCCGGTGGTACGGGGTGCTGGTGGGAGCACTGGCAGCGCGGGGCACGCTTGCGTGCGGCGGTGCAGTGCTGGTGGGATGTTTATAGGCACACAGGGTTGTTGTTTCTGGGTTGCTGGCGATGGCTTTTTAAAATTAGAAATGACAACGCTGGCTTTTTTATATGCATGTAAAGAATTGCACGGACGGTGCAGTAACTCAAATTTAGGCGAATGATATGTCTAAAGACTATGCCTACATTCATGTTGCTGCCAGATTTTAACAGAAACTGGAAAGATCCTCACCTAGGGGAAATTAACAAAGCTCCGCTGAAACGGTGTTAATTTATACCAGAGTTTGGGCTGGGGCCAAACTGCTGAGCGCGTTGGGGAATCATTCCCCAAAACGAAGGTCTGGCCCGTCGTTTCTAAATACTCATTAGCGGCAGAGTATTCACGGCTAGTTCAATTTCCTTCTAGTTCTGCTAATGCTCTTCTAAATCCAGAACAATAACAGAGCTTCTGAGATTTTGTTCTTTTAATGATTTTCAGCATTTTGCTTTTAGGTAGTGCATAGTCCCTGTTGTACAACACAGTCCTAATGAGTCAAGATTTGAGAGATGTTTTGTAAGATGGCGGTCTTGAATTTGAGTCTGTTTTGGCTAAGCCTACAATTTCTGTTTTTTCTCTTAATAAAATTATCTATGCCTTGGGCATTTAAAAAATACACATTGATGTGGGCATAAAAAATTAATTCCAAATTGTAGATAATTGTTTAAGCTATCAGACTGGAGGCTCATGTAGAAGAGTTTTCCCTGGACAAGTGTGTTTTCTATTAGAGTTGATATCAATCTGTCAGAAGATCCTTTTGATTTTCAGATTTTTAGACTAAATAGTTGAGTAATACTTGCTCTGTTCTCCCCCACTCTTTCTTCCTTTTCCTTAAGAAAACACTCTTTTTATTGTTAGCAAGATATCTTGGAGTGCCTCCAGAAAATTGCTGTCTCTTTCTGTGAAAGAATAGAAATAGCTAGCTTTAGACATGAGGTTATGTCATGGAGAACTTTTGTTGGTAATGCCTCAGAGTTAATTGTTGAATTCCCAAGTTGAAAGCTTTAACACAGAGGTCTCCGCACCACTCTCCCCAGCCTTGCTTATGGCGAGCCCTGTCGTTCCAATCGGAGTGGGCTACAAGCCTGTATTTTCTGTCATGAGAAAAGATTGTACTGATAACATATGAGAATTGCATTCAAACTGGAATAAATTCATTCTTTCAGCTGCGCTCTCCTCTCTCTCATGTTTTTTCCTGACCAAAATTACATTACTGCGGCTAACATTTTTTAAGTATTAGTATTTAACTTGCAGTATCTCTGTAGCTGTGGTTGTTTACTTGTGTATCTGATAACATGTGAGTCAGATATTTTACTCTACTAAACTAATTTTTTGTTGCTGTATGACTCACAAGCTTTTCATTTGCTATTGATGCATCCTCCCGTTTCAATTTTTAACTTTTTTCTTTTCTTCTTCTTTTTAAATTGGCTACAGCGGGATGTTGTCCATACCACATACCAGACAGGACAGGGGGGTTAGTGATAGATGCCAGGCCTGTCGGATCTGCCAAACGGCCTCAGCTTCATTGACAGGACTAGCCTGACCATTGCTGAAATGAAATCACTTCGAATTTTATGTGGCCTCTTCCTTGTCAAAATCCCAGTGAATGTGGTTATGTGATGCCATCAGAATGACTCATTGCCATAATTACATATGTTCTAAGGGGTTATTCCCATTGTATTATTAAAAACTAGTGATGTTTGATTTTTGGCAGGAGCTGTCTTCCTTGTATGATCTACAGATTTTGTCAATTAAATGAAGGAAAAATAGATTTCCAAGACTTCAGAACAAGACTGGACTTGTACTTGGAGCACTTTTTCGGTGTGGTATTGAGCTACTTTGTTTTATTTAACAGGATGAAGGCAACATCAGCCATCTTACTCTCCTTGTTGCAGTGATTCCCCGCAGAGCACAAGGACAGAATTGGGTTTCGTAGCTAGCCTTCAAAATCATCCCAAGCATGGCCAGAAGATACCGTAGATGGTTTATCACCACAGTAGTTTTCCCAACTCACTTCCTCAGGAATAGGTTTTCAGGGAGATGGCTTAAAAGAGTGGGAGGCAGGGCTCCTTGGCAAAAGGTTCCAGGTTTGATGGCTCCTTAACGGAAAAAACAAAAGCGATCCCAGATATCGTTGCCTCGGATCTGGAGTTCCCAAAATGGCGACTGAAAGCAACAGGGGAAAGCTGGAGGGAGGAGAAAATTGAAGTCAAGCAAAAAAGGCAGAGAGGTGAAAAAGTACTTTGGGAGTGCGGGCTGCGCTGTGCCCAGCAGGGTCGAGCCCTCGGAGCGAACGTTGTGCTCAGTCCTGCGCGGTTCTCACAGCCTTCCAGAGCCTTTCAAGAGCTTTCCTCTCTGAATGGACGGCAGTGCTGCAGATCTCTCTCACAGGGATTAAGTGCTTACTAGCAATCTGGAAGCTAAAGCATTTACATATAAATGTTTTACTTCTGTGATTTGATTTTAATAGTCACGAAAAGTGACTTCTTTTCTGGAAAGCTGCACGTGTTGCATCATGCATGTTAGCCTTGCACGTCACAGGATTTGATGTGGCCTTTTGCAGGCCGTTTCAGTGGTGAATGGCAGATGAGGTTCTAACTGGGTGTTTAAGCTTGTGCTGCAAATCACAATGTATTATCTACCTGGTTGCCTTTTTTTTTTTTTCCACTAAGATCCTGCTGCTCTTCAAAAAATCATGGAGATTCTGGCAAGCAGCTCCATCTAAACTATGGTTTGGCATTTGGTTGGGTATAATATATTATCATGTATATAAATGCCATGGGTGTGATTTATTTATGGTGACTGGTTAAATACAGCTGGTATTTCTGTAATTTCAATAGAGGGTTTTTTTTAAAATGTATACCTAACATCTCTCTGTGAAGACTATTGACTTAATAAAATCTGTAAATATATAAAAAAATACCCCTTTTAGTGTTGTCAGGCAATGTAATCCAAATAATAGTATTAGGGATAACCTGTTTCACTATCCTACTCTATTTCCTGTAATCAAAGCTAAGATTTCTTCTGAGTGAGAAATCATTTTAACATAAACATGAACTAAAAAGTATATACATTGCCTCCATCTCCAGGGGGGTAGAAAGCTAGTAAATTATTGTTTGAGGATTATGTGTGCACACGTTTAACTTGACCGTAGCCGGTGAAAAATACGCATTTATATTACACAGAGAGGGTAAGAACATAATACAACCAACCTGTGTTTGGTGAAATATGTCTGCTTTAGCTCCTAAATCTCAGCAAATGAGATAGAAATTAAACAGTTCCAAACTCATGATTGTAAGCTGTTAATATATTACTCCTTGCCCTTTGTTCCCCATTACGTGGGATGAATTGCCCAAAAGCTAAGTAAACTGCCTAGAAACTATCCTGCAGATTTTGAGTAGAAAGAATTCTGTCCAGTAAATCAACACCAGTGGGTTCAACAGTAAAAATGAAGACGTTTTCTGTGCAACAGAGTTTCTGACAAAGGAGCCATCTGTCTGTCTATGCAGCTAGAAATGACTCCAGCAGCTAGGTGGTTGAAGTACAGAGCATGAATAAGCGCAGAAGTCGGAGCAGCAATGTTTTCATGCCATGATCCGTATAGGTACATTTGGCTTCTGGACGGTAGACAGAAGTTGCTTAGGAGAGGCTCTCTCTAGACGTTTTTGATTAGTTGGGATTTGACTCTGGTTTTAGTGAATAAAGCAAACAAAGCTTGTTCAGCAAACCCATTTATTTATTTATTTGTTTAAAGAAGCATATTTTACAGTGATGCCATGGAGAGAACACCACAACAGATTTTATTTGGTGGGCTGAAAGAGAGCGTTCACGTGCGTGTGAGTTGAGACGACATCAACCTATCTAAGGAAATCTCCGGCTTGGACTGTTGAGCTCAGCGTGCAAATCACGTTGGTCAAAGGCAAAATATTTCTAAATTCATAAATGAAGCAACTCTCTAGGATTGGGAATAAGCACAATTCTTGAGCTGATTGAAAAAAAGAAAAGAAATTGGATTTATTTTTTATATTTTCCTCCTAGTTTTTCTAAAACAATTTAATTTTAAAATCACCCATACTGGAAAATCTTGGGTTTTCTTAATATGCATTTTAAACTTTCCTTTGCATTTCTCCCTTTTTCTTCCCATTTTGCTATGAAAAAGGAAGAAAGAAGGGAAGAGGCTACAACAGAAAGAAGTTTGTCATTTTTTTCTAAAAAACTCTAGAGAGTTCTATAAAATAGGTTGTGTTGATTTATTATATGCAGTTTAGTTTTGAAATAGTTGTGCTAATATTGCCATGAGTTACTGTAGGGAATCCAGTCAGTTAACAGAGCCTCCGTGTATAAAACCTTACTAATGCACTCTCTCTTTTCTCTAATCCTTGTTGAGAACTGGATTGAGATACTGCAGCAGGAGGGAGGAAGGAGTCGTTTATGAATTAGCAAGCTGAGGTTCATGAAAGGGTTACTGATTATTGCTGCTAAAAAGCGGAAGGGAAAAACGGTTCTGCTTACATGCAACGCCATGGCACAAACAAAATACTTATCTCACAGGCTAGCTGAGGCTAGAAAATAAAGTGAGATCTGATCTTTCAGCTGGGAGGCTTTCAGGAATCGTCTGAACATGATCCATAAACAACTCAAAGGATGACTTTGAAGAACCTTTCTCTCTCTGCTTGGTATGCTGGTCGTTTATCATTGTGCTGAAATGGAATCCCCTTTAAAAGATATAACGGCTTCTTGTTTACTTAAACGCAAAGTGGATGATGGGCTGAAAGGTTTTGCTGCCAGCAGAGCAGTCACGGAGAGCTTGGTACAGCTCCGGAGCTGAAACAACTGTGCAGCTCCCACGTTCTGCACTGAGCCAAACCAGCCGCAACGCGGATGGGGCGAAGGGAGAGTTTAGGTGTCCTCTGCCGGAGCTGAGTCCTCGGCGGGCACCACGAACTGCCGGCTCTTCGCAGGAGAGGACCAGGACTGCCGGGCATGGGCGGGCGACCCGTCAGCGTGAGCAGGGGGCTCTCCCACAGGCATCCCCGTACAGCCGCTGGCTCGCTCTGCCCTCCAAAACCGCAGAGCGGAGAAGGTGGTACGAAAGCAAGCGCAGCGGAGACTGTATTTGCCGGGTCTAGCTTTGGGGTGAGCTTTTCCCTGCCCATCACCTTACCAGGGAAGCTAGGAGCTTCAGCAGCACGTCACTGATCCACCCCGGGCACATCTCTGGGAGCCACAGCACCTCCCCTGGCTCCCTCCCTCAGGACCAGAGGTCTTTTGCTGAACTCTAGAGGAATTAAATGTATGCACATATTTATATCGAGGAAGCACATTTTAAAATATAAGGGAAACTGAGCGGTATGCCACCTCGTGACACTGCCGAGGGTACAGCTCCCTGTGCAGAGAAGGCAGCGTTCACGTGCACCGCGCAGGTCTCACTACGTCTCTGTCCCGCACTGTCCTCATCCCGGTTCATCTGCCCAGGTGTTGGCTCTTGCGGAGCAGGAGCACTTGGCTGAATCCAGGGAATTCCAGTCGGTGGCACGCAGACCAGTAGTTTCTACCAAACTTAAAAGTTTGCTTCTCTTCTGCAGAGCCCGAACTGTGCCTTCCCCCTCCCGCCTGCCTTCCCTCCTGCTACGCGCCTGGGTGGTGTCTGGGCAGACGGACGAGCGTGTCCCTAGCTCGGGATGGAGTCCCGCAGCTGTGACTGTACAAGCGGAGTCACAATGTTTCGGCAACCTGCGGTTTGTTGTAACCTCTCATTTTCTCAATCTGCTGCATGTTAACTGGATCCTTCAGTGGGAAATTCCTCACGGGCTCTGCGGAGCACAGCTGGGGTCCTGCGAGTGCAGGACGGCTGATTTGTGGCTGCAGTGCAGCTGGCAACATTTTCTGGGATTTTCTTAAAGCTTTGGTGAGTTTCCCTTCCACAAGTGAGTCTCTGTCCTGTGGGACACCAGCCTCCATAGGGGCCAAGGCATGAACCACACACTCAGGAAGCTGGTTGTCATTTTGGTTTTTGTTTTTTAATTTGAAATAACTCTTTGAAGCAGATTCAGGGTAGATACCACTGACCTCTTACCACAAACGTTTAACATGTATTCGCAATGATAAAGTCATACAGCTTAAAACACAAAATAAAGGGGGGGGGGGAAGAGAAAGAGGCCACTGCCTTTGTGTGAGTCTGGGTCCCACGTCAGGGAGAGCGGCCGTGCGGCCCCGGTCTCGTCCCTCTGGCTGCAGCCATGCTGCGCTGGGGCCATGCGCCCGGTCTCGAGTTGAGGCCTTTGGTCATGAAGTCTCGCGTCTGGGTCCTTCGCTGACTCATACTCCACCTCTCCTCCCCGCAGCGTCCCCCGCGGAGCCCTGGGGAGGTGGGCTTCCCTCCATGTGCACTCCCACTCCTCTTCTCAGCAGCATCCTTCTGCGATCCTGGGTGGGGTGTGTGTGTGTGCAGCCTCCTTATTGTCTGTGTGGTTTCTGTCGGGTCTGTGGGTCGGTCTGGGAGTATATGTCTGTCTTTCTGGACATGTGTACGTGTTGTGTAGCAGTGCTCTGGTTCAATAAAGCTTTCATATACATAGCAGCAATGAAGTCTTGCCATCAGGTGACGTAAAGGGGCAGCTACTGGGCAGGGCTAGCGGACGTCGCGGGGACCGCAGCCCCTCTCTGTTTGCTCTTCTTCTTCTTGGTGCCAGACTTAGCATCTTTGGTGTCTTTCCGATTTCTGTTCCCATTTGCACTGTCTTGCTTTCCTTGCTCTTCTTTTTTCTTCCTTTTCCCTGCAGTAAAGCAAAGGGGCACCATAAGGCTCTCCAGCAGAGTGAGCTGGCCCGCGGCCCACGGCTGCCGAGGGTGGCCCGAAGGGCTTGTACCCCTCCCCACGCAGAGAGGTGCCCGAGAGCCGCCCTATCTGCCAGGCCGTGCTTTGCATTACGAGCTGTTGCCTAAATAGAAACAGGGAAGAAGGATCAAATCTGGGTTTAGCTTTGTAATTGTCAGTCTCCAGCAGAAGTGTTAACACTTGCATTTCTCTGCGGCTGCATACCAAGCCCCTTAGCTAACGCACGCTGCTGTGTGCATCAGAGGAACAGATCGGCCGTGTCTGCCTCCCCCTGCCCGCCTGTGTAATCCCTGTGGTGTTAGTCACTGCTCAGAACCGGTTTCCCTCAAAATACTCAACCCAGCTGCAAGCCTTGTCCATCCCATAAGAGGGTGACCAAACCACCATTCATCCTGAAGACACTCTAATTCCTGGGAAAAACACAGACCTAAGCATTCTGGTAGAGGAGAAGATGACTCCCATCACTGCAGCGCACAGGCGTGCACCTTCTTCGGCTGCTCAGCTGCCTCACTGCTCTGTGGCCAGGGAAGAAGCTAAAATACCTGAAAGCCTGTGGGACACACAGCAAGCCGTGCTGAGCATCACCCACCCGTGGGTCCTTCTAGCTGCTGTCACGTTGTGTTCCCTGTACCGCAGAGGGGTAGTGAGATGTGCAGTGCATTTATGGTACTGGACAATTGGCTGAATACTCGTGCCTGACAAATAAGGGGTGCTGGGGAGGTATGGTGAGGTATTCCACATCTGCTCACCTTCAGGGCACTGGTTCTTCTGCACAGTGCATCGCCGCACCTCCGTGGTGGCAGGACACAGGGACACATCTCCAGAGGGAGCCTGCAGAATCCGCCGCGTTCGGTCTTCGTTGCCCTTCTTGAAGCCACAGAGCTTCCTCTTCTTGGAGCAGGGCCCCCAGGGCCCCCACTCACTCATTTCACATTGTGCTGCCAGATAACAAGAGAGGCCAGTAGTAATTCTCGTTTCTCCGTTGCTGCCTCAGGATTTCCTGGAGCCCTTGCACGCCATCGCACCTCTCCCCCACTTCAGGCTTGAAGAGTACGTGTGTTTCCCCAGCTGCTTCCTAAGTTTTCAAGGCACCCCCTTCCTTGCCGTACCACACAAACTCTGAGTCACACTTCACAAACACACGGCAGCAACACTGGGGTGCTGCTCCCTGCCTAGGCTGGTCTCCAGAGGGCTCTGCACTCTGAAGGGCTGGGTCTGACCTGTACTGTCACCCACTTGACACAGGCACAATGAGCCATCATCGTCTCTGAGGGGTTCGTTTTATCATCTAAACCAAACTGTAGCAATACACGTGACTGGACCCGACAGACGCACACAAAGCTCAGCGAAAGGTGCCCGAGCATCGCTTACCAGGACTGCTGCACTCCATGGTGCCATTGGCAGCAGAGTAGCCTTCGGGGCATGTGACGTAACATCTCCCTTTGTGCAAATACAAACCTTCCTTACATTTTGTGCAAAAGTTTCGACTGAAACAGGACTCACAGTTCTCAATTTTGCATTCTGGGGGAAAAAAAAAACCACAGAGCCATCATGTAGTCTGATGTGAGCAAAAGACTCAGGAAGCTCTTCACTGCTAACTGGAGTTCACTCCCGGCTCCAAGGGGTCTGCCAACAGCCAGGGCAAGTCTCTGAACGTCCTGCCAGGCCTGATTGTGCTACTCGGATAGAAGTCAGTTTTCTTTGCACCGTTCCCTGATACAAGACAGAGCCACTGTGCTGCAGCTCTCCTAGCCAGCAGCAGTCACTGCCAGCTTGAAATCAGGCAGAGTGGAAAAGGTTTGGGCTGGTGTTTGCTTTGAGCATCAGTCAGCCAAAGTGGGACAGTGCAAAGAATAAAGTCCTTTTCAGTATCAACTGCTCCAGCTGCAGCTACAGTATGGGCTGCAAAGTAACAGAGTTAGACAGAAATCTGGCCGTGAGGGTGATTTGCATGAAACTGCCAGGGAAGTGATCACATTTTTCCATGTCCAGCTTCTTTCTGGTGCTCTGGCTGAAAGAGGCAGCCCCAGGCCAAGGATCTCGTTCAGAGAGCTGCTTGGCTATGGTGAATGGGCACAGGAGAGAAGAAAAGGTACTTGTGCGAGCAGTACCTTAAAAGCTGAAAGGATCCCCCCCCTTCTCCTTCCTCCCAAAGAAAGAGGGTGCCAGTCTGGCAGCCCAGGTAACAGAGCTTCCCAAATGCCCTGCAAGATGCCACATCCACAGCATACCTGGGCGGTGCTGAGCATGCTGCGACAGGGTAACCCAGCCCTGAAGGCTTTGCCGGTGGCCCTCTGCTCTAATGGACCATTGGTCCACCACCACCACCTGCCCGCAGCATGGAGAGACCCACAGAGGCTCTCAAAGACCACGAAGGCCAAAACTCAAGTCAAAAGCTGCATGGAAGGGCTGATGGGGAGGCAGTGGATGCTTATCCTCCTTCTGAGGGCACTGTTTGGGCAGTATCTAGCGGCTGTTCAAATGGAAGGAGTGTCTCAGCCTGGCTGCACGCTGCACCAGCTGCACCGTGCTGTGGTGGGGAAGCGCCTGGGCACTCAAGGTGCGTTAGCCATCATCAGCATAAATTATGGGGTTATTCCCTGGGTTATTGCCCTGCTCAGCACGGCCTTCTCCCCTTCCATACAGCCACAGCATCTCCTCTCACCTGAATGGAGGCAACACGATTCCCTGCAAAGCACTGCAAAGCTCAGCCACCCTCCCGCATTTCGCCCGTTCCCTCCCACTCCCGTACTCACTGATGCACTTGTTCATGTCTGTATTGCGAAGGCCGAAGTATCCCAGTGGACAAGATGGTAGGCAAATCCCAATTTGCCGGATATCATTCCTCTCCAGAAGGATGAATAGTTTGGGGGAACATCTCAGGCACCCATTGAACTCGGAGCACAGGTCGCAGCCTCTGGCACAGCCCTGACTCAGCTCGGTGCTAACTGGAAGAGCAAGGGAGAGGCGGCAGTTAGTGCCTGCCCGCCCGCGTGGCCGGGCTCTGCACGCACCGGCTTCAGCCCCAGCACACTGGCACCACCGGCAGCAAGGGCAGGGACCGCGGCAGCCCGAGGGCTGGGGTCCTGCTGCACCGACACACTCGCTGCGGCTCCCGGTCCCGCTCCGGCCGGGCGTCACGGCCCCGTGCCCGATGCCCACAGGCACCAGCGCCGAGCGCGGGCACGAGGGTCGCGACGGCGGCAGCAGTGAGGAGCGGGACCCAGAAGCAGCCACCAACTCTACACAGAGTCCCAGCGCTGTCTTCCCACCAGCCCCCTGCCTCCCAGCCCTGTCCGTCAGCCCTGCTGCCCGTGCTGGGCAGACACCCACGAGGGACACGTGCCTGGGTGGGCCAGCGTCTCCTCCCCGTGTCCCCTCTTGGAGCTGGTGGTGCCGCCTCGCGGAGCTACGGGCACCCTGTGGGACGAGCAGGGCCCGGAGCCGTGCGCTGCTGGAGCGAAACTGTCTGAGTAATTCTGTGCTGCGCTTTGAGCCAGGCTGCGTCCCAAGCTAAATCTCGCTCTGACCCCGCTTATGTTAACGATATCTGGCAGTGCAGGAGATTTCACTGCCCCCAAAATAGAGATGTGTTCTCAGCTCCTAAGTTCAGTCCAAGAAAAATACTCAATCCCATGTCTTGAGAGTTTTCTGCTTTTAATTATCATATAAAATGCTGCTTGTTTTGAAACCAATAGCATTCTTTGCAGGCTAGAATGCAGGTTATTTTTATTAGTTTATTATGCAAGCAGCGTCCTTGTTTATAGAAAAGCTGTGTATTTAAAAAAATGTATTCTTTTAAATACTGTGTTTACTACACTTCAAAAGCAAGCGCGGAGCACCACAGTATTCACATGCCAGACCAAGAGGTAAGAAAACTTTCCTCTCCCCCCGCAGTGACCCGAGACCCCGGCAGTTCCCCTGCTGCCTACCCCAGCCCCATCGCTGGGTCCACAGGCACGGAGGCTGCCACAGCCTCAGGAAATGAAACAGAAAGCAGAGGGGTCCCCAGCCCCGTGGACCCTCAGTGCCTGGCTGCCAGGAGGGTTTGCTGGGTCTGGACTGGGACCTCCCCTGGGCATTTTGGGCCTGGCCCCCTGTACGCAGGGACCCCCAGGGGATCCGGCCCCATCTCTCCCACAGCGCTGGGTCGCAGGGCCAAGGTCTGTTTCTATGGCAAAGGTATAAACTGGGCCCTCACTGGAAACTGCACTTTATAGCATTAGCTATGACATCAGGTTTTCCTTGTTCTCACAGGGCTCAGCAGTCCCAGTTTTAATATAAAATCATTTTTATATAATTTAATTTAAAACAGTTTTAATGTAAAACAGTTCTAAAACTAGCTTACACCAATGAGGGCAAACTCATGTGGCTGCTCTTCTGCCGATTCAGCCTGGTTGCCCTGCGTGAGCCCGGAGCTGGGACCGGCCAAGGACCGTCCAGGATGGAGGGATAATTAAAAACCCGTGCACCTTGGGTCGCACTGTGGCCTGGCCACCCCATGGCCCAACGCCCCTGCAGCAGCTGAGCGGGCACCCGTGCACGGCCGCTGCCCGGGTCAGAACCTGCTGGGGGGGCTCCGGGCGGGATGGGGTGGCCGTCGGGGAAAGGACGGTGCGGGGCGGCAGCCTGCTGGCAGAGCAGTGCTGGGGAGTCGGATGGGGACTGATGCACGGCTCATGCTCACATGCTCCCTTCCCCTCCTTCTACTGCTCGCTTCTCCCAGCAAGGTGCCTGACCATGGCGGGGGACCCCGAGGCTGCCGGCCTCGGCGGGGTGCAGGATGGGATGCGCACAGCTGCCTGCCAGATCCGTGCCTGTGGGGGCGAAGGCGGGCAGGGGCCGGGGCAGTCGAGGCGCTCCGGGAAGCGGGGAGGTCGACCCTGTCCTGCTCTGCAGAGCCAACTCCTCCAGCCGTGAGCGCTGCCATGGGCACCAGCTTACCCGAGGGCCGCAGCCCTGGGGAGCAATGCCAGCCGGTCCCTGCCCTGAGCCGCAGGCTGCAGGGCAGCTCTTCCCCATCCCTGCCCGGCGCTGCCTGCGGGGTTAGTGGGGGCAGCTGCCAGGGCGCCGGGGCAATTGCCTGAAGCTCAGGGCTGCGGCAGGTCCGGCGGGACAGGGGAGTGCACGTCTGTGCACGGGAGTGGGACTTGGGGAGCTGCGGAGGCTCGTGGGGCACCCCGGGTTCTGCCCAGCTCTCTGCGTTGGTAAGACATTCACCAACTTTCACATTCACGTTCACCACCTGCACAAACCGTACAGCATCACGAGAAGAAGTAGAGAAGAAAAGTATTTCATACATACTTCGTCTTTGCCTCTTGCCCTTCACCACTTTGCTGCTGCCTGTGAGATCCATCGAGCTTAGAAAAACCACCACCACAAACAGTCCAAGCTGCATAGTAACTCTCCAGCGCTGCAGACCCTCTGTCGCAGGGTGGTCGGAGGAGCCCGCTCCACAGCTGGGGATCTCTCTGCGGCCGCTAAAACGTCTCGGGCAGGATCAGAGCTGAGAGTCTGTGCATGAAACCTGGTACGGGACCATATCCACAAACTACATCAGCAACAGTGAGCTTAGGTAGCAGGTAACATGGCTCTACCTTCATCCCCGTAAGGAGCGCAGGAGCTTGGCTCTAGTCCCATCTGGGGGCTCTGGCAGCGAGCGTTAGCTGCTTGCAGTTTCCAAATGCACTCGCAGGAACTGCAAAGGAAGAGGAGAACAGATTAACTTGACAGTCGACATCTCTCCCGTTAACGGCTGGGCTCGGCACTGCGGCGGGCAAGCGCAGAAGCCGTGGAGCAAACCGGGGGAGCGGCACGCAAGGAGTGCAGGCAGATGGCGGCACCCGGAGTGGCGTGGGGCGAATCGCCCTCCAACCTTATCCACAAGCCACTGCGTTGCTTAATAACAGTTAGCACACGTAGAAACGCCTAACGCAGCTTTGCCATCTGCCGATGCTGCATACGGTTATAGCTGTAACTTGTTTAAAATAGTGCCAGTCCCCCTCGGCCACCCCTCCTCGAGCAGCAGATGGCCTCTGCAGACTGCCAAGTGCACAAGATGTTTCCCATCAAGTGGGCACCTCTGGGGCTGGTAGTCGAGCCAAGCAGAAAGCGAGCCTGCAGTCCCAAGCCAGAGACGGGGCTGTCTGGGGACGGGGCGGGATCATCCCGCGAGCTGCCCGAAACGCCGCGTTTCTGCTCGGAGGGAATTTCCAAACCTCCCAGCTCCCACTCCCCCAGAGTGGCAGGGAAGGGTCAGCGCTGCCTGCGTGGGCAGAGGCAGTGCCGAGCGGGACAGAGCGCAGGAGCTGCTCTGCCATGGGCTCGCTGGCTCTCGCACGGCCCTGCCGGTGGAGGAAGCCCGGCATTCGGCAGTGAGCGCAGCCGTATGTGCCGCGCTACCCTTGCCAAGCTGCAGTGGTGAGTTGCCCGACGTGTGTGGCAGGACAGGGCGATGAGACGGCAATGCCAGGAGGACAGGCTGGGCAACCAACCAACTGTTCCACATGAACTTCTTGGAGAGCAAAGGGAAGCCCAGTGCAGCAGGAAATTGCCGGATGGCAGCCCAGCGCGCAGGGCTCCAGGTGCAGCCAGCCCGGGAGCTGCTGCGTGCCCCATCCTTGCCCTGGAGCATCCGAGACCTTGCTCCTGCTGGCTGTGCTGCCCGACTCCAGGGGAGAGGCAGTGCAGGCAGGGCTGTTGCTCCCCCGGGAAATGACCTGGGAGGTGGTTTTCCGTGTGCCCTGTGACTGGCGTGCAGGAAGGGCGACCTCCGGGGCTGCACCGAGAGCTCTGGCGCTGCCAGGCAGGGCCATGCTCTTCTCTCTGCAGCTGGCAGAGCGAAGCCCTGCCAACGGCTGCCATTGTGTGGGAATAAAGGCGACAACATTCACTCTGTGAAGTCAAATGAAACAGAAAATGGTTTTAATCCCTTTATAATAACTGCGCAATCGCCGATGCCCCAAATGGCCAGTGATGACGGTGCTGGAACGAAGCCCGGCTGCAGCCCGCGCACTGCCTGCGGGACGGACACAGGCTCCGGGGTGCCGGCCCCCTCCCGTGCCCACCGTGGGGTGGGGGACTTGCTGAGGGGCCACCGGCTGGAGCAGCTCCCCTGCTCCGGCCCAGCTGTAGGGTGGTTATGGCTACGGCAGCAAAATACCTGAACAGAGAGGGCTGCCCACAGCAGCCGTAGTGGGCTGGCAGCATCTTGAGTCAGCTGCTGCTGGGAGATGTGACCCAGGTACTGCTGGACCTTGCAGCAGCACGTGCCTCCACACCGAGATGTGCCCTGGAGCAGGCACCTCACAGCAGCTTTGGCTCATGTGTGCCGGCGAGACCTGCAGGCCATCAGGTGCTGCAGAGCGCTGCCATCGTCCTCCCGCCCGGATAGCCTTGAACTTTTCACCGTGTCCCTGCCGCGACTCTGCCGAGCGCTGCTGGGGCAGGAGCACAGCGCTCCCCATGTGCTTGTCGTTACAGCCCGCAGCTCATCCACAGGATTTTCAAATAAATAATTAGTTGCTTGTGTAAACACCAACTTGTTCTGCACTTCCAAGTCTGTTTGCTGCAAGCTGCTTTATAAACACTGTCAAGTGCTTAAGCTGGGCTGTTGGGAGTGTTTACCAGAGCGGAGAGCTGTGCCGGGAGGGGATCCCACCCCAGCCCCGCAGCCTCCCTCCGCACCGTGCTCACGTGCAGAGACCTGGGCACGGCACGGGGCTCCCCTGTGCGGGGGGGAGGCAGCACAGGCAGCCGGACCCTCCGGACGGATGGCCTGGCACAGTATGGCAACGTACGGCACGGCACAGCCAGAGGACCCCAGGGATGCTAGCTGGTGTGAGCAGGGCAGCGTCAGTACAGCACGGCCCAAACTCTCCCCAAATTAGCGCTGAGCGCCAGCTGCGCTGGAGGGAGCACGGTGCCACCACCCCGGCCTGGCTGCCCCTTATTCTTAATTACGGCGGCTTTGCAGGTGAAGTGCATTCGCAGGAAGTACAGGCTGAACCCGCTCCGCGTCCTGCAGTGTTTACACAACACTCACAGTTTAGGCAAAGTCCCCTCGGTGCGGAGACAGCAGCGGGGATATTCTTAGGGAGCAAATACAGCCCCAGCGTGCCAAGAGCCAGCGTGAAGTTTATGCCGCCACCACATACCCCATCTCTCAGGGCTTGTTCAGTGCAAGGGCAGGGAAGTGCCATGGGAAACCTTGAGGCCACAACACAAACCAGACAAACACACACTTTTTCCTCCTTGTTTCCTTGCTTTGTGGCCCAAAGAGAGCCTGGGCCTCCGGCCACAGCTGCCCACTCAGCACAGAAAAGCTACTGGCATCCTGGATGCTGAAAAGCCAGTGCCAAGGCGGGTCACAAGTAACATCCTCATGTTTCAAAACCTCCCTGCAAGCACACAGTGTCTGCGGCATGCCCACCAGCAGACGCTGCCGCAGAAGGGCCGGGCTTCCAGCTCTTCCCACCCTTACCTCAGGACACAAATTGTGATTCTTTCTGCTATTGCAGCCATCAGTCAAGCTCAGGTTGCTGCAAACAATTTCCAGTCTAAACATTAGCAGGATTTATGCCATTATCCCATCGACAGGAAGAATTTGGGGTAACCTGAATTGCTCTGAATTCATTTATGGAGAGACCTGGCCCCTGCTTCTGAGATGACAGTAAGCCTTGTTTGCAATTCAATCAGGATAAATTGGTCCTTGGGAGCTCCAATGCAAACCAGAAAATGTAAACCATCCAGATAATTTACCATTAGTCCTCCTACATGCAAGGTGAGAAAGACCAACATTATATCCCCGGGATATTCAAGACCTAATCCTCAATAACTAAATTGCTGATATATTGCCTCTTGCTGAATGTATCAGGCTATCCGTAATGTAAACGGGCTCTCCAAAGGTTTACTGAGTCTGAGAGAGAAGGACCAGATGCTTGTGAAAGGGCTGGAGGCAGGACAAGTCCGATCACAGCAGCAGCAGTAATGAACCCCTGGGAACCGCCAGGTCGGCTGCCAACAGCCAGCTGGACATCGGCTATGAGTGCAGAGGAATTTGGGTTTCCAGGTCCTGGAGCTGGATAGAAAATTTGAATTTCACCTTGGTAGTCTGTTTAGGGGGTGTGAATATGCAAGGAGAACAGGTTTCAGAAATGTCCTTGCCTGCAGAAGGAGTCACAGTTTTGCAGGGTTTCACCCTGGTTCGTTTGGTCCCAGCGGCCTCCCAGCCCCGCACCCGGCAGTTCGGGCGTGGGGGATGACACCCACGACAAAAGACCCCGAGCCCTCTCCAGCCCCAGGGCAGGCAGAGTCCAGCTCGGGGGGGGGTTGTTTATGGCAGCAGCCAGCTCCACGCTGCCGGCAGACTCCCCAACCTGCCTTTGTGTCAACTTTCAACAAGCCTGTCGAATAAGGATAATGGCACCCGGATATCAGAGGCGCTGGGAGGGGAAGGGGAGGAAGAAGAGGAGGAGGAAACAAGAGTGGGCTGCGAAGGAGAGCGGCGCCATGCACAAGGACGGCGTCCACGGGGCATGCAGCGGCCCTTGCTCCCGGCACTATGAGCTGCTGCCTGGTGTCTGAGCCAGCCAGAGGGGGGCTGCAGGGGGACAAATCCCAGCAGGTACTGGAGGGGAGATAAAGGAGACTGCTCAGGGGTGGGGGGAAACGTGCTCCTGCAGGCTGGCACCGGGACCCGCCGTCCCATCCGCGGGTGGAATGGCTCCCCAGCACCCACCAAAGCCCCCGGGCCAGTCTCAAGCAGCAATAGGACGGGGCGACGCTGGCGCGGCACCCTGCGCCCTGCACCCTGCATCAGGAGGCACCGCTGCCACCGTGAGCCCCCCCGCACCCTCCCCAGTCCAGCCCTGCCCCGGAGAGCGGCCGAGCCGCTCCTGCAGCACGGCTGAACCTCAACAGGTGGGACATAGCCAGCAGGAGAGGAGGCATCTTTCAAAGAAGCAGGAGCCCACACACGCGTTTATCTCTCTGCATGCCTTGCCCTACCTTGGCAAAAAGTCTCCGGCAGGCAAAGCTTCCCGAGACATCTAAAGCTTGCAGCCCCAGGTGTGGCTGCGCGGCTCCCCAGCCCGGCGAGGGAGCAGAGCCAGCGAGCTCTGAAGCACACATCTTCCCTCGCTGCCCCGGCGCCTGCCAGGAGACGCGGGTGTCAGGAACCAGCCCGGGGAGGCGAGTGCCAGCCAGTGCGGAGCGGGAGCCTCATCCACGCGCGGTCAGAGGCTATCGACGGGCAGCAGCAAGGGAGAGGGGCACAGAGGTGGCCCCTGAAGAGCAGTTCGGGGCCGGCTGCCTGCCCTGTGCCGGCTGCACGGCTGCCTCAGCACGAAACCCCTCCGGGCAGGAGGGGGAGGCGGTGGATGAGGGCTGCACAGGCGCTGCAAGCTGGGGTGCTGCAGGACCAGCAACACCCCATCTGCCTGGGCACCCCAGGCAGCTCGTTCAGCCCTGTGGCACCATCATTCCTATTTTACAGGCACACAGAGATGCGCCCGCAGTGCTGGTGCTCCCCGAACTCAATGTTTCTGCTCTGCCTGCGCTAGGTGACCCCCCATGGCCGGAGCGCCCTGTCTGCTCTACAGCAGGAGGAAGGCAGCACGGTGCCGCAGGTAGCGGGTTTGGGGGCCCTCACTCTCTTTGGGAAAGCCTTGCTGTCTTTCCGAGGGGTGTTTCCCTGTCGGCAAGGCAGAGACAGTGCTAACGCTACATGAGCGGCACTGTGAAACCCTCCACGGAAGAAGGTCCCACACACGCACGGCTCGGTCATCGCGACTGCCACAGGGTGTCTCACGCGCCTCCAGCCTGCAAACATCTCTGCACATGCACATGCAGAGCCACTTTGTTCTGCTTAATCCTTGAAGCAATAAAAGAAGGCTGCATTAAGTCAAATTTCCGAACCAGAAGGTCTTCATTTGATATTATATCCGAGTGCCAAGTTCTGCAAAATCCCTAACCCATAAACTTCACTGAAAAAATAAAATAATAAAAAACAATCTGGCAGCAGAGTTCTCCACAGCATTGTTGAGGTCTGACTCCTTCCACCAGCTTCTGCACTGCATTCCCCGGATCTGCGGAGCCGTGCTGTGACCCGCTAATGGGGAATACGCCGAGGAGAGGCTCCTGCCCGCGGCCGCCCCACTGCCCCAGCCTGGCAGCAGGGAGTCTCTCCGGAGCCCTGCAGCGGCAGCACCCCAGTCTCCCCGCCGGCTCCAGCCCCCCGCTCCGCTCAGCACCAGCTCCTCGCCCACCCTGTGCAGTGCCCGGCACAGTAGCTGCTCCAAGTAATGCTGCCATTAATAGTGCCACAGGCCTCTCTCCGGGAGTGCTTCTGCTTCAGCATTGTAAAACATCAGGAAATTTTTTACTGGGGGATTTCCAATCACCCTCTTGCTAGCGCAGAGAGGCAGCGTACTGGTCTGGAGGAGACGGAAGCAGCGAAGCCCTGAAGCAGGCTGCAGGCTCGGTGTGTGCTGCTTCTCCACAAAAACAGAGCAGCATCTGAAAACATACTGGAGTTGTCCCGGCAGGCATAGCTCCAGTACCGCAGACTGGGAAGCTGCCTGGGGGTTTAGCTGGAGAAAAAGCAAACCTATTTCTATTAGGTATGATGTCAGGTAGGTTTAAGCTTCCTACAGTTCAAGAACTCACTTACCAAATGCCAACCAGGGACAAAAGGCGCTAGAACAGCAGCAACCAAAGCAAATTTCAGACCAGAAATTGCAAAACAGTCCATTTCAGAGCAATGCAGAACAGGGCACCGAAAACCTCACTCTTCCGTCAAAAGGGCTCCTCAACAACCCTAAAGGCCCTATTGCCGTGCAGCAACATGCTCAGCAGATTCCCCGAGAGGTGCAGAGCGGATACACACCATGTTAGCATACAGCCCCCACTCCTGGAGACCCTGAATGTGCTGGGAGCAGGGGGGTCTAATGCAAAATGGGAAGCACAGCCAGGGCTGCTAAGGCTCTCATCCTACACGAGTGTGCACACCTTCAGCTCAAACCCAGTTCCCCTCCTATTTCAGTGTAAGTGTGACCAAACAAGGACTTAGAGCAACCTTCCGCAACTGACCCTAAATGCAGGCTTTTTAAAGCCAGGGCTTACAGGAGCCCAGTGAGTCACAAGCCACTGTGCTAAACAGCTTCTCCAGGCAAAAGCAGCAATGAAGCCTGGGGCAAAGACCCTAAACAGCACCTGGGGCTCTCTGCTTGGCCATGTGCAAAGGAAGCATCTGCCAAGTGTTAGCTTCCTGCAGGGATTCCCGGTGCACTGACTCTCCCACCGAAACGTCACTGCCTGGGAAACCTGAGCCCTGCAGAGCCAGGAGCAGCACCGATTTCAGCAGCAGAAGAAAACACAACTGGGAAAAACAACGAGCTCTGGGCATTGGGCAGGACAGGGCTTTGGTTGGTGGGAGGGAGGGAGGGAGGGAGCAGGGCAGCCTGAGTTTTCTCCAGACTAGCCATTGCTGCAAGCCTGGCACAAGCACATGAGTTCTGCCTTTCTGAGGGGTGACAGCAACCTGCACCACCAGGACAGGGGGACCCCGGTGTGAGGTCTGCCAAGCCTGGCATCGCTCAGGGAGGTTTGCAACAAAGGACACCCTGCAGCCGGCCCACGCCACCTGGCTGCACAAGAGCATGTGGGGAAGCTGCAATCCCAGAGGATCATCCTCGGAGGCAGGTTGTTGGTGGGTACAGCTGGAAGGCTCTCTCTGCGTCTGCCAGGGTCTCAGGCAAAGATGGGCACTTCTGTCCTCGGGGAGATGGCGCATCGCCTTCGTGCAGCCATGGGGAAGGTGTCTGTACTGGCCAGTCCCCACCTCTTGCTGCGTGGTCCCCGCTTTCCCACCCAGGGCCATCCCCACAGGCCAGGGGAGGCTGACCTGGCCCCCAGCTCTGGTGCTCACTGCAGGCTCATGGCCCTGTACTGCAGGCAGAGAGCGGCTCTGCCAGCTCAAGCCTAGCTCGGGTGATGGAAACGTGGGGTTTATGCTCTGATCTGCCTCTGTCTGCACGTGCTGGCACGGCTGGCTTATTTTGGCTGCACGCAGGGGGTCACATCCATGCCCCTGCACCCCCAGCTTGCTCCCTGCTGAGTCCCTCCGGGTGGTGCTGCTGCTCTCGCAGCAGCCACGCCAGGGCCGGGGTGCTGATCCAGTTGAAACGAGCCTTTTTTCCAGGGTGATTTCCAGGCATGTCGCAGCACCGGCATTCCCAGGCCCGTCGTGCTGCCACTGTCCTCCCACCTAGCCTCTGTAACCCTGGCCCCGCAGTGGGGATGAGATGATCAGGCAGTCAGGATCTCACCTGCTCCAGGGTCATGGATGGACTTTGGACAAAATCATTCAAACTGGAGAACACTCCAGGCATATGTTTCACTGCAAGTGCTGGGTCCCCATGGGATCTCAGCATAAACCTGGCCACCACAAACAGCACTGTAAGCACTGCCCCAAGTTCACGGACCTTCAGGTAACAGGGGGTTTTGCACTAGTACTGTACGCCGACCCCTGTGCAGGAGAGCAAAGGCTCCATGCCTGCCATGTCATGCAACATTTGCTTCTGCCAGTATTACCGTACTTTAATGCCTTTTACTGTAAGACACCCCTTCAAACCCAAACTGCATCACCTGAACACCCCCTCACTCCAGGGCCACTCAAAGGAACGCACACGCCTGAGCCTACAAGAAACCCCAGCAGTCCAGGGGTGACCATTCCGCAGTTGCCCGCACCCACGTCTGGCAGCACCCTGGCTCAGTCGGCGCAGGGGACCAGGAGGACGGCGGCCGAAACATCACCTTGACCCAAGCCCTTGTTGAGGAGCTGCATCCCTGCCACGCTGCGGGAGTGTGCTGCAGCGAGCCCCAAGCCCTCGCTAACCCACAGGCTCGGCAGCCCAGCAGCACTTCCCCTGCACATCAGCATGGGGTGTTAACACGGATGTCTAATTATTACCATGATCGCTGTTAACCATTTCCCCACTGATCCCCCATCCGAAAACTCAGGGAGTACGTACTTACCCCGCACTCTCCGGGTGCCTGCTGTGCCCCCATGGGTGCCGTTCTCTGCAGGAGGCTGAGTTAGGCACAGCCACGACAATATTGAGACAGCAACTGCTTAACTGCCTCGTCCCCTCATTGCTCAGCTTGGGCACGCTCCCGTCTCTGGAAGTCAGTGGGAAAGCAGGCAGGGCACTGCAGCCCGCTGCGCAGCATTCGGCGTCTGCGCTGCGGCCAGCGGGACCCTGGGGCTGGTCCAGTATCAGCAACAAGCTCCAGCGAACTGATCAATATTGCGACTAGCTCTCCGTGTCCCCTTCCCAGGTCTGGGAAGGTAAAACAGTGGCAGGGGACAGCACGCAGCAGCCCAGCTTCCCTGCAAAGCCCCACGCACCTTGGGGGTGGGGGAGACGGGGATCCTAACAGATCGTGCTGTGATTTCTCACAGCTTTCATTGTCTGAACTCATTATCCACATTGCACAAGGCAAACCCGCAAGTCGGATGCTGACAAGGCTTGCGTTCCTCATTAGCAGCCCACATTGCAAAAGCTTCATCTAAACAAACATGCATTCTGAAACCCTTACCTCTGACTTGTCACTCCCTCATCACTGCTGAAAAGACTCTACTGGTTTCTCAGTTTTAAAATACTACAAGACCAACTACAAAAATCCTCGGTTCCTCCAGAGAAAGTTACATGCACGTTTCTGTCAAAAAAAATGAAAAATATATTCATGGCGAATTCATGGAGAAGTCTGGTGCGTTTGGGTCTGGGTATTTTGTTCACTTGTTTTTTAAAGCAGGTTTCTAACAGCTTCCCAGGTTTTGCGCAGAGAAACAAACCCTTCTGTGATGTGCAGGCTTTCAGCTCGTAAAGATCGCCCAGGCTAGTTCATACTCCATCAGCCCACGCTGCTCCCTGCGTATGCAAAGCAGAAAGTATGTGATCATATCAGAGCAATTTGCACATTAATAAATCCTGGTCTCAATGCCGTAGACTCCATCCCCATCCACCGGGTAGGGGCTTTTTATTATTATTATTACCAGAGTATGCAGCTTTGTAAAGGCATCTAGTGCAAACTCCTGCATGAGGGAATTCCACCCCACTAGTACCACCTCCTAAGACAATATCCAGCCAAAATATTGTGACTGTTGCAAAACCCGGACTGGAGCTCCACAAAGGACCTTCCAGCGTTGCATCCAGAGCCAACGGGGTCTCAGTAAATTACTGCAGTGACACACCATCTAGTTGTCTTTGTAGTCTTTTTTATTTATGACAGTTAATTCCGAGTTATTACTAACATTTCAGTGGTAACTGGCATATGAAGTCATCAGCTGTCACAACTGCATCTGTTAATAAACATGTCAAATATTAAAAGCAGCTTATTATCCTCTGGAGGGGGGAAGGCACTAAGGCGAAGAGCTCGAAAGCCTGGTTCTTTTTCGATCTCTGGCTGTGCAGCTGGAGGAAACGCTCACGCTCAGGAAAACAGCGTGACTGTGGTGAGGCTGCACAGGGATACCTGCCCTCCATCACACCTGAGCAGCCCAGGAGCTCTCCTCCCCGTGCCGTCGCCAGCTCCCCTTCCCTTCTCTGCCTTAACTGGGGTGGCCAGGAGGGACGCGGGATGGACCCTTGCTTTGCACACACGCACAGGGGAATGGTGAGGGCTCAGGCACCTTCCCCGAGGTCCACCGTGCCTGGCAGGCTGAGCAGGATCCAGCCCGGGCAGCATCTGGCAACTTGCCCTCGCCAGCCTTCTGGTGTGCAATGCCATTCCAACCCGGCCGCGCTGGGCAGCAGGCAGCCCCAACCTGCTTGTCGCCCGTGGAGGAAGCAGAAGTGCCCCAGCCCCAGGGGAGCCCATGGGGAAGTGCAGGGGACCCCCATCCCCTCTCTTGCCCCGCGCACCGGGAGGCTCAAGCGGGGAGCTGGTGCTCCCAGGGCACACGGCCATGGAGCCGCGCTGGACCCTGCACCGGTGTCTCTCTGTACAAGTCATGAACAGGCATCGGTGTCTGCCTGCTTGCTGAGCAGTCGCCAGTGCCGTGTGGCCGGCAGCAGTGGGTCCCTGCGCGACTGACCCTCATCCCCGGCTCTCGTGGGGCTGATGTGGTGCCCGTGGTCACGGGGCTCTGCCGAGAGCCGTGGTGCCCCAGCAGGTGGTCCCAGGGGCACGGCTGTGTGGCAAGCTGCTGGCCAGCCCCTCGGCGTGCCATGCCCCACAGACCCCAGCAGCCTTCTGGGGAGGGTCGTGGCTTCCCTTTGGGGCCCCTGAGAGGCCAGGGAAGCACGGGCAGGTCGCACGTTCCTGCTTTGCAGGGTCGGGGCCCCCACTCCCACCCAAGGGTGGGCTTGGGAGGACACAAGGTCGCAGTGGGAGGGATGGCAACGTCTGCCCCATCCTCCCTTCCTTACCATTTAAGACCATCACCCTCAGTACATGAGGATGTAGTACGTCTTCTCCCTGCTTTGCTGAGCGACCTGCGCTCTCGGCCTCTGCAGCTGGGGAGGAGGTCACTGCTTCTTCATGTTCACCTTCCCGCTCTTGGGAATCTCAGACAGAAAGCTTGCCCCTCTCTGACACTTTCCTTGTTCAATTGCCTCTGGCTTTCTCCAGCTGAAGGTAATTTGCAGGCTGTGCTTTTTGAGGGGTGCTGCAAAAATCAATGGCAATGTCTTGTAAACTCTCTGCCTGAAGGTTATTCGGCCATACCACGAGGTAGTTTCCTTAAAGCTCAAACCAGTGACCTGCAATAGGCAGGAGTTGGGGAGCTGCAGAAGGAGATGCACTGAATGCTCCGTCTTCACCTTCCCCCTATTGTGGGTCAGCTTCTCCAACTATCTGAACACATTTCAGTATTTATTTTAGGTGTAAGATCCACTCGAGCAGATGCCGTAATTCTTGTATAACGAGTAAAATTCTGTCTTGGCTTCCAAGTGTTCCTAGGGACATCACAGGACAACATGCTGATGGGTGAGACACCTGTGCCAAGCAGGGTGAGTCACCCTGCAGTGCTTACAAAAGTCTTGAAGCAATGAGAAGCAGCATTATCTTCACTTGATCCTCCCCAAGCTTGCAGGGCTCCTAGCTGGAAGCTGGAGGGCGCAGGCTCTTCCAAAGGCGGTGACGGGCTCTACAGTGGGTCCTGAATCCTCCCCTGGGTCCCTTGCTGGGGGCCAGGGCAGGTCCCCTTCGATAATCCACTGCCCAGGAGCCCGCACCGACAATGGGTCCCTGAGCATCCCCGGCAGTTGCTGGCACGAGCCCTAGAGCGCCTTGTGGGACTCGGTCCAGAACTGGCAGCGCCGAGGAAGAGGAGGGCTAGGATATAGGATGTGGCATAGAGCAGCCCCCCAGACACACTGGGGTTTGGAGAGTCTCACGGATCTGTGTTCTTCACACACTTGCCTGCTTTGCACAGCGCTTGTGTGGGGGCAGGTATGAACACAAAGATGTAAAGTAACCCAGAACAGGCAAGAAGGAAAATTCGCCCTTTACGCAGCTTTTCCTTTGCATTGTGTTTGTGTTAATGCACATGTATATGGAAGTTTTATTCATCCTGAATTTTCTTTGGCACCTCATTAAATGTCCCTAGTTTCCTACTCATAAATGATATCTTCTGAGATCATTGCTATCTCACAGGAGCATTAGTGAATGTGTTTTGAATATTGGGCAGATGCTAAGTGGTCACTATTGGAAGTCTCCATATTAAAGACCTATTTATATTTGGAGCTTTTTTACTTTCTATTCTAGGAAATTCTGAAGTACCATCAAATGTTGCTCTGGGACAAAATCACTTAGTTCACTGCAAAAGTGAAAAATCTAATGAACTAAGGATCTTGTATTTTATGGTTGCATTGAATAGCGAAACCTTTTTCTTTCTAATCTCTCTCAGACCACTGCAACTCCAGTTGGCAGCTGTAGATCAAGTTTCAGTCTGGAGCAAATGTTTGTAACTGAGCAATAAACCCCAAAGACAGACCTCTATAATGGAAATGCTGACAAACCCAGCTGCAAGAACAGGGCTACCGGACACATCAATAATTAGTGAACAGAGCAGTATATCTGACTGAAGGCAAAGGAGATGTGCTTGCCAGCTCCCTGGTGTTAGAGGGTATCATTGCAGAAGACAGTAAATCACACTAAATCCTGCCTTAACACCCTCCACAATAAATCCAGCATCAAGTGCCACATTTCTTCCCCTTCTGACAGGCAGCTAATTTACCGTTTTGGTTTTCTTTAGCTAATGGCTGTTGAGGCTGATCCTAAATTAATCCTAAACTGGCTGTTTCTCTCTTGTACAAAAGGACATGAAATTCCATTTTTTAGCAGGGTAAAAATGCCAAGCGGCTCCAGATTGAAAGCAGAGCTGCTGACTTGGGAGATTTTCCCTGCCACCCACAGAAGTCCTTGCTGAGCAGGTGCCCGGCAGCCCGGGGTTTTCCCAGGGCAGTGGGACATTCCCAAAGCAGACAAAGGCCACCTGAATTCACCAGTTTTGGTCGCATTAGGTGGAAAAGCAAGCAGCAGGTCTAATCCTGCATATACAGGTATCACCCAGCCTGGGCCACCCTGCCTGTTTGGCTCCAGCCTTTCCCCAGCCAGGCTCCGTGTCCTGCTCTGCACAAAGCTGAGGGGAGACCCTCGCTCCCCCGTTCCTGCAGAGGAAGCGCCAACCCCAGCCAACCATTCAGGGTTCCACCCCCCATTAAAAACCTGCCATTTTTTGGTCTGAGTTCACCCCTCCCCGGTTCCTGCCCTGCATCCCCTTCTGCCTCTCTCGGCCAGGGGAAAGGCCTCTCCTCCACGGAAAGCCCACCCTGCCCGGGGACTACGGGGACTTCCAGGCTGGGGCTGAGCTGCCTCCTGCCAGGAGCCGCGTCCCTCAGCCTCTGGATGCAGCTGAGGGCAGGGGGGGCCCTGGGGCGCAGGCAGCGGATCTGCACCCAGCAGCTCCGGCACTGAGCACCACAGCTTTTGTCAGACCCAGGGCTCTGCACCCTCAACGTTAACCCTGTGTGCAGAGGCAGGTACCAGTGCCTACAAGTTCTCAGCTGGCACGGAGGATGCATTACTCATCCCTGGTGCCTCATCAGCCTTTGATAATATCTCAGCATAAGCAAAAAAGCAAAAAAGACGCTCGCCGAGGAAGCAGAAGGAAAGCAAGAACGTGCTAAAGTTGTCTCTGACTCTCCTAGCTCAACCTGTGGTGTGCTGCTTCTCTGCTCCCTGCGTGGACACAGAGGTCTGCTTCTCAGAAGGCTTATCTCCTGCAGAATGATTGATAGCCTGGGCAATTGTTTTTAATAATATCTGAACACCTGCAGTCCTCACTCCCCGGTAATACAGTTATCCCAAGTGCCTAACTTATTGCGTAAACAACTGCTCTGGTTGCAAAGACAACTATCAAGTTCCTGACACAGGCTGCACAAGCCACGCTGGGGGGTCAGGCACAGGGGCACGCAGGATCATGCCTTCCACAGGGAGATGTGGGAGCGAGAGGAAGGGGAGCTGACTTTCTGATAGGATCACCCAGGCATGCCTCTTCTTCTGGGCAGAGCAAGCAAGCCTGGGCTTTTGGCTGGACAGCACTGCTCGCCAGCCTTGCTTGGAGGGGGCGGCTCTGGCAGCCTGGCAGCGGTCCATGCCAGGAAGCATGTCTCCATCTGGGAGTGTCCCCAGGAAGGTCACCCTGGTTTGGTGCTGAGCTGCTGTGAGCTGCAGGGCTGTGAAAATTACTTCTGCGTAAGATCTTTGTGGGTGAAGGAGGAGAGAGATCCGCATGCCCCATCCCATCCCAGACGTGGCACAGGCAGCCTGCCTGCACCCTCTGTGCCCGCATGGGCAGGTCAAGAGGGGTCCGGCAAGAATGATTTGCTTTGTGCTCGCCAGGCATGGGGCAGGGAGGCAGAGTTTGCGTGTGCGCCCCAGTGACCTACCCTGCTTTTCAGGATCTCTCTTTCACGCCTGCCAGGTTTTCTGACACCGCACCCCGTGCAGGCTGGATATTTTGCCTCTTTCCAAGGAGCAACGTTATGCGCATGTTGGGAAATGCTCCTTTCTCATTTGCTTCGAAGGCCCTTTTCCCCTGTTGTTTGAGGAATGCTGTTTGAATTAGCTTCACGGATTGCAAACAGACCCCGTTGTTTTCCTTTCCCAATGCAGGGAGGCTTCTGTTCTCTTTGGCCTGCTGGATTAACCAGGGGGCCTCACACACTGACCCCTCTGCAGCTCAGGGAAGCTAATTTAATCCCAATATTGTTACAGATCACAGCAGGACGGATCTCACAGATTCCTTGAGGCAAACCAGCACTGAGCTCTGGCAGGGACAGCAGCACACTGTGTTTGTAGAGGCAGGAGCTGCTACAATTTTTTTCTGTAAAATTTCCTCTACAAAACTTCTGAGGCTGGGGAGGAGGGCAGTGGTGGTGGGATGATAGGGGCACCCTGGGCATGGGGGTCCCACTGAGGAGCTGCTCCACCTGCATCCCCCAGCATCCTCCAGCATCCGCTGGCATGCAGGAGGGTGGAGGGCCACTCTGGATCCTGGCAGAAGAGAAGGAGATGCAGACTGGCATCTCCTTGCTATTTCTTTCTCCTTATTATTTTTTTTTCCCTTGGTACCTGCTCCTGGGGCTGGATTTTTGAGGTGTGTTGTCATCAGGCCATACACAACAACCGCAGCCAAGCCATGCCTGCTCCCACTAGCCAGTGCCTGCCCCATCCCTGTATCAGTCCCAGGGCAGGCCACCTTACTTCACACCTGCAAGGTGGAGCCATCCCCCCAGCGCTGAAGCACAAGTGCCTTGCTGCTCTTACCCAGCATCGCTATCATCGGGCGGGGGGGGATGGCAGGGTTATGGCAAGGGGGCCACGGTTCCATTCCCAGCCCCGGCCCAGCTGGGGCTGCCACGCTCCTCACACCAAGTGCTGGGCAGGCTGGGCTCGTACACTGCACTGCCCTGCTCATTGCCCCAAGCATTACCCCACGCATGGCCCCAGGCATTGCTCTCTGCTGTCTCTCTCTGAGTTTATCCGTTCCCTACTGCGTAAAAGCCCAACAGGCTGGGACTTCCAGCATTTCTTGTAACTCCGTCCAGAGCTGGAAGTGGAAGAGGCCACTGGCACAGCCAAGAGGACACAAAACTGAGAGCCTCTGCAGCAGGAGCGGCTCTCTGGACAGCTTGTCCCTCTCCAGGCTTCTGCCCCCTCCCTTCTGCCTCCGCTGCTCTTGCACCCAGCAGCAGTGGAGCAGGAGCTGGTGCTGCCAGAGGGCCGGGCTGGCCCCACTTCCCCGGGAGCACGGGGCAGAGTTTGGGGAGCAGGGATGGGGTGCCCGAGGGAGGGAGCCACAGCCCAGAGAGCCAGTCCCAGGAGGCTGGGCAGAGGGACGGGAGCTGGGCATGCGGGGCCCTGCTCGAGCCCATCCTCCTCTCAGCCACGAGCAACTCTTGGGAACATTCCTGCTGGATGACATTTCCCAAGGCATTGAGAAAAGAAAAAAAAAAAAAAAAAAAAAAAAAGGCACTTTTTTCCCAATATAAATTCTTGCAACATTAAAAAAACCACACAATAGCTGTAAGCCCTGAAACGGCTGGGGGTAAAAAAGCTACAGCTTGACATGGAAATAGCACTACCATCCCCACCAACCGGTTGAATCCCAGATGTGAGACATCATGTGTGACAAAACCCCAGAGGAAGGACACGCAGGAAGCTTGTAATTGTTGCGGGCTCCCATGGCTGCATGGGGACGCAGGCTGGTGACCTCGGGAGTCCCGAGTCCCCCCGTCAGTAACCTGCAGCAGAGAGAGCGGAGACCCACAGCCGGCTGGGCTGGCTCTGGGACCGACATGGGGTCCAGGAATGGCTGGGGCCAGGGTGAGCCCCTGGCTGAGCTCCTTGCCGCCCCAGCCGTGTGCTTGCAGAGAGCAGGCTGCCGGCAGGAGGGACCCTGGGGTGGTTTGGGGACCCTCGGGTGGCTTCGGGACCCTGGGGCAATTTGGGACCCCCACAGGCGTGAGATGGACATTCCTGCTGACCTGCAAAGGGCCACGGCACTGGCACCAGTGCTCCGGCTTGTACCGAAGCGGCACTGGAGGGCGAATAGTGCCTGTCCCTGCGTCCCCACTAATGGCGGACACACGTACCCCGGGGAGGGAGCCGCACACGTCAGTCCAGGCCCATGCTGGCAGATAGGAATATCGCTGTACTGAAACCAGCCCAAATAAATCAGCTGAAAACGTGCGCTGAGGGGACCCTTGTGCAGCAAGAGCTGTAGAAATGTGCTCACTCCGCTGTGCTCTCCGAGACGTTTGCAGTACACCTATAATTATTTTAATTACAATTAAAGACTATCCCCCGTGACTACGCCGAGGAAGCACGGCTAGGCCTGTGCGCACGGCCTGCCTTCTGCTGCACTGCGGCTCTTCAGAGATTTCCAGTGGAGCCAAACGCTTTGCTAGTGTGGATGGGATATGTCTACGTATTGTGTTTTAAACTATATAATTAATTGAATGCAGTGCTCTGCAAGGAGCTAATTCTGCCGAGGGATTTTGGTAATTGTACAGACATTGAGAGGAGCAAGGCCCAGCCCCGCGTGCTGCGGGGAGCTGCAGGGAGGAGGCTGGGCAGCGCGGGGGGCCGGGCCCTGCTTTCGGGGATGGAGGAGACAGGGCGGAGAGCGGGGGTTCAGGCTCCTGGGGCTGGGGCAAGGGAAGGGGGACGCCGAGACGGGGAGGACGAGGGGAAGACAAGGAAGTGAAGGGCAGGACGGCCGCCATGACGGGGCAAGCCCAGCCCCAGTCAGCAGGCCCACAGCTCGGCCCAAGGGATGAGCAGAAGAGCTGCGGCAGCTCTTCCCACTCTCTCTCTCTCTCTGCCTTTTTTCCCCTTTCTTTCAGTTTTTGGAAGTGTTCATCTCGCAGGACCTCGAAGTGAGGCTGGCCTAGCCTGCACCCCGCATCACCCCGCATCACCCCGCATCACCCCGTACTGCGGCTCTTATTGCACACACCGTCCACTTTAAATATCTGCATCTGCATGGGAAGCGTTTGTACGCGTTTTAAATATCTTCAAGATGACAGCGTGAAGAAGAGAATGGATTGAGCCGGGCTTTAAAAGATGGCAGAGCAGAAAACAATGATCCCAGGCAAAGGCAAGAATGCTTCAGCCGGGCTGGGCGGCAGAGCAGGCACTACCGGAGCCCATTGTGGGGCTCCGAAGCACACGAAGCGTGTGTGGGAAGCGCAGTGCTTCTCCTTGCTTTGCATCTTTGCTCCCTGAGGAAGAGCTTAGGTTATGCTGGACAAAGCTGTCTGTGGCCAGCCGCTTCCCGATGCAGTTCCAGCAAATGCGTATTAGATGCTGTCTCTTCGAGATGCCTTTTCATTTACAAGGGGGGAGAATAATAATGCTCCCGTGACTGTAATGTTGGCAAGAGAGCTACCACAGCCGTGACAGCCTCTCATAGTGCCTCTGCCCTGGGAGCTCCAGGGTTTTATTTCCAATTAAGTTTTTCATATGGTAACATTCAGATTTTTGATGGGAGATGAGGCTACTTTTGTCTAAGAGAGAACATACTTTCACTGTTGCGCCCGGCCCAGGAATGAGTTCTCCACTATTAAAATGTAATTTAATTTATCTCCATGGATTTTGTGATGACTAGGATTTGTTCTAAGGAGACCTTTAAAGGAGAACTTTTGCATTATTAAATGTATGTGCTAGGAAGTTGAGTTCTGGCATCCTCTGATAACCAAATTTCTTTTCTATCCTCCACTATATCCATCATGATAAAAGCCCCTGCCAAAGCCCTAACTCAAGCCATGCTTCTGGCATATTGTGAAACGAATCAGGGGAAAAAAAAAAAAAGAAAGAAACCCACAAGATGCTCTAGTCCAGTATTTTTTTTAATCAAAGTTTCAAGGATATTGATGGTTTACCTCATAAGGTAAACATTTGTAGCCCAGTTGCTTTCCCAGGGTTAAACCAGAAACAAGTGGCTAGCTGAAACTGCAACTAATTTGCTCTGACAGACTTCAGTCAGCTTCAAAATGAGTTTTCTTGAAAATTACGGGCCCTTTACAGGCAGAGCAATGGCACCTTCCCACGGAGGGCTGCAGGATGATCCCATTTTCCAGGGATGAGCCTGAGGGATGCCCAGCACCCACAGTTCCCCAGGGCACCCCCTGCCCACAGGGGCCCCTCTGCACTGCAGGGGCAGCTCTGTGCCATGGGGGCAATAGGTGAGGGACCCTTGTCCCTTTACCCCTGCCTCACCCTCCCACTGTGCAGAGGAACTGCCCATCTTTGCGAAGGGCAAATCCCAGCCGCGCGCTGGTCCTGTCCAGCAGCAGATTTCCCAGCTGGCAGGTGACTGTGCCCCCACAGCACATACCTGGGAGCAGGGGGACAACTGGGGCAGGCCAGGTCCCTGCTCAGACACTGGCATCTAGGGTGACCTGGGGCAGGTGCTCTTGTGCCGCAGAGCTGGTCCCTCGGCTACATGCCCCCCCCAGGCTCTGCCTTTTCCAGATACAGCCCAAGAGGCGATGGAGGGGGCAGCTCTTGTGCCAGCTGGACCGTGGGGTCATGGGCACAGCCCCAGGACCTCAATCCCAAACCCGGGACAGGGGCACTCCAGTGATGGGCACAGCACTCACAGCTCTGCGGGCAGGTTGCTCCTGCCAGCTTCCACACGGTGTGCTGGGGGGGGACAGCCCAGGACAGGCAGCGCAGCCCAGGCTGTCCCATCAGAGCGGGACTTCAGCAAAGAGGCGCTGAACGTTTCAGGGTACACCACAGTCTCTCCAATGGCACCACTCGTGCTACCCTACCATGACAGCAGTCATGGCTAACCCCAAACCGAGCCGCAGCAGCACTGGCTGGGATCAGGAGCAAGTGGGCACAGGCAAGCTGGGGTCAGGCTGGAGCGAGCCAGCCAGTCTGTGGGGACACTGGTGTCTGTTTGGGCCGCCAGTGGTTAACAGCAGCATCCTGCTGTTCTGACTCCTCCAAATTGCATGCAGCAGCCTGGGGCACAGTGCAGCTCTCAGGGCTGTATTTATTCTCCACTGACAGCTGGCTCGCTGAGGATGTCACTGTGCAGCCTTTCTCCTTGGCAGCCCCAGGATTAGTGCACACTGGTTCCAGCTCCACGTTCACTACCTGCTAACCGGTGGGAAAGATCAGGGGGTTGATGCCAGCCAGCACCTATCTACGCACCAACTCCTGGCCCCAGTGAAATCTCAGCACCTTGGAGATCCAAGTCCTCCCTGTTCTCCCAAACCTCCCTTGAGCGAGGCAGCACACATGTCTCCCCATTCCTAGTGGTCTACCCAGTGCTTGTCTGGCACAGCTGTGGAGCCTGCTGCTCGCTGAGCTGGCATGCAGGGGCTCAACGGAGGAGACAGCGCAAGTGATCTTTAACTTGGTTCAAGACTCATAGTGATACTGTGCTCTCTGTTAAGGGTACGTGCAGTATATGAGGTTTCCTGCGTACAAAGCGGAAAGTACCTTTTTTTAGAGTCTAATTTTACTGCTTCCCTGATGCATTAGCTCGTGGACTGGAGCCACAGCAAACCGTGCCGTGGAAAGAGCTCCCTTCCCTAAGAGCATCTCCAGGGCATAACAATGGCTCTGAAGCCAGGAGAGAGCCAAGATGATTTCACCACCAAGGCTGGCATCGCCCCCAGGACTCAGCAAGGCGCACAGCACCTTGTTGGCACAGCTGGCATGCCCGTCCAGCAGGTCGCCGTGCTGGCACAGGAGGATGACGTGCCTGTGCAGTCCCAGCTGCTGACTGCTGAAAGCTGCTGCTCTGCTTTGCGTATAAGTCAAAACCTGTAAGCTACTGGTTACAGAGACACTCGCTGTTTTAGCAGACTGAAGTGGAAGGAGGGAGAGAGCTGCCAGATCCCAGCTGGTCTCTGCTCCAGGAGCTGATGGAGGATTAGCCCAGCAGCATGTCTTTACAAATTGTCAGTTCCCAGAATACACAAAACAAAGCTCTGAGGACTGAGTGTATCAGCACAGAGGCAAAGGCACATACTTCAGGAACCTGACAGCACTTTCCACCCAGACACATGGATATGGGGATCCTGGCTTCCTGCGGTCCCTGCAGAGTGCTGCCTGTCCCACGGCAGCTCAGTCTCAGCGGATGCAGCATTGGGGCTGGTGGCTCGGAGTGGATCCCTCCTGTCAGCAGCCCCACGGCTGCCGGCTGAGCCTCTCCCTCCCCAGGCTGGTGCCCCCCAAACCAGAGAGGGTTTACAAAGTGACCACGGTTCCCTCCTGGCACGTCCTGGTGTGAGGAAGCCATCTGCCCTGGAGCGTGGGGAGGCTGCTGGAGTGGCTTCTGTGCCCCACACAGCCTCAACCTTCTCTGCAAGGCGTCAGCCCCAGGGTTTTGGGTGGACTGACGCCCCTGCGGAGCACCCACAGACAGGCCCAGAACTGCACCAACCAAGAATGGTGCCGGGGGAAGCTGCCACGACCCAACTTCTACAGCCCTCCCAGCCTGGCTTCGTGTCCTGCCCCAGGTGCGGAGGGAGATGCAGGACGGTGCCTGCTGCACGGGCTTGTGGCAGAGGTGCCTGTCCCCATTGCCCTTGGTGTCAGCACCATGGCACATCCTGCTCCATCCCAGCTCCTAGCCTGGACGATGCTGGGAGACTGTGGCATGTGTCAGGTCTGAACAGACCCTGTCTCTGTGCCTGCTGGCTGCCTGCAGGGGGACGTGCCAGGCGTTCTCCCCGTGCCCTTCCTCCAGCCATCCCTCCTGTTAAAACCCTGCCCTAAATGCACAATTGCAGTCATGCTGCTGGAAAGCAAATGCGTGCCAGGCTGCAGCAAGGCATGGGCAGAGGCACGCTGCCTGCTGCCTGCTGCCCACTGCTTGCTGCCCATTCCCTGCTCCCCGCTGCCTGCTGCCGCCCTCCCGCGCGGGGCCGGGGCCTCCCCGACAGCCGCCCTGTCGCACGCAGCGGCGGAGCTGGAAGCTTTCGTTACTTGTTTCACGGAAACTTCCGACATTTCAAAAATTGTTTTCATTCTGGTTTGGAATGAAGACAAATATTTCAGAAATTTCCTGGATAACATAAAGTTTAAAATATCGTCCACACTAAAATAGAAGTAGTAGGCTATCTCAGCTCTTGCATTATGTCATATCATGCCAGCTCATGGTACACCGCGCAGAATTACAGAGGACTTGCCATGAGAGATGTAAACAAAACCAAAAATAATATCAACAAGAGAGAAGAAATGAAATGCTGAAATGAGAATTGCCCTAAAACAATTTTTTCTCGCCTTGTGCAAATTAATTCTCCATGGGAAATTGCTTGGATATTGTAAAAGAGCACGGTCTGGCCAAAGCAGCTCTTCTGTTCTCTGGAGAAGGAGGGACACCCTATCGGCGCTCCCCACCAGCCCCGTCCAGCCGCGCAGCCCAGCAGCGATGCTGCTGCATCTGGGCTGGGTCCGGGATGTCCCCCTGCCCCCTGCCCCCTGCTCCCTGGCCGCGTTCGACCCCTTATCTTGTTTCTTGCAAGCCAAGGGCAGGCGCGCTCCGTGGTCAGCCTGGTGCACCCCGGGCCCCTGCTGTCTGCCGGCAGAGATAACGCCAAGATGGATAAAGCTGGGCACTGGGGTTAACGGCACAAAGCGGCGTCTCCGTCGGGAGAGGAGGAGGTCGCATGGTCCCGCTCTGCCCGGTGCCGGCTGCAGAGTGGTCGCGGCTGGGGACGGCGCTTACCTTGGCTCGGCTCAGCTCTACCCAGCTGGGGCTGGCTCCTGCCCTCCCTGCGCCCGGCGCATCGCCCGCCCGGGCAGCCGCTCAGCGCCGGTGCGGCTGCCCCACGCCGGGGCTCTGCGCCGGGCGGACCTCTGGGCGCCGGCTGGCACCCATCCCCCTGTCTGCCCCGTGCCTCTCCAGAAAGGCACTGCTGGGAAGGAGCGCCGAAGCTCATGTCTCCGGCGCTGTATCCACCCCTTCCCACCCTCTTGGGGTTCGGTCCTGCCAGTTCCACTTGTGGGCTGTCCTCACCACTTTGGGCCTTTCTACCGCTCCCCTTCTTGTGGCTCCGGATGTCACCACAGACACGCTTTTATGAGAGTGGGCTTGTGCAAGGCTTGTATAAAGTGTTCTCAGAAATACGAGGTCCTGTCACTTGTAAAACTAATAAAAATGTCCAATAATTTTTACAAGGGAAAAATGAGTCATTGGATGGCACATTTCTCATTACTGGCATTTTACAATTAAAATGAGCATCTATTGAATCAATCCAAAGCTCTTATTGTTAGCAGACACTAATAACTTCCTGAGCTATTGAAGATACTTTTTTTCTGAAGAAACATGACCCCTGACCACGGCATTTCTCATCGAGAGCGGTATCCAGCTGAGACCAGCTCTGCTCAGCTCCTGCTGGAGTGGTTTCAAACACATCCTGATGAGACTGGTGGCTATAACTGGGTGGGAAATTGTTTTTAAGCCCTCAAAAATGTTCAGGATTTCAAAATTTTTCCCGCTCCACATGGGGATGAATCCAGAATTGTTCAATGTTTTTACCGAAAAAAAAAAAGTCCTCATGGAAACCAGCTCCGGAATAGCCAATAGCCGTCGGTCATGCTGAGCCGGGCAAAGCGGGGACTCCCACCCGCCCCGGCCTGCCGGCGGCTCGGACCGCCACGCTGGTGGCTGCGCTGGCATGAGCTGACTTCTCCTCCCAGGGTGGGACACCCATCCCGGACCTCATGACCTTCTCTGGTGAAAAATGAATCCAGTGAAACTTTCCCGATTTCACCGCAGCAGTTGCGCGTGCGTGGCCGAGTGCTGGTCTGCGCTGTGCTCTGCCCCGCGCAGGAGCCAGACCAGCAAAGCGGGGTCATCACCACCTCCTGCCTTCAGAAGATGGAGATTTTTGCAGCTGCTTGTGTTTCCAAAACCCATTAGAAACTTCAGGACAATATAGGAAGGGCCTCATTTTCAATAGGCACTAAGCCCATCTGCTGCTACCTACTGAAAATTAGCCTCCCTCCAGATGTCTCAGGATGGATCCCGGTAACCAGAGTCACCACCTGCTTTTGAAAATGGACACCCTGATAGAAAATGAGGGATGGTCTGAGAAGGGTTCCACGAGAAGAAGTCCCGCAGCAGCACAGGGTGCAGCCAGTGCTCAGAGGCTCGGAGTGCCCCCAGCCAGTCCTTCTCTGCCCACGAGGGCTCATTTCAGCCTCATGAGATTAGTCTGAGAAGAGCCAGCTTGACTGCAGGACTCATTTCTCAAAGCTTCTCCAGATGAAGCAAAACAGATTAAAATGCAAAGCCAACACATTGCCTCCAGCAGAGGTTTCCAGGGAAAGCTCCTGCTGCAGGATTTAGCAGGAGGAGCTCCCGGTTTCTGTACGGCCAACCACCAGCCAAACCCTCAGCATGGGCACTGAGGTGCACCCCCTGGGAGATGGTGCCGAGGACAGTGTCACCAGTGCAGCCCCAGGGGGGCCCCACAGCCACCCACACCATTCCCCAGGACACTTGCTCCCACCTGCTGGCAAAGCCCAATGAAAAGGAAATTCTCTCGGGCTTTGGGTGACCTTCTTCTTCTCTTTATGTTCATGCTGGCGTCACATTTGTTCTAAACTTCCTTGTGGAAGGCATGTTTTAGGAGTGCTCTTTTCCCACACATGGCCACCTGCACATCCCCAAGGCAGAGGGAGAAGCCCTTTCCCTGCCATGATGCCAGAAAAGAGAAGCCAAATTCTCTCCATGTGCACAGAGAATACAGTGAGTTTCTGGATGAGAAGGGACATCTTTCCTCCAAAACCCCAACGGACCCTGGGCAGCCAGGCTGCTGTCACTTGTGGGGAGATTCAGCCCCTATTTGTACGATCAAACACGTGCAAAGCTGATGAAAAACTACCATGAAATCCCACTGCACAGCAGTAACAATGAGCAAGTGCTGGCTTCCAAATACTGAGTGCCCTGCCAAAGAGCTGGCAAGTACAGATCCTGCTGGGCTGCAGGGGTCCAGATGCTGCTTTTGCCATTGCAGATCCTCTTCGTGCAGGTCTGCAAAAGACAAGCCCCAAGCCAGCCGCCTCTCCAAGAGCCTGCTCAAGCCCTTTGCCAGAAATTAATGCCCAAAAAACTAACACCCATCCATGATGGAGACTTCACTCTGTCCTTGCTAGAAGAGTCCTTACCTGCGCTGAGCAGAGGACTGGAGCAGGCACTTGGTGTTTGCTGGTTGAGCAGTCCAAACTGGGCACATCAGAAAGATGCTGGTCTCTGCTCCCTGTGCACCACACTCTCTCTGGACTCTCTAGTCTCTCCATCCTCCCCGTTTCTCTCTGGAGGGGATGGTTCTTTCTCTTGGGAAAGTGCCATGGGAGTGGGGATGCTGATGCAGGGCCCAGATGTTGGGGACAAGCAGATGAGGTTGTTTTCCATTCTCTGTTATTGTGCAATGGCTCCAGAGCTGGAGACACTTCCCACTTCTTTTCCTTTGCTACTGAACACGGGTTGGGACGACAATATGTATTGTCATTTATAAGCACTGTAAGACCCTCCTGGGACCTACGTGCATAAAACTTGTGTTTGCTTTAGCATTCTTTTTCTCTTGCATCCTTGCCACACAGCTTCTGCCTGTGCTGTATGTCTGTGAGACTGAGCTCTGCAGAAACTGAAGTCCTGCTCCCGAGAGCATCAGTCTGTGTTGCTGCCATACTCCTCTCCTCCTGCTCCGAAGGGAGGGCCGTGGGAACTAGCTGCTAATGCAGTCCGTCCCGGCCAAGGTCTCACTGCGGCTGCCAGGTGCCTGAGCGCAGCCCGCGCAGCGGGCATTGCCGACAGCCGGCAAGAAATGCCAAGAGCTTCCCTTTATGGCTCCGTATTTCCTGTTAAATTTTTTATGGGATTTCCTCAGCATTCAGATTTACAAACGTGCTTGCCTGGCTTAGGAGGCCCAGGAGCCCGTTGTGGGCAGTGGCTGGACGCTGGCAGAGCCAAACCGGGAGATGTGCTGCCAGGAGGGGACAGGGCTGGGGGCCTGCCGGTCTCCCTGGTGCCCAAGGCAGTGGTTGCCCGTGCCAGGAGGGCAGCCCCGAGCGTGGGTGCCACCGACCCGGCCGCTGCAGGGACGGCTCCCAGGTGCCACCGCAAGCTCCCACAGGGCTGCCTTGTGCCTGGCCCTGCAGTGAATTTGGCGTCCCCGCCACAGGGATTTATCGGCTGATGTCGCAGGATTTCCTCACCCCGCCGGGAGCGCACAATAGCGAGGACAGGCTGCTCCGCAGACACCCTAATCCCTTGGTGATTGTGCCGCGTTTCGGGGGGTGACAACAGTTCAATGAAGGTTTGCAAGGTTAGCAGGAACGTTAATCCTTACAGAAGAAAAATGTGACAATTATTTAATGCCGTGGCTGGGAGCTTTTGTGCTGTCCTTAGTATGATGTGTTTGCACTGGCCAATGTCTCATCAAAAGTATCGCCGAGGACAAATGCTGCACAGGCTACCTGAGCGCTGGCTGCGCGGCTGCCAGGGCTGCGGGGTACGAGAGGGGACGGGTGTCTGTGTCTGGAGGCTGCAGCCAGCGCTGCCAGATGTCTGTGCAGCCTGGCTCTGCTTCTGCTCTGTCCCTTTGAATTTTCATATAAGCAAGGGAGTCTCTGCCATCATCCAATGAAAGCACAAACATGTACACGACCAGAGCGCAAACGGACAGCTCTGGGAGCCCCAGAGTTTTTTATTGTCTGAATTCAATTTCCAGAAAATTGGGTGTCTCTTACAATTCAGAGATGCTGCAGAAGAAATGCAGCTGATGAGCTCCTGCTCTCCAAGTGTACGCTGTGGTACAGTGAACTGTGGGAGGAGAGCGTGGAGGGCACACGCCTGCTGAACTGCTCCGGGGAGCACAGCCGGGGACGTGCTCCGAACCAGGTCCAGAGACCTGCAGAGGAGAGGGCAGGTGGCGTGGGGGGGCCGGGCGGAGGAAGACAGAGGACCCTTGGTCACTGGACAGTGATCCCCAGGACACACGATGTGACCGTCTGAGCAGAGCGCAGGGAGGTTGCCCCTTCCCTGCAGAGCAGACCTGCCCTGTGGTCCCAGTGCCCCAGGGGCGGCTCGGTCGGGTGGGGAGCACCCTCAGTTGGGTGGGGAGCACCCTCTGTGAGAGCCTGCAACAGGCTGGAGGAGATGCGCGAGCGCAATTGTGTCGGTGCAAAGCCTTGGCTGCTTCCCGCAGGACAGCTCTTCTGGCATTAGTGAGTCTCTGGGAGGTGGAGGAATGAAACACCCTCGGCGCTGCCAGCTAGCTTGTGTGCGGAGAGCCGTGACAGCCATCCGGGGATTTCTCTGGCTGCAGGGACTGAGGGAAGGGAAGGAAGGGACAAAGCACTGAGATCACAGGCGGGATCCCGCCTGCTCACCCAGAGGCAGGCGCAGCACCACAGCACGCCCCTCCAACCTGCTCCCGGCGGCACGGGTGAAAGTGCCGACGTGCTGTCCCCGCCTGACCCCGCACGTGTCCCTGCGGCACACCGATAGCCGAAGGCAGCAGGAGCAGCCAGGTCTGGCAGCACTGCGACGACCCGGGCATGGCTGGTGAGACGGAGGGACCCTGCAGCAGTGCCTGGCGCTCCAGCCAGGCTGCGGCAGCATCTCAGCCCATCCCGGCCGCCTTTGGCTGCCTGCATGCCTGGGACATCAAACCAGCCTCTCCGGAGAGAGAGGAGCTGCCAGAAGGCAGCCCCAAAGCCCCTGGCAGGCTCCTGGGAGCCTTGGGGCAGCTTCCTACTCACCTGCCCCTTCCACAACGGTCCCCTGGGCAGGCCGGGGGGGGGAGAGGCCACCGAGCATGGGGCAGCAGCGGCAGGCTGTCACCCGGCGCTGGCGGCGGGCACCGTCCTCGGCGGGCGAGCAGCCGCTCGGGTTACCCACGCAGCCTGGTTCACATGGCGGTGCGCCTGTGTGTGCGCTCGGATGTGCGTGTCTAAGTCATTGCGGCTCAGTGGATTTTAGGCACTGCAAGGCAGAAAGTACAAATCTGCATCTGATTAAAACGGCCCTTTGTAATATAACCTATATGAGCCTGCACTTAACACCCATCATCCTGAGGAAAGCCCAGGCTCTCTTCCAGCCAGTTGGGCTGCGTGCCTGCGGGGCAGATCTCCCAGGGACATGAGACTGCCGGGGCAGGAACTTGGATGCGTTTCTGTGTGGATTCTTCCCCCTTCTAGAGAGGCACAATGGGGCTTTGCATGAGTGATACAAACATGCCAGTTGTACTTAAGGTTGACAAATAATGTAAACCACACAATCTGGTTTGAGGGAAACGACTTCACCACAATTTATTTTAGTGCTTTAAACATCACGCCAAACTCTGTAGTGAATTGCTAAATTAATGCCGGGCTGCCATCTAAATAGACATCTTCAGATCACAAGCATGTTATAGGGGGAATGGTTTCCTTTGAAATGGTTCCCACAGCTTAAAGGCTGTGCAGAGAAAAAATGTGCCCAGGATTCAATTGCTGCCAACATGTGGTGGCCACATTTCTCTGCCGCTATTGGCCAAGATGCACAGTAAAGCTGAGGAAGCATCATTTGAGGTGGATAGATAAACCAGTGATTGCAGAGAGACAAGGAATGTCATAAGCAGCTCACTCCGAGGAAAGGGATAAAGCAAAATAGCCTCAGTTCCAAGCTCTTAGCCTGGAAAAATGTGCCCTGCCCAGGAAGGCATCTGGTTGTCCCCATCATGCACTTTCTTGGCTGCTTGTGATGCAGCAGAGAAGCCCAGCGAAATCACAGTGGATGTTTCTTCCACTCCTGGTTTTCCATCGGTGTCTTGACTGATGTAATCAGTATTGCTGCACTCCCCTGCTCCCCTGGCTGCAGGTGACCAATGGCAATTTCCACCCACTCATGGCGGTGTCCCAGATCTCTTGAGAGAAAAGCCCATCAGATCCACTTGGCAGGGGAAACCAGGCTCCTGGGGGACAGAGCTCGCTCACTGGTGTCGGGAGACTGCACATGAGAACCGCAGCGAACGAGAAGCTGCTTTAACACTTTCCTCATCCACAAGTCCACTTATGGTGCAGTCTGGAGATGCAGGTGTGTTTGAGCAGGGCCTGCAGAGAATGCCCTGCAGCAGCGGCGGGGGGAAAGAAATCAGAGGTGACCCTGCCCCTGCCAGGGCAGCCCAGCCAGGCGAGGGCAGAGGAGAGAGCTGGGTGCGGGAGGGAGGTGCAGGCAGTGCGGTCCCTGCCCGTGTCCTTGCTAGCTGTTCTTTGCGTGGCTCCAGCTGCAGCTCGTGGGACCGAACCCTCACCCCAAAGCACCGCCTGGCACTACCCCTGCTGCATGCTGCCAGCGCGGGGGCGATGGGACCGCGACAGCTGCCCCCTCCAGTCCGAAGGAGCCGGGGAGGCTCGTGGTGGGCACTCACACCACATGTGTGCTTCACATATGCACTTCAAACGCTGGAGATACCCTGGCATCCAGCAGCCAAGCTCTAGCAAGCACCCTGTAGACAAAGGACGAGAAGACAAAGGAGAGGGAAGGGAGCTGTCACTTGGCCACCGTTCCCACCCAGGCAAGTTGGGTTTTGTTTCCCCATCACCAGCCCGAAATCCATCTTCCATGCTTTCGTGGCTCAGTCGCTCTTTCCCCTTATGGTTTCCTTCAGCTGAGCTGGAGGAAGAATAAAGAAATGTCTCTCCGGGCCCCAGCCTCTTACAAGGCTCATAAATATGTCTCTGCTTAAAAACTCAAGGATTAATTAACTCATGAGTATCTCCTAACCAAAGTTCTGGGAAAGAGCACCCTCCCGCGCGGGAGGCAGCACGTCTGCGGGAGGTTTCCCCAGGGCCTCTCCCCTGCCCACAGACGCCTGACCGGGATGGACCCAGGGCCAGGCAGCACCCAGCAAACAGGACCCCAGCCCCGCATCGCCACCGCACGCCAGCTGCGCCACGGTGGGACACGGTGGGACACCGCTGCCACAGGGCACCCGGGTGGCCATCAGCATCGGGCCATGTTGCCGTGTTGCCTTTACAGTGTTTTCAATTAGGCGCTTGACAATGCCCAGGCTCGGTGGTCCGTTGTAAATTTTGAGGGCTGACGGTGCCACAGGAAAGTCTGGATGAAGGGGGCTGGCTCCTCTGGGGCATCTCGGGGCCTGGCTTTCAGGCCAGGCACCAGCCGCCTTCCCTCCCACGCCACCCAGCCCCAATCCTGCACCACTTTTGAGCTCCTCGCCAGAGCTGCTCCACGCCGGGGACCTGGGCACCGCCAGCCCCCAAGCTGCTGGGGGGGCGGGTGGTCTCTGCCTGCGGCTCCCCCCTCATCCACACACCCCGTCCTGCCTTGGGACATGCAGGCTGCGTTGGTGGGTGCCCCTTCTCCCACCCAGGAGGTGCAGGGCAGGCGTGCTCCCTGCATTGCCCCTGCCCCGTGCCCGGTCCGGAGGGGTGCCGAGCCCTGCAGCAGGCTCGGGGCAAAACAGACCAGGGGTGTTGCTGAAGGGTGTGCAGCAGCACGCCCTTCACTTATAGCTCTCTCTGCCTTCATCCCTCGCTCGGGCTCCCTGAAGCCTGGGTCCTCTCTGTGGCACCTACACTTCTGCACAGCAGCAGCTTGGCCCAGCCCCGGGAGCCCCCACAGGCGCAGGCACCCTTGCCAGGGAGATGGCCCACTCTGAGGCTCAGCCGTGCCCAGCACAGCCCCTGGGGAGGAAGGGTGTCTCCAGCAGCCGTCTGGTCCTTGGCACAGCGTGTCGGCTCAGTAATCGTCGGTCTCCGAAGAGCAGGAGCTGCCAGGAGCCACTCCTTCCTCAGTGGGTCTGTGCAGAGCTGGTACGAAACAAACAACTTTTGCAACATGTTTTGTTTTCCATCATTACACTTAAAAAGTAAATAAATTAAATCCATTTTGCTGCCACTTCGCTATGTCAAGTGTAACCTGAGCACTGCTTGCAGGGGAGGCAGTGCACGGCGCGAGGCCTCCCCCGGCTCATGGCACGGCCGCCTGGCTCTGCCGGCACTCGGCAGCAGCGCAGGGACGGGCTTGGACAAGCCATGTCGGACCTGTGCCTGTCACCCGTGCTGCCCTGCTCGCTCCCAGGAGGGATGTCCCCATCCTGCATGGCGGGCAGGCAGGGCTCAAAGGGCTGGCGCTGAAGCGGAGAGGGGTGCAGGAAGCTGAAATGCCAAAGCTGAGCTGGGACGGTCCCTGGCACACAGCTGCAGCTGAGGAGGACAGCAGTCCCCTGAGGCTGACACCGTGTCTCTCCTCCCTCTGCTCCTGCGCTGCTTCCCACCTTCTTTACCACGTCCACAGGGTTGGCGCTGCCCAGCTCAGCGTGGGAAGGAGTGAGCCGCACACCTCTATCCCGGGGTGCTGTGCGTCAAGTGGGGCTGCGCGCATGGAGCATCACCCAACAAAGCACTGGCATCAGCAGGAGGTGCCCCCTGAAGAGCTGTTTACTGTGGTGAAATGGTCTCCCTCAGCGAGGTTTTCATCCTGTCTTCAGTCCGGATGGAGGAGAGGCCCCGGGGACAGCTCTCTGCCAGTCCCCATCCCCAGTCCACAGGGCTGAAAGCATCTTACATGGCCATGCTTGCGATGTCCCAAGGGCGAAGGAACTCCGCACACTCAGTTGCCCACTGCCTCCCTGGGCAGCCCCCGCCGCCTTCCCCAGCCCCTCGGGGCTGCCACCCCCAGCCAGCACGCAGGAGGGCAGGAGGACCCCCCTTCCCAAACCGGCTCCTCTTTGCTGGGGCTCTCCAGGTGATGGGGCTGCAAAAGCAGCACCGCCGTCCCGGTGAGCGGCTCGGGGACACTGCGTGCGTGCCAAGGGCAGAGCCTGCCTGAACTGCAGCGCAGGGTGACGCACTCCAAATCCCCTCGCAAATGCAGAGCAGGGAGGGGACCGTTTGCACCAGGAGCACCATCCAGACGCCTGGATTTTCTCCTCTCCATGAAGGCAGCTGTCTGCACCCGGGACAGACCTTGATTACATTGGCATCACAGTCAAAGCACCCACTGATGTCATGTGAAGTGGAACTTGGCCCTTGGTCCAAGAGGACTCAGCGCTGCTTCCAGCTGGCCTCCTCACTGCTTCTCACACTGTCTTTGGGACATAATTAATTTGCTCTGCTGGAGGGGTAGTTTCCAGCTAAGCAGGGATCCTCTGGGTTTACCAGTTGGTGAAAGTGGTTTCCAAAGCACAGGCCACCCTTTCTTCTCAAGAACTGGCTTGGAGAGGCAGCAGCAGCACCCCCGGGTTCCTGCCCATCACAACTCCCTGCTGCTTTTTTGGACGAGCCCAACTGTTTAGCTTTACCAGATACCTCTAGATACAACGTGATTTCTCTGCAGCGCTACGGCAGCTTCACAGTGTGTTCCCCGTCCAGGCTGGCTGGCATCAGAGAAGCCCACAGGCTGGCTGCTGCAGGGACCCCGCTGCCCTGGACTTTGACATGAGCTCGCCGGTGCTGCCTTTGGCCACAGCAGCTGCCGTGAACGCCGGGGGGCTGAGCTTCGCCCTGCCGTGCCGGCCGTGCAGCACTGTGCTGCCCAGGCGGGTGGCCCGTCCCCGATGGCACCCCGAGCCATGGGAGTGGCCGCGGGCTGAGCCAGCTGCTTGGGCTTCTCTTTCTTCTGCAAAACTTCTCCTCTGCCCCTGCACTGCCTGCAGCAAGGCTGCACAGTGCTGGAAATGCAGCCTTATTTCGGTGTCCCAGAGACGCCCTGCCCTTTGTGAGCTCCAGCCCCAGCTCCGGGAGCTGGAAGTTCAGGCACCCCAGGCTCACCCAGCCCTGACAGCACCTTGGTGCCCGGGATGCTTAGGCTGCCGCTGTCCCTGTCCCACCTCCACCCCAGTTACTTGCAGAGGTGTTTGCTGAGCTGACTGCTCCTCCATCCCATCTCGCCCCTTGCCCACGTGCGCACGTTCAGGCCCCGTGTGTGCTCCCATCGGGTTCTGGTCTGAGCTGGAGGAGAAGAGGAAACATTTCAGCAAACTGTTCTACCAGAAAACATGCAAGTGACTTTTTTAATAATAACATCCAAATGAAAACAATGTGGGCTTCAAAGTCCATCCTCAGGATGCTTTGTGGTCTTTCTGACAGCAATACTCCTTTCCATGCCGGAGAACGCACCCAGAAACACCAGCCCCTTCCCATGGTGCCCACGGTGCCTCTCGCTGCTTGGCCACCCTGGGGAGCCGAGGTCTGGGGAGCGGGTGCCGGCAGGGTTACGCTGGGATGCCCGGGATTCTGTCGCAGCACAAACTGCTGTTCAGCGGCTTCCTCTCTCCTGCCCTTTGCCAGTAGTGCAGGCAAGAGCCCTGACAATCAGCATGGCCATGGCTGTGGCTGCTCTAAAGGTGGTCTCCTGTTACCGAAACGTAAATGTTGATGTTTGAGGAGAGGAGACGCTGATGGAAACGGAGCTGGCCCTGTTTGTTTGTTAAAGCAGCTATTTTAAACAAGTTCTGTTCACACAGCTTGCAGTTCGGAAGGAAGTTTTCCCAGCCATAATATCCTAGCTCAGCGCTGGGCAGACAATGGTTCAGCAGTTGCCCAGGATTAGCGTGGTGAAATCACCCTGCGCAGCCTGGGAAGGGCGTCTGGGAAAGGACAGTGGTGGATTTTGTGCCGGGGAGGCTGGGGGGAGCAGGAGCTGCCCGGGTAGCTGAGGGGGGGGCATGGCGGTGGCAGCCTGGCTCGGAGCTCGGCATCGTGCAGCCGCCCCAGCGGGCAGGGTCTGAGCGCTTCAGGACAGCCCTCCCCGGGCACTCAGCATCTCTACGCCCTGCTTTTTTCCCCAAGGAAAATGGTTAAATGCAAAATGTGTTTATGTTAAAATGCTTCCCAAAGCAGTAAGCCTGAAAACGGGGCACCTGCCCTTCAGCAGCGCTGCGGCCATGAGTGGAGCCGGGCTGCGCGGGGTGATGGGGAGAGGTGCCCCCAGCCCCGCTCCCGGAGCCCGGGGAGCCATGAGTTCCTTTCGGAGCCACCACTGCCCATGCCCCGAGCGCGGCCGTGCACCGAGCCCTGTGCCGCCTGGGTGCTGAGGGCTTGGCGTCACGGTCGCTGCTCCCTGGTGCGTTTACTTCAGGAAAGCAGACAGGGCTCTTGGAGGGTGGCGGAGGCAGCAATGCCAATTCCTTTATTCATTACAGCCTCGTATACAAATAAAATCTTTACAAGCTTGCCTTGAGCTTTTAAAAATGCCGTTTAGGACGTGTCATTTGTATTGTCTGACTTCAGCTCCCTTGCACCACGGCTGATCTCAGAGGCAGTAAAACATTGCTTCCACGTAAAATCCAAATGAGTTTATTTTATTTGCTGGGGCAGGGCGAGGGAAGCACTTACCAAGCAGCTTCCTTGGCTCAGACGTGACACCCCGCTGCCCTGGGCAGGGTCACCCTGCCTGCTGGCTTCTCGTTCCGAGCCACTCTGCGAGCACCCTGGGGGTCTCACAGGATGGGGGGCGCAGGGCCCCGGCAGAGCCTCCGCGGATGCTGCTCCCACCGACATGGGCACCCGGCCACGGGCTGACCTGGGTGCACTCCCGCTCACTTCTGCCCACAGCAGGAATTCCCAGACATCTCTCGCTGGCACCTTGTCAGCACCCCATTTCTGGGGGCCCCAGCCCCCCGAGGCATCCCCGCCGCTCACAGCCCCATGTCCAGCGACTCACAGGGTTTTTTTGCAGAGCCTCCTGCCACCTCACATGTTTCCACTTGGGACGTCCCAGAGAGTGGCTGTGGCAATGTCTGCGATGCCACAGACATCAGAGGAAGATGCAGAAGATGAAAGCAAATAAATCTCTGCCATCCCTTCGGTTGCTCAGCGAATGCCAAGGCGTGAAAGCTCTGACTCCGGAGGTGCACATGGAAAAGCTCCACCAAGGGGAATTAATTGCAGAAGCACTGGCCCGTAGCATGGAGATTTTTTCATTAAGGGCTCAGATGAAGCTTTCTGTTTCTTCCTCCTCTTGGTGAATCTTATTGTGATTAAATTAAAGGAATTCTTGTTAAAATGTTAATACCCTTCTAAGACTGTTTGTTGTTTTTCTCAGCTGCCTCTGGTCTCTTTAGAGCCTTTGCTGCCTTTTCCTAACGTTTTCCAGCTCTTCCTCCCTCTTCACACTGCCCTCCCCCCTTTTTCCGAGGCAAACTGGAAAGTTACAGTTGTGGTTGACTCGTGGCTGCAGGCGGTGAGTCACGCCGAGGATCCCCACTCGCAGCTCGTAAACAGGAGGGATAAACACACGCTCCCGCCCAGGGCCCCGGAGCTGCACCCCGGGGCCTCGCGTTGGGGTGGGATGGGATGGGATAGGGATGGGATGAGGATGGGACAGGGATGGCGACAGGGACAGGGATGGCGACGGGGACAGGGATGGCGATGGGGCATGCCTCCCCACGCCTCTCCCCAGTACGCAGGGCAAAACCAGGGCAAAGCCTGTTTCCTCGTGGCCGACACCGAGCCCTGGGTCAGAGGAGAGCCTGCAAGAGGAGCTGGCGACCCTGCCTGCCCCGGCCTCTGCTTGCACCCCTCCAGCAGGCACCGTGCGTATGAGGTCCGGCAGCCCCCCCGTGCGTGTTGCTCCCGCTGCGGGGCATGTGGCCGTCCCCAACACGTGTCCCCTGCTCCCGCGCCCCCGGGCCAGCAGCCGCCGCATGGGGTGAAAGCACAGGCGGCTTCCAGTGACTCGGCAGCAGTGCCTGAAAACTTACTAAAAAGTTACTGAAAACTGGAGGAAGATAGGGTTTTTTCCACAGCTAAGGAAAAAAATGCTCATTTGTGGGCATTTTCCATTCAGGAGCATCCAGCACAAATACATTGTTCCTCTTTGAATTCCTAAGCATATGGTATTTTGTGCTGTTAGAGTTTAATATTCTTTTCATTACTGATATCTAATACAGACAAGTCTTGAGGGTTACGCAAAACATATGCGAACCTAATTTGTTTTTACTGTGCCACATGTTTTTACTCCCTGCATCATTCATTTAGCTTTTTTTTTTAATCATGTGATCAGCAAAAACTTAATGCTATTTTTAAGCATGGTAAGAAAGTGAAAAACACATTTACTGTGACTGCAGAGTAAGAGGACTGTAGATCCCCCTCTGCAAAGATAGCTGTTACAGTGTGATAGCAAAATGGGATACTGCTGCTGTAAAAATGGCATTTCTTTAGCAGTGCAACTTGTCAAAATACTGCACTGCTTGTAAGGAAAATTCCTAAGAATCCTGGGTTTGGAGTAACTTATCTGATTGACAGAGACGAGAATGGGCTTCACAAATACGTAGATCTGTGGCCACCAAGCCACCACCTTCCCGCCTGCCACAGGGAACTTGCCTTCTTCCTGCCCTTCACCCTGCTCGGGAGCCTTCCCCACCTTTTCTTCTTCTGACATCTCTCTGGAGAGGCGGACATTAATTTATTGAATATATCTTCTTCAATGTTCCTTTTTTTCCCCTTAAATTAGCCAGGTGTTCACATAGGATCCATATTCGTACAGGGGATACAGAAGGATAAGTAACCATCGGTTGTGGTCACCACGCCAACGCTGACGAATTGGTGCTTTATTGTTTGCTCTGCAGTTGTGTCCCCAGTCAGCTGCTCAAATTGGGGTTGAGCTTATCTGGGAATTTTGGAGCCTGGAAATGAGGGAATCAGGGAAAATAGAAGAGGTTGGGTTGCTGTGTGCAGGGCAGCTCTCTGCTGCTGGAACAGAACGCCTATGGAGATGGCAGCTATGTGGACAGGCTCAAGAGATGCTCACTGCCACACAAGATGGGTTGCTGGACACAGGTCTCTCTAATGCAAATAACCAGTATTAAATCACAACTAGCCTTAGATATAGATGGATCTTCAGCCAAAACCTGAGCCCTCTGGCCCTTGGTTGTTGGAGATGAGCAGGAAAGGGGAGGACATGTGCCAATCCGCTGGTAGAGCAGAGGGAGGAAAGCGTTGTCCACCCATGTGATTCCCTTTCAGATGCTCGTGGCTGTACAAGCCTCCTCCATGCCAGAACTGGTGTTCATTGCCCAGCTCCTTGCAGGTGGCAGAGGAGAAGTGCGGCACTCGGTTGGGATGGCAGTGCCGTCCCGCTGGTGTCTGAGCGCCGTGTGCCAGGAGCCGGCCACGGCAGGTCAGGGAAACCTGAGCCCTGGTGGCTCGTCATGCCGGACAGCTTCAGACAACCCCGAACGCAGGAAATCCTGGTGCTGCCACATGCTGTATTCTCCGTTCACACACATGTGCCTTATTAGCAGTGTCAGAAGCCTCCAGCTTGTGGGTGACTGCTAACCACAACCACCAGCGTTAACCTCCTGCTTGGGGGTCATTTGCAACAACCCACAGAAAAGCCTCAGAATTGGGCCATGTTGAAAGAAGCTGGTGGGTTCCTCAAAAAAAAAAAAAAAAAGCTTTATTATTTATTTATTTGGGCCTTTGAGAATTCTGGAGTACAGTAATAAAAATGCTGTGGACATCTGGAGCCTTCCAGGCCAGGAATCCCAGGGTGGCCATGGTGTAGGACAGCTCCATTCATGCACTGAGACCATGGTTGCGGGCTCTGCCTGCTCTGTCACGGAAGTACATGGGTCCTCTGACAACCAAGCAATCTGGTGTCAAAACCATCCGGCCATCCCAGGATGAGCCTGGCCACAAGCCATGATAAACCCAGTCACTACAGAGCGTGCTAAGCACATTGGTTATCAGTCCGCGTTGTTCAGGGGAGTAACGTGTATTGAGATTTGCAGTGGGAAGGTCGAGCCGGTGGGAGATCTCAACGGCACAGACCAGAGACGGACAGTGGAGAGGCCAGGAGGTAGCACTTGGTGGGTCTGGCTGCTAAGGCAGAATTCCAGAAGAAGGAGACAACTGCTCCTTGGATGGCGCTGCTTCCATGGGAAACAAGTGCAGACTCCGTGAAGGACCTGCTTGTTTCCCCATGAGTCTGCAGCAATTCTTTGGGACAGGGGCATGGCCAGCAGCCCCATGGGACAGAGCCATGTGCTGCAGTGCAGGGAACCACAGACTCAGGGCAGCATGTCGTCAGTGCTCCAGGCACTGCCGGCTCCCTGCGAACTCTGCTGGTGACACTGCATCCTGGATTGTGGGTTTGCATGCTGTTCTTGGGAACACTAGCAATGCTCCACCTGCCCATCCAGAGGGACCCCTGCGGTCTGCGGGAGCCGTGCCATGAGGAATGCACAGGAGGGTGCTCCCTTCCAGATGCACTGGAGCAATATGGCATGAGCAGCTTGCCTAAGCCAAGGAGAAATTAAATTTTACATTCCATAACACTGCATTGCATGATGGAAGGGGAAAAATAGGACACCCCAGCAGCTTTCCCAACACAAATGTATCTGTTCCCTCCAGCAGGAAAACTCTAGAAACTGAAGTCAGGTGTCGCTGTGGGACGCCCAGCTCGCACAGCAAAGCAGAGTCCAGGTTTGCTGCACGCCGAGTGAAGAGGTTGGATGCCGCGCGAACCACGGGGTGCTGCACCACACATCTGTGTCAGATACTCCCAGCATAAATGATCCATTGTGCTCAGGAGCCTGAGTCAGCCGTGCAGCTGGGTTCTCCTGCAGGTCAGGACTCATTTGGCCAAGATGCTGGATCTGTGTCATGGAGTACATCGAACCTGAGCCTCTTTGTTATGGACAGGGCCTGGTCTTCAAAGGGTTAAGGGTAATTTGAATGATTCCTTTTGTTTAGATTCATTTCAGGTTTCGTGATTTCTGTTATTACTGCATAAAATCACTTGCAGGCGCTCGAGGTGGGGGCTGGAGGGAAGGATAGCTGTAACAGATGTGGGCTAATTGGAAGCACAGCAGCAGCAACAGCAAGTGCTGCATGGCTCTTTGGGGCCGAATGCCGCCTCAGAGGCTTCGTCACACCCTATTTGTGAATTGCATTGGCCGTGGGGAGAGACTGGGAATGGGAGGATATGCCAGGGTGGGATGGAGGATGCTAAATAGCAAGTCTCTGCACTTCAGTGAATGTTGAAGCTCTGCTCATCCCGGGCCGCCACCGGCCGGGGTAAGAGCACTAGGAGGTGCCCAGCTCCCAGCATCTCAGCTCAGCTTTGAAGTTGGATCATTCTGATTTCCATGCAGTTTACAAATAAAGCTGGCGGAGCAAAAGCAAATATGATAATTACTGCAAAAAGCAGACTGTTCTGATTGCGGCAGCTGCCTGGGATGTGGATAAGAAACGGACCCGGAGGCCTCCTCACCAGCACTTCAGCAGATGGGCCGTGTGCTGCTGGACAGGGACAGCCCCAGCGCGGCCACCCCGGGATGGGATGGGACACGATGGGATGGGACGGAATAGGATGGGATGGGATGGGATGGGACAGCAGGCATGCCCAGCTGGGAGCCTGCCTCCAGTGTGAGTCATTGCTTCTAACGTGGGAGGCCACAAAAGGATTTTACAGAAAGGATCAGGGATAGGCACAAAGCCTCTTTTCCCTCACTCCTGCAAAGCTGGCGTCTGCAGCAAGGGCAACACCTCTCCGTCCCATCACCCTGCTCGCAGCATGCGGCTGCCTGGTCTGCAGCCCCTTTGTGCCATTGCATGCCATTTCACCAGCATGTCCCGCTCCAGCTCCCCAGGATGTGACTGGTCCTGTGTGGCATATTCAACTTGCAGGGCAGCCAATCTGCCTTTCACTGGGAGCGTGGGCAGCAGCGCCGGGAGCTGTTAGACAACACAATCTCTCCCATCCCTTCCACAGCCGGGTATGAGATGCTCAGCTGCCCATAGGTGGCTGTTCCCTGGGCTGAAGGCAGGATCCGCACCTTCCTGCCATCCGCAGAGGGGTGCTGTGTTAACAGATGTACCTCATCCATGCCAGGCACGAGCTCGCTAGAACCTGCCTTGTTTCCAAAGATCAGAGCAAAGCTGTTGTTTCTCTAATACCGACAGAAAGGCTCCCATCACGCTGGGAGACGTGCCGGTGCCGATCAGAGCGGGGATGCCTGCGACCTGCCACAAACCTGCGCCTTGCACCGTGAGAGGGTTGAGAACCTAAGGAGGCCATACAATAAAAATTCAAAGCATCCCAATCCAATAACCAGATGGAGCTGCAGGTGCTAATGAGATTGTGCATTGTCTGTTGTTCCCCAGCTTGCATCTGTCAAGAGCTTTCTATGCCCCACCATGGCAACATTTGCTTTAATTAAAGAATCTCTGCGCGGCACCAGAGGGCAGATTCACCCGGCCGGGATTTGCTGCATTCACCAAGTCGCTAGACAGTCTGTCTCTCACCGGGGATTAGGCTCCAGGAAACTCTCAGGCTGCTTGGCATAGAAAAACAGGAGAGCTTCTGTGTGAATTTGAAGAACGTAGTTCAATTAACTTTTCTCACTCTCCCTTTGGGCCAGACACAGAGTGTGTCTGGGGGTTCACACCCCAGGCAGGTGACAAGGCTCAGGATTAATTAAGGAGCTGACATTCCCGGAGCCCCGCTCTCCCAGGAAAGCAGCCTTGGGCTGGGAGCTGGTGGTTCCCAGAGCTGCCAGCACTACCCAGAGGGTCCCCAGCCCCCGCACCTGCCTCGGGAGGGGGTGGCAGGCAGCACCTTGCTCCTCGCTCTCCATGGCTATGCTGGAAAGTCACATCCATCACCAAACCCATTGGCAAGGCTGGAGAAATCGGACATGCTCCAGGTCGAACAGAGCCTGCTCGCCTCAGGCCTCTGTCATCAGATGGATAAAACTGCCCACTGGAACCCTCGAGATGGGGGACAGGGGCAGGCCCTGGTGCGCATACCTGGGATGGGATCCCCTGGCTCCCCAAAAACCTACAGCTTATCCATTAGACAGATGTCCAAAGCTGCCACCTGCTTGCAGCTGAGGCACTGTGCTGCCAGGGCTCTGTTCTTTCTGTCCAGACCTGGCAGTCCTGGGGGACTGCCAGAATCTCATTGAATGTCAAGAACTGCCAGGACCTCATTAAATGCCGAGGGGAAGTACTGAAGCCCAGGGAGAGCCTGGGTCCAGGGTCTAAGCCACCCACTCGCTCCGACCCAGCTTTCCCGTGTGAGCGGCATCTGGTTGCAATTGGCTGCAGGGCTGCAGGTGATGGATCCATCCTCGGGTACCTTCAGAGCATCTCGCCTTCTCTTTGGCTGGAGCATGAGAAGATTTCTCTGCACCATCAGGACAAAATTCCTGCGGTTCGTAATTTTCAGTTGCTCCTGCGCTAATTGGCCTTTTACCAATAGGACGCAGCTTTTGCTGTGTGTTGGAAACAAGCCTTCAGCTCACCCATCCTACCTCCTTTGCAGGTGCGCTCAGCGAGCGTGTCTGCAGGCAAAAAGCATCTGCAGCAATCACTGAGCCTCTGCACCACCCGGCGCTGCCGTTCGTCAGTGCCGCAAAGGGCTCTTAACGATGCTCTTGGGGTATCCTCAGCTGCCGCTCAGCAGCTGTGTGGGGCTGGGGGCTCTTCTTGCCCCCCTGGCATCACAAGAGCATGTGGGAGCCCGCAGCGGGTCCAGTCCTGCTCTGCACGGTGGAGCCTGGGGGAGAGCAGAAAGTCCAGGACATAACAGGGGTAAAGCAAAAGCCTTAACTGCCCGGCAGCTGCTGGGGTTTGGGGGGCCAGGGGGGTGTTTGTGTGTGTGTCTGTGTGCGCGCATCTCACTTGGATTTGAGGGGTTTATTTTTGCAAAGCACAAACAGTGTCTGCCTTCAACTTGGCCTCATGACTCAGCTTTTGGGATGGGAGCTGTTGGGATTCGTTAGAGTCACAGCCCTCTTAGCGGCCAGTGTTAATGAGTGCTGGAAGAAAATTTTGGACCAGTGATAGGGGAGGGAGATGTTTCTGCCCATGTCCTGTCAGAGCATGTGGTTCTTCTTCCAAAATCACAGCACCTCCTGCAACCTGGTCAATACAACCAAAATATCTTTCGAAAGAAATCTGGAAATAGACTGCTGACACTATCAAAACATCCTGTTTTGACATTTTCTGAATGAATCATTTTGATTTTTTATTTGCAGTGACCTCACTGCCTTTTTTGGTAGAGTGAAATAGATTATATTTATTGAAAAGTTGTAACCAAAACAAAGCGATTGATTTTTGCCTCAATGAAATGTTTCAGTCCCCCTCCCTCAAAATTTGCTTTGAGGTTTTATTTTCTGTAGTGGAGTATTTCTAAATATGGCAGTTTTGTTCCAACTTAAAGCCAGATTTTGCAATCCCAAGACGAGCCCGTCGGTCCGGCTGTGCAGCCCCGGACACAGCCCACCTGGACCAGCCCCTCACGGAGCAGCACCAGGGGGTCTCTCCCCTCCGGCCCCGGCGGGTGCACAGCCCCAGGGGGGAGTCACTGAGCCCCCGGGAGCCATGCGGCTGCTGCAGGCTCCTACCTGGAGCCAGGAGTGATGGGGGCCGGGGGTGACCTGGCTATTAGCACGATTTGACAACTTGTTAGGATTAGAAAGCTCATCATAAAAATCTCCAAAATGAGCACTTTTTTTGTGTGTGTGCAAGTTAAGCTTTTCTGCCCCAACCAGGAACAGATGTCTGAACTGGTTGATGAATTGGAAACATCTGAAACAACTTTCCAAGCTGAAGTACAATAAATATACCTTTCATCACAATCCCTGCAAGAGGGTTTTAGAGGCAAAAATCACTGAAGTGTTTAATATGGCCCACGGTGAAGAATCATTATAACAAATGAACCAAATTAAATGAGGATTTCTCCCTATTTTAGCGACTTTGCTGGGACTTCAGGTGCCATGGTGCCACCTTTTGAGCTCGCAGTGGGACTTTGTCCTGCCAGCCTTCCCAGGTTGCTCTTCCATTGACTCAACACCATCCTCTCCCGTAGGCAAAGGGAGGACGGGGAAGGGGGGCCTCCCCCGGGAGCGCAGAGCCCCGAGGTGCACCCGGGGTCTGGCCTGGCTGCCTGGGCAGGAGCTGGGCGCTTCTGCACCGGGGCGGGTGGCTCTCGTCTGCTGGGACATCGGGATCCACATCCACAGATGGCACAAAGGGAAGCGGACGCACAGTGCCCTGGTGCCTCCGGAGCCCTTACCAATGCTCCAACATCTCAGAAGCTGCTGGTGAAGCCTGAGCTCTTCACCCTCTGCCCCTAACGCCTCCCTTAACCCCTGGGCTGCCAGTGCCCACCACCTCCACGCCGGGATGCGATGCAGGGGGAGGCTGGGGGGGTCTCAGGCGTTCCCCCCAGGTGATGCCCAGCACTGGCTCTTCATGGGGACATTGCCTGCGAAAGCCAGGGAGCGGTCCCAGGGCTGTGCCTTCCCAGCGCAGCACACGGGGGCTCTGCGGCTGCCCAGGAGCCAGCCTTGTCTGGACCAGAAGCAATCAGCATCCTCGTGCTTTAGTGCCAGGAACATCTGTCAAAGCCACGGAGGGCTGCCTGCCAGAGTTCAAGTGGCTGCCATTCTTGCTGTTGATCCCATGACCTGGACAGATGAGAATCTTTCAGCAGGAGTTGTCAGAAAGAGTTTATTTTTCCATGTCTCCACTTGGCTTATTCCACTGAGCAAAGTCATGTTCTATTGATTTATTCTGAAATCACATTTATTTTCCTTTAAGAAATAAAACCCAATATTTCTTCCTTCAAAATTCATATGCATTGCACAGGATTTGAGGGTTAAATTTTCAAGCGTGAGTACATCCATAAAAAGCTCCTGCACTGGCAGGTAGCATCATTTACACTCGGGAACCCGATACTAGAACATGTGCTGGCGCTCAGCAAGCAAAGCGAGTTGCAGCCTTGCAGCAGGTCTGCTGCTTAGGTGGGAGTTCACTCCCGTTCCCTTTCTGTAGCAGCTCAGGGCTCCCCACTGGTGTCCTCGCTGAGGGACAAGTACTGCAACCTAACAGGGGTGAAGGATTTCGGATTCTGCGCTGGTGAGGGCTGTAAAATAATGTGAAGAGATGAAAGCAGAACAGAGGCTGACTCCACAGTTTGGTCTGTTTGGCTCTGGCTGCCTGCTCCAGGCTGGCTGTGTTCAGGGACCCGCAGTGACCTCCTTGTCTGGATGAAGCTGCCAGTGCCCCCAAGCCCTGCAGCCCTGGCTGCCACCGCTGTGCCACCGCCCTGCCGGGAAGAGGTGGAAATGGTCCCACGGGACTTGCTGGGGACACACACTGGCGCGGGCACACCCCAGTGATGGGCACACGCCGACCCCCCTGCCGACACCTCGCCAGGGACCCGCCTGCCCTGGAGAGCACGGCAGGCTGTGGCATCCCTACGGTGACACCGTCCCCATCCCCGTGAGACTGGAGAACGTGCCGTGTTATATAACAGCTGGGTACTGGTTTTATACAAATACATTATCAGAATGGCTAAAACATCCCCAACACATGCTTTGACCAGAATGAGTCACTAGAACATGACTCATAAATAAAGCAGACACCTTTGATGTCTCCATTTTCAAACGCTCTGCGAGCCGGCCAGCATGGCGAGGGCTGGGGAGCGCGCGGGCTATCGCACAGATGTCTGTAATGGGATACTTATGCTCGCACATCGCTTCCACACCATAAAGTGATGGTGCCCCTTCTGAAAAGGAAGCATGTGCAGGGATTCATTTCCTCCAACTTGCCTGGCTAAAACTTCCCTGGGGCCTGTTCACTAATCCCCACCAGTGTTAATGGAGCAGCTTTTGCTAATGTTGTAGATTAGAGAGCACGTCCCTGACGGTGGACGGGGATGAGACCCACATGTGCCCCCGTGGGCTCACAGGTGCTGCCCCCGGATTCGCTCCCCTGCGTCCCCTCTGCGCTGCACCGCTGCGTCCCGGCAGCACTTTCTGCACAAATCCCTGGGACCTCCGGAGAAGTGACCAGCAGCTGCGGGACTCTGTGCTGGGGAGAGGAATGCTGCTGTTCTGGAGTCCGCCTGGAGCATCCAGTCATCACCGGGAGTCACGAGCCCACAGAAAGCCCCAACGGGCCGGGAAGCTGCTCCCACCCTCCATGCGGTTCGTGCGCTGTGAGGTTCTCTGAGTGGGGCTCCTCTTCACAGCTGGCTGCGCCGGGGAAAGGCAACAGGAAAAACACTGCCCCACCTACGGTTAGACACAAACGGAGAGATCCCAAAGGACCGTGCGGTCACAGGGGAGACAAACTGGTTTGCTGTCTTTTTAATCGCAAGAGATAATAGGCAGAGGTGGGCTCCTGGCAGAAAAGCCTTTCCTGGGGTGCACACCGGCCCTCGTGCGTAGGAGTGCGCAGCCCCAGCCCACTTGCTGGCAGGGCAGCCCTGGCAGTCCCACGCACCCCTCAGAGCCCCCCGAGACCCTCCAAGACCAGGGCATATACCATCTTGTTCTTGCAACCCTGGGTTTGGCTCTGCAGCCCCTTTGTGCCAAGTGACACTGCGCTGGGGCTCCGTTCCCGGACCCCAAACGTCCACCGAGTGACCAAACACCAGCGCCGCTAATGACCTGCCAGCTCCCCAGCTGCCACGTTTGGTAGTTTTCATCTAATGAGCCGCACGTCCCCTCCCATTCAGCTGATGCAAACTGGGACCTTCTCCTGTGCCAGGAGCCCTGTGCTGGGGACAGGGCAGTGACAATACAGCGTCTGTTGTGGTGCTGACTGAAAACTAGATTTCTTTCTTTTTAGTTTTTCTTCTATCCTGTATTCTATTTTTTTTTTTTAAATCTATTTCTACAACTAAGAAATTCAAAATCCCTCCCTGGCCCTTGTAACAGAAAGCCTAATGTAGATAGGCCATTGCTAAGGCTGCCAGGCACCTCGTATTATGAGCACCTACATGCAGTTGCTATTAAATCTGCAAAACACAAGTCAACTGGGTTGACATTTTTTCCACTGCGTATGTTCCTCAGGATGCATTTTATTTCATTGCTTTTTGTCTTGTTTTCTGGAAAGTTTCACCTGAAATGGTTCAGTTGCAACTGAGAATGAGACTAAGGGAAAATTTTTTATGACGTCTAAAAAAATATTCTGGCAAACCCCTTCTTGAGAATCCCTCATACTTTCACGCCCTGAACCAGGGGATTGAAATTTGGCAGAGAGCAGGCCTCATGTGAGGCATGCAGTTTTTGCTGTCCTTTAGAAAGAAAAAAAACCACCAAGCTGCTCAAATATGCTGAAAATACCTGTTCACACGTTTGTCTTAGAGAGGTGATCTGCTGCGCTCCCAAGCTCTGCCTCTGCTGCATCGGGCATCAAAAGCATCTCGCAGCTCCTTTTGGGAGGCAGGGGGGCAGCCCCTGCTCCTGCTGCCATTTGCAAAGTCCCCGGGTGCTCCATCAGCAGGAGCTGGGCAGTGAGCCTGCACCCTGCATCCCGCACCCTGCACCCTGCACCTGCACCCTGCATCCCGCACCCAGCACCTGCACCCTGCACCCTGCACCCCGCACCCAGCACCCTGACTCCCCATCCCACCCCTTGCCCCAGCGGGACGCGGCTGCTGGGGCGGCTGCAGCCCTGCGGAGGGAAGCGAGGCCTCTGCAGTGGCAGTAATTAGATCAAGGTGCAGCCGGGGTTTGTTTTCCGGCGGCTGCCTGGGTTCAGGCAAGGGGGCTTGGCCTCGTCCAAGCGCCCGCATGAGAACCGGCGCGATCTGAAGCAACTTTCTCATTTAAGAAAAAATATTTTGGAAGCTGCCACCTCCCTCCCCTCGCCAGCAAGTTTAGGGTTTCATAAAGCCCGCCTGGTAATGGGTTACAAATGTACCTATCAGTTTTACATTTGTTTTCATTCAGGCTCAGTGAACTCTCCACCGAACCTGGTGGTGGGCAGGGAAAGGCCCCCCCGCCCCACGCCCGCTCCCCTCCCAGCACACCCACAAGTGAATTGTTCTTCCATAATCTAAACCAACACTCCTCTCCGGCAAATTGGATTTCAGTTAAACCCTGTGACTTATGTGCAAATCCTCACAGCGGATCGCCTTGCGCAAAGCTCCCCGCGGGGCGCGGAGCCACCATGGACATGCGGAGCCGGAGCCTCCACAGCTGGTGTCAATCGGCCCGGCGGCGGCGGCGGGGCCGCAGCGTTGCACCCCGGCTCCTGGGCATTGCAACCGCAGCTCTTGGGTATTGCACCCCCGGGTCCTGGGCATTGCACCCCTGGGTCCCGCGCATTGCACCCCCGGGTCCCGCACGTTGCACCCCCGGGTCCCGCACGTTGCACCCCCAGGTCCCGCGCGTTGCATCTCCAATTAAGCAGCAGAAAAATAATCCCGGCAATGAGAAAAACAGCAAAGTCTTGAGTTCAAAGAGCCTCATTTTGATGTCAGAAATTCAGAATATAAAAGTTATTGTGGTAAAATAGGCATGGCAGGCACTAGCTAGATATAAAAGATATCTTTTTTTCTGAACATTATTGAACTTTTGAAGATGTAATAAAGTACAGTTCCCAGATGAGTCAACCAAGCAGGTCTTGTCTGGATCATGTGAAACTGAAACTAAGCAAAGTCACCCATTTCTAATTTAGTTACATGGTGATTACATGGGTTCTCGGCTGAAAAGCAACAAGGATTTTTATTTTCTATGATGAATGAGCATTTTTAGTGTCTGGAGTAGCAGCTGTCACACAGCTTGTATTTTTGCCAAGAAAGGAACTCAGAGGGGAAATGTAAATTTTAGCTCAACTTTTTTCTGATTTTGAGATTTAGGACCAAAACGCTGTCAAAAAGCCCCCGCGTCCTTGGGAGCTAGCCGGGCGTGGGTGCAGAGCAGGCAGCCGTTGCCACCACCGCGGCAAGCCTCCCTCGGGACTTGTGGGCACGGGACAGGACCGAAGCTATTTCGCCTTCCAGCCTGCTCTGTGCTGCAGCGCAGCCCGGGCACCTTCCCGGTAGCTGCGATCCTTTCGTCCATCCTGCGAGCACGGGAACAGTGGCTAGAGAATAATTAACCACCTTTGAGCGGTGTCTTAGAGCAGCTCAAATGTGACCTGAGGTAACACAGCCCCAACTCTTCCAGCCCCCAGGTGGGGTGGAGCTGTCCCAGCCCTCACCCAGGAGCGTTTCAAAATGCCGTATTTGTAAGGGAAGGAGGCAGAGCACCGTGCGCGACACGCAGACACCAGAGCATCGGACACCCCACAGCTCCGGGGGTTTCGTTTGCCGTAGCTCCCCGATGTCTGAGCAAAAGCTGCAACGATTAGTAAGATCCACTTTCTGCGCAATTATTCAGAGATATTACTGGGTCCTTCATGATCAACTCTGCTGTGGAGAGTTCTCAGATGGAAAAAATCTACTTAATTTTGTGGTCTGTTAGCAATTTAAGTTGAAGAAGTGGTGTTCAGTTCTATTGTTTTCAGACCGTGATGTTCGTGTGAAAGATTTCTTTGATTCAGGATGCTGCAATATATGAAGGAACTGCAGACACTATACAATAACAGCACATTTGTGAAAACATAGATAATTGATCAGGAGCTGATTGCTAGCAAGATACCGATGTTGTTGTTTATTTAAAGGGATGTCATCAACTTAAAATTCATGTTTAATTTATAAGTTAATTAATATGCTAAGATAGGAGAGATCTTGCACTGACTCCAAATGAATGAGATCAGGAACGGGTGTTTTTCTCTGTTTCTTCACCCATCTTCTTTACTGCATGCTTTTTGCCGCATCTCGGCCATACCCGGCATTCCCTTAGCGCACAGACCCCCGTGGAAATACTCGCTGTAGTGAAACCAAACACATGTTGATGTCCTTGCCAGCCAGGGGCCCGGGTGCACGGTCCGTGTTCGCAGCTTCCCCGGTGCTGGCGTTGCCCTCACCGCCTGCCGCACCGGGCACTTGGGGCAGGAACGCTCAGCGGGAGGGGGACATGGCCGCATGGCTCCCCGACTTCCCCGGCGGTGCAGGGGGATGAGTGGTTTTCATCCTCCCCCCTCCTCTTTCTGAATTTCATATCTGGTTTGCATTAATCAGCTCCATTGTTCTAATCAGAATATCTAGAAGATGAGCAGCAGCGACGGCCGTTTTTTTTCTCCGGAGCTGGTTCCTGGATGTGGGCGAGCGGGTGCCGGGCTGGCATGGGGCTGCATCCAGCCGTGCCCCCGTCCTGCCACGCAGGAGCAGCGACCCGCACACCCGTGCTGTGGTGGGGCTGGCACGGGGATGGTGGGACAGGGACAACCTGCGCCAAGCTGGCCCGGCCGGCCGGGAGCGTTCGCAAGGCAGCGTCGCTGTTGGCAGAAACGTCGGTGACTCTCCGTGCCTCTGCACAGAAACACCCGTGCTGGAGAGCTGGGGGCCAGCAAGCCCCCGGGAGCTAGGGAAAAAGCAGGAGAGAAAACTGGGCTTCGGCAGCGCCTGTGCTGCCCTCGCCTCAGTCCTGGGGAGCTGGGGAAAGGGAGGTCTGTGGGTGCCACCCCGGCACGCTCAGGGACCGTCCCCCACTGCCGTGAACCAGACCTGCTCCGTGGCCCTGTGGAGAGGCACCGGCTGCCCTGTGCAGAGCCTGGCCTCCCATCACCGACTGAGGGGTCTTGATCTTTCATCTCTCAGGGCCAGATCCAGCAATACATTTAAGCCTATAGGCTTTTCCTTAAGCTCCGTGGGACTTCCCACATAATACAGGCTCAGCAAGTGCAATATATCTGTGCGGACCGAAACCCCTGTTGCAGAGTAGCCCGGCGCCCTGATTGTGTACGAAGCAATAACAATTTTATCACTGTCCCTGCAGCCCCCTGACTGGTGAGGGGGGGGTTGCTGGTGAGACCCGCAGATGCCCAGCCCGTTCCTGGAGGCACTGGTGCTGCTGGAGGTGACAGCCTGCACGGTGGTTGGTAGGACCCGGTGCTCGCCGGGCGGCACCACGGGTGCAGAAGAGCTCTTCGGAGGCCGGAGGGTGTCCGCTGCAGCCCCAGGGAAACGCAGCACTGCCGCAGCGGCTCTGAGCGGCGCTGGGCTGCTGGCCATGGGCTTCCCACCCAAGCCCCACTGCTGCCCTGGGGCTGGAGCTGCAGCAAGGTCCTCCTGCCTAGTCCGGGTCTCCGCTCTGCAGCGTTCGCCTGTCACTGCCTAACCTGTCCCCCAGGGACCCGCAGAACAGATTATTTCCATACTCTTTGCAATAACCTTTTGCATATTTGAGGACTGCAATCATATCTCCCTTGGTCCTCACACCCCCAGACTAAACAGATCCAGTCCTGCCCATCCTTTCCCACAGACTGCAGTTTCTAGACCTCCGACCGTCCTCCCTCTCCTCTGGAGCTCCCCACCTTGGTCCATACCCTCCCTCACCAGGATGCAGCCCTCCAGCCAAGGCCCCCCAGCAGCAAGGGGGGGAGATGTGCACCAGGAGCCCGCAGCTGGGGCAGACAGGACGGGCCGTGTGCTGGGAGAGCTGGGGTTGTGCAAGGCAATCAGCCACGGAGGCAGGGCTGAGCCCTGTTCCCAGCCAGGGCTGCAGGCGCAGCGCTCAGCACAGTGGTCTCCTTGTGTGATTGCAGTTACGCAGAGAAAGATCTCACTTCATTCACCCCCGGCTGAATTACTAGCAGCCGTCCTGGGGCTCTACTTTCATAAATGAAATACATGCTGTGATGGCTGCTCCATTTGCCAAGAGTCTGTTAATGGGTCACCCAGTGCAGTGGTCATAATCTAGTGTTTTCCTGATTTCACCAACCTCCTCCAGTAGTTTATTGATACCTAGTGGTACCAGAGCAGCCACAGCACAGGGGAGGGGGTTAACCTTGTTGCTGGTACATGATAAGCACAAAGAGGCTTTATTGTGCACAGGCAAGCTCAGCTTTCACATGTTGCACGTTGCCTGGTTTGGCTGCTCACAGATCATCCTGTAGAAGTGCAACGAAATGCGTACCCGCTTCCTGAGACACAGATGCCGTCAACGTCTGGTGGCAGCAGCCTGCCAGGGAGCAATGGGCTCCTGCACCAGTTGGGTTGGAGACCTCATGGGGGAAGGATGCTGCAACGGTGTCGTGTCCACCACATGCAATGGCTATCATTATTTATCATGCTTGAAGTATTAGCATAGACATTGATGTAGCACTTAACAAGTTGAACTGAACTTGGCCCACTAACTCCGCAGTGACATTAAGCAAATCTGCTTCTTATTATTATTTGTTTTATCTGTTTAATGAAGCAGCAGGGACAGCTCCATAATTAAGGTCAAACTGAGTGTTGCACTCAAAGTAAAACTCTCGTTGCAAACTCTCCCTGAAATGCCATCATTTTCAAAAGAATGCTTCTTCTGAAATTTTACAAGAAAACCTCTTATTTAGGTTAGTACTTTCAGTGGGAATTTCCCTGAAGGGGAAGATTTTACATCCCAGGATCAAACAAAATAAATCCTCTCAAGTTATGAAAAATAATGACTAAAAATGTCTATTAATCCTGAATGAAAATTGCTGGGTTTTTTTGACTAGCTGTCCCCCCTAGCTGTGTGCGCGCGGGGGCACATGGCAGCGGAAAGGAGCCGCTGGCGCAGGCAGAGCTGAGGTGCAGGGGGATGCAGACCCGAGCAGGCTGGATGCGGGGAAGTGGCCCTGCACGGGTGGGACGGGGCTGGGGATGGAGGGGCAGGAGGAGTGCCAGGATCCCACCACCAGCGGGAGTCACCCCGTCCATCCGCCCCCTCTGCCTGCGCAGGCGCTGGGACAGCGTGGGCTGCCCTGTGCCGTGGGCTGCCGCGGTGCCACGGGCTGCTGTGGTGCCACAAGCTTTGCTGGTGCCTAGCTCCACACCAGCACCTCGTGCCCCAGCCGGGCTGCTGGCTTCCCTCCGTCTCCCTCACCTCCACAAGTGCTCTTTTTTTTTGCAGCTTCATCTGGAACCAGCTGCAGGAGGACACAAAGCCAAACCTGCCGCTTGCGCGGCTGGCGCTGGCGGGGGGTTTGTGGCACTGCCGAGGAGGGGAGGCACGCGGCTTTTCGGCTGCAGCCCGGTGCAAGGACGTGCCAGCGCTGTCTCAGGGAGCTGAGCTGGGCTGCCGGCCACCCCTGCCTACGGACAGGCAGGCACAGACACCGTCCATCACGGCTTCCCGGGGTGAGGGCTCTGCCCCGGTGTCTCACCTGGGGAGGTCAGGGGTGATCTCAGCTCAACACTTAGGAAAGCTGGGAACAGTGCAGGAGGACTGCGGCACGCCAGGTCCTGCAGCCGGTCGCCTGCGCGCCTGGGGGCTGGCGCAGCTCTCGCCACCGAGCTGGGGTCTCCGGCGGGACCCCCACGGCCGTGGCGGGACAGCGGTGGGGAGTGGCGGCACGAACTCACATCTATACGTCTTGAAATGATTCCTAGCCCGGAGGCAGGCAGCGCAGGCAGCGGCAGCCACGTGACGGGGCTCCCTCTCGCAGAGCAGCGCGAGTGTCCCACGCACCGGGGACTGTGGGGTTTCCCTGGCTGGGAGTGACATGATTAATTGTCTCATTACTGCAGCTTTCACTGTGCTGCCTGACACACGCTCTCTTGCTTGTACACAACTCTTGAGTCCTCGCTCTTGGTGCCAGCTCTGATTCATATGTCAATAAACACAGTGAAAGAAAAGTGGATTTCCTTGCCAAACTAAACAAACAGTATCTTTTCGGTTAGGGCTATAGCATCCCTGTGAAATCAGCACCAAGGGGCATCGTGCTGCTGTCATTCCCCGCTCTGCCAACGCTGCCCGTGCCATGCCGGTGGGCCAGCAGCCCTTGGCGGGTATGGGGCACCCTGGACCGAACTGTCCCAGCTTCCTAAGGTACCAGCGTGGTCCTCTGCCTATCTGCTGCCAGGCACCTTACAGTGAAAAGTGGAAAGGGATGGGGGAATGCAACGTGTAATGCACTTTTATCAATAAAAAGGAGAGTTATATTGGCCTCTATCCCTCCTGAAACTTTAATAAAATTTGAATGATAGCTTTTTCTTCTCTCCTTTTTCATTTATTTCTAATATAGACCTGCACTGGGGCCAGATCAAGAATGCTTTTAACCTTTCAAACAGGCCTGGTGGAGGCATGCCCGGCAGCACGGTGTGCAGGAGGCTCATCCACAGGCACGCCATCTCGGGACAGGCTGCACAGGCTCCCCTGGCCGCAGCAGCCGGCACAGGCGATGTGTGCAGCAGCCTTGCCATGAGCTGCCTTTGCAACCCTGCGGCTGCCTCTCACGCAGGGACATCCCCAGGGCCACCATAGGCAGCGGCCGGCCCCATGCCGGGCCCTGGCAGGCGGTGATGTCCCACCAGCCCTGGGAGGTCTCACCACACTTTCCCCATGCTACCCCTTTCAGCGTGCAGGGATGTAGCAATCAGGATGCCCCTGTGAAAGCTGTTTTTTTTTTCTTCCTGGAATTTAGATTAGCTGTACTTGGTACAGATGATGAGATTTAACACAATGTAGTTTTGTAATTTTAATGAAGTACAAAGATCTACCAGAACTCTGGAAATAGATATCCAGAAATGGGCTCGGAGACTTTCAACAAGCTTGAGGAGCAGAACGTACACACCCGATGCTCACGCAGCACTGCCTGAGGTCTAGTGCTAATTCTCCTGGCTTTCATCAAACCCTTTTGCAACACCAAGATATTTTCCCTGCCTCATTCCCCATGCGGAGTTAGAAGACTCACTCCCTGCTAATGCGAGTCCCAGCCCCGCACAGCGCCGTCCTGCTCCCGAGCAGGCAGAGCACTGCCAGGAAACAATTGCATTGCAGCTTCAGACGGGATTAATCGTAATCTGTTTGCATTGGCTTTACATTCTCCGGAGGAGCTTTAGCCTTAAACACAAACTGCGCCGGGGCTGTGTGGCACAGCCCAGGCAGCCAGGGCAGGGACTGCTCTGCTGTCAGCATGGGTCCAGGGGGACCTGAATTCCCAGGGTGCCAGCATGGGGAGAAGGCACAGGGAAAGGCATGCTTTGAGCTTGAAATGACCTGCAATTTTTTGTGACTTAGTTTCTTAAAATTCAAGCATGCAGCTGAATGTTCAGCCATCTCTCATGGACCTTGGGAAATTCTGCACCCTTTTTTTGCCTGCCTCATAGTGTGCCTGCCTCTGGCTCTCTGATTTACCTGACATGAGAAATTTTTGAGCTGTTGTATTAAGATAAAGAGATTTATTTGATCCTCATATCACTTGCTCCTCTGCAGTTTTTCTCTGTCTGCCAGAGGATTTCTTTCCCCCACTGCCTGCAGTGTGCTAAGGCTCCTCTCATCCTCAGGTTCCCACTCTGTGCAGCCACCAGAGCTGGAGCTGGAGCCAGAGCTGGCACAGTTGTGTCCTACAATCTGGAATTTCCATTTGGAGGAAAACCTCTGCTTTCCATAGTGTGTGAACCAAGAGCAGGGGCTAGCACTGCTGGGTGAGCTGGCATCACATTTGAATCCAGCTTTCAGAGCAGTATTATTTTCATATAAAAATGTAAAGAAAATGGGACAGTAATTATTCAGCAGGATGTAAGGACACTCAGGTTTTGCTTTTCACATTCTTCTCATCCACTTTGCAGTGAAATACTGAAATTACCAAAACAATGTGTCATTTGCAATCATAATATCTTTTCCCAAGTACAGGGCTCTTCTCGGATAGCCAGCCTTTCAGCTGGAGTTCAAGGTGCTGTTCTTACATGGCCAAGAGCTACACGTTGACTCACACCAGCTGATAAAACAGCTCAGAATTTAGGTCCTTGCACCTTGCAAAAATCCCATAGTGCTAATCAGGAGAGCAGAGGGACAGACACCAGGGAAGTGAGGGGATGCTGGATGAGCCTGGGATTAGTGCACTTCTTGGTGCTCTGTTCTTTTTAACATTTCACGCCCTCCAAACCTGGCCATGCAGACTCTTCTAGATCAAATTCCACACTTCCTTGGTGGAAACAGCTGGATTTGCCAAAGGATAAAGGAAAATGTTTTCCATTAACACATCTAACACCCCCATTAGTGCATTCGCGGTTGTACGCAAGTGCTAATGAGATTTCACTCTGACGCCATAGGAGGAGACACAATAATTGGGGCACATTTGATTTTCATGACTGGAGTGGCTGAATTAATTGACTGAGATTAAACCCTTTTGCAAGAGACAGCAACTATCTTAGGTGGAAGCAAGGAGGAAATTAGTTAATACTTGCGTGATTATTGCGTGGCTGATGGCAGGTGCAAAAGCAGGTGAAAATGAGCAGTTCTGTGGCAGCAGTGCTGGTTTGGGTGTCCTTGCTGGGGAGATGGGCTCAGGCATGGAGAAGAGAGGTCTGTGTGGGCACATTAAAGCAATCTTAGCTCGTTCTTTAGTTCCCCAAAGCTTTTGCTTATGCTGTGCCTTTATCCGGGGAGTACCCAGCTGGTCGAAGGTAGCCCTGGAGGAGACATTCGCTCCCAGGGCCCGTCCCCCGAGGGGGACTAAGGGGCCACAGCTCCTGCTTTCCCCTTGCACTGCTGCTTTAGTGCATGCTCTTTGTGCCTGCAGACGCAGCAGCCAGCCTCAGCAGTCCAGGTTACCCCACCGGTGTCTCAGCACTGGTCGGGGGGGGCTTCCCTCTTGCAGCACATGGGCGCTCATCGTCCTGCCACTGCAGCTGGGACCCCGCACTGATCCCATGTGAGGGCAATGGGCTCTGCAGCCCCGGCTCCACCGAGCAGCTCTGTGGTCCCCTGCAACAGCTCCCGTCCCACGAGAGCTGCCCAGTGTGCCCAGGGATGTGCTGGGAAGTCTTCCTGGTGGAATGCAGCTATGGAGGGAAATATTTCTCATCTTAGCAAATAAGAAAAGGGAAAAATAAGGTGAGTGAATGTTTTATTTAATGGACAATTTAATTGCTGACATCTGTGATAAAAGATGTTTTTTCCAAACTGGAATTTGTTTCTATCTCAGGATGAAGCAGGGATGTGGGGGCAAATTCTTTGGAGAGTCCCTTTGAGTCCCATCCAAAGAGGATGGGGAATGAAATGTGGCACATGTTAAACATGTAAATGAGGTACTGATTTACTGATTTATCTGTTTCTCGCATGAGATCTTCTTTGGCTGCATCAAAATTCCTGTATTATTTATAAGCCTTAAACATTTAAAATTAGATGTGTGGTTTTAAAACAAAACATCAAAACCTTCATGCAAACCACATTGTTTCAATAAGAAATTAGATTAAAAAAAGCAAATTCAAAATGTTTCTGTGCTGGATCAAACCTGCACCTCATGTGGTTCACATCCACATTGGATCCATTCTGTAGGACTGGGTTCTCTTTGCAATGATTTGCAACAGTGAACTCAAAATAAACAGATCTGGTTTCATTCAGGGAATATTTCCTTGTTATTGAAAAGCATCTGCACTGTCCCTTGACATTTCTTGGGGAAATCCTGGAGACTCGCAGCTCATCTGAGGCACCAGGACATCCTGCCGGAGCCAGCAACACACGATGCACAGAGGCAGCTGCTCTCCCCGACGCGCTGCCGAGTGCTCGGGAGCTGCCACTTCTCTCTCTGCGGGCTGTGACAATCTCTCGAATGGCAAAGTACATTCCTCAAGGTAGCTGGCCCTCGCTGAGCCGCTTGATAAACGATTTGGAGGAGTCCACAGAGCAGGGCTTACTGTCGCTCCTGTTTCATCCCACAGAGATGGTGTCGACCAAAGCAACAGGGCAGTGCTCTTCCACCCTTTCCAAAGACGCTGCTCTGGGCTAACGGGCAGACCCTGTCTCATCCTCCGTGTTGTACAAGCAGTCACTCTGACACCTACACTACGGGTGAAATTGTTCACAAAAAATGCAGTAAGTCTGCCCTGGAAGGATAAATCACTGAATCTCACGGTGTGGCTTGAACACTGGCAACCTCTCATCCCCTCTGCAAACCCGTACGTCTGGAGATGATGCGTGGGTGTTTGCAGTCCACAGACCCCACCATCACCCTCTCCCTTGCCAAAAGCAAGATGAAGCTTAAGAACAACTGCAAGCAGCACCCTGCTGATTTGCTCACTTGCCAGGCGTTGGCCTGCCTTTCCAAAGCCAGGCTAGAGTTGCACCTTGGTGACGTGAGGAAAAGGTCTGAGGCTGCTGCAGTCGCTCTTCTTGTGAAGCAGCACGAATCGTGCCTTGGAGCATCATGGAGTCCTGGATTTAGCTGTACTACAGCTTCCAGCTTCTGGCTATTCGTGCAAGTAGTGTGTTCTTCAAACGGGAAAAAAATGCTGATGTGTCTCACTTACCCACAGGGGCCGTTGCCCCAGCATCATCACCCCATAAACATGTCAACAGCGAAATGCAAACCAAATTGCAATAGAGAAGCGCAACCATAGTCAGAATCACATCAGCCCGTTTGCCGCGTAGTCTATAATTGCACTTGCAACAAGAAGTTGAGAGAGGATGAAGGACTCCAGGGCTCCGCATCATGGGGCAAGGCTCGACTCAGCAAGGAGACATGCTGTGAGCTGCACTGCACCTGTTCTGGGTCACATCACAGCAGCTGATGTTGCCAAAATCAGTAGCTTTCTCCCCATGAGGTTGGGAAGGACCAACACACCATCTGACCGAGAGGTCAATGACTTGCCCAATGCCAGGCACAGGGCTGGCATCGTGCACTCTCGCTGTGCAGTCCTGCACCCTGGTGTGAGATGGAGGCAACAGGCAGAGCAGCAGCACTGAGCCGTCCCGCTGCAGTGGTGCAAACAGCAAGACCAAGTATCAACCCATAAAACATAGAGCAGAGAAAGGAGCGAGCCGCTGCTCTCCAAGCCGCCAGGCTGCCCTCGGTGTACATCTTGTGTGCTGGCGGGTCGCAGATGTCACTGCCTATTGTTGTGGGGGTCTCCTGTCATCCTCTTTCCACTGATCCTGATGTATTTTTTTCACTCCCAGCTTTGTGGTGTCTGTTGGTATGAGTCAGCATTACCCTCTACGGCTCTTCCCCTCCATCCTTCTCAGCACCCGCTCCACACTCGGAAAGCCGGGAATCTTACTGGAGGACAGGAAGCATTTGCTAACGCCCCATTTAATGCACATTTTTCTAAGAGCATTGGAGGAGTTGAGGGAAAAAGCAAGAATTGCAGGAATTGCTCATTTCATTTCCTGTGGTTTCATAATTTTGTTGCTTACCAATTTTGAATTTCACGAAGCTTGTGGTTTCCCAACAGCCTTCGTCTGTGGGGAGGATACATTTCAGTAGCATACTGAACTGACATGAAATCCCAAACAAGAATAATATGACAGCAATTGGCATTCTAAGCTATGTGAGAAAGAAACACAAATACCCCGCTGGCTGCATTTGGCCCGGACAAGGAAGCAAAGCAAAACATCCCAGTGTCAGCAGGTCACCTCCGAGTGTCAGAAATAGAGGTCACCTGAGATCCGGGTCTCCATCTCTATGCAAAATGTACCCAAGCGTGGGCCAGGGCTTCACAGCCCCACCAGCCTGAGACTGATGGCTGGCTTTTGCGAGCGGATTTTGCGCCCGATTGCACGTTTGAAAACCATCGTACGTTTCCACCGACCTTGGGTCCCGGACTGTGCTGCAGCAGGTGGCAGGGCGGGAGCAGAGGGGGCTCTGGTGGTTTCTCAGCCACAAGGTGTTTTTTCATCCAGGTTTTGCACTGGCACCCCCTCGCTCCGTTCCTCTGCCTCCTGGCCCCCTCGGGCTGGCCCCGCGCAGCCTGGAGCATCGCCCCGCTCCCCCGGCAGCACCACGGCTGCCCCTGCGCTGCTACACATCCCCGGCAATAGCGGGGATAAAGAGCGGGAGAGAAGGAGACTGGAAAAGAGGAAAGCGTCCTCCTAAATAAGCAGATGAGCAAGACCCCTCTGGTGTCAGCCCCACTCGGGTGATGTTCTGCGTCCGTGTGAGCACAGGCAGTCACGTCCAGGCAAGAAGGCGGCTGCTGCCGGGGCAGGGTTCAAGTGCCTTCCCGAATCGCCCGAGGGACAAGCGGTCGCTCTCTGCAGGGCGTCCTCCCACGCTGGGGGGCAAGCAGCCCACCGCGACCGAAGGGACAGCGGCGGCATGGAGAGGGGAAGGGAGCGGGGTGCCTCTCCCTTTCCTCTTTGAGGGAATCTCTCCGGCGCGGGCAGCCGGGTTGGGGCCGGTGCGGCCGGCACTGCTGGAGCTCGGGGTGGGCGAGGGCTCCGCTCGCAGCCCGGGCTGGCCCGTTCCCATGGACTCAGAGCTTGACCTCTGTCAGAGGAGTTAAGTGGGTGCACCGAATAGACATTTGTTCTGTTGCAGCTTAATGGAAAGCTCAGAGATGTCAGCGGAACGAGTCCTGCTGCCGCTGGTGGCCTTGGATCAGGTCTGTAATGGATGAGCCCGTAGCGATGCTCCCCCCTGACCCCGGCAGCTGGAGGTGAGCCTTGTGCAATAGCGCAGTGCTGGGACGGCACGAAAACATGTCTCTAAGTGTCTCGCTGGAACGATTCACGGATCGCAGTTGATTAGATACAGTAAGAGCTGCTAACATCCTCCTCTGGAAACTGTTGGAGCGTTAGCTTGTGTTTATTGAAAATAAACTTTCAGAGGTGAAGAGAAGCCTATTGGTGAAGAAAATACATTTGCGAGCTCAGAATTTATAGCCTGCCTCTATAAAGCTGTCCAGAACCCGCGAATCTTTGCTTCAGATACTCATGTTAAAATAATTTTCATTCTGTTAAATGAAAAGTGCTTTAAGTTTGGCAGGGCTGTGCTGCTCATGCTCTCACCACTTCATAAATAATACTTTATAATAACAGCTCAGAATAAAACAAAAAAAAAGGGGAGGGGGGCCAAGGTCCGTGCCGAGCTCTCCTTGTCGGCTGTAAATACCTCTCGCCATGATGTCAGCCGCTCTTACAGAGGATCTGCCCAAATCACTACCACATGTGTAGCCAGGGGATGGGCTTTACCTGGACTTTCCACTTATTGAGTAATATGGCTCGCAGTCTTGGCAGTGCTCTCACATGGCTCATGGCTGCAGACTCCTCTATATTTTCCTGTTAATCGGTTACTAATATTGGACAGCACAATTTCATCAAATCATCTTATTTTATTTCCCCCACACTTCTTCATCCTCTAAATAAAAATTACTTCACACTTTCCTGAATGTCTCCGATATGATTTAATTCAAAACACACAGTCACGGGAATGGGAAGAGGATGAGCGCTCCTCATTCGGACAAAAACCAGAACCCCTGTAAGGACAGAGCGAGACAGTCCCATGTCTGGGAGGGCAGTGAAGTAAGTGTCAAGAAACAAACCTCTCACTGCAGATGATGCATCCAACTGTTTGAGGCTTTACTGCACCATTGCAAAACTGGATCTGTAGCCTGAGACGCCCCGTTCGTGTCCTGCAGACTGCCGGCAGGCACCCGGAGCGGTTTGCAAAGGCTGAGGACACTCAGTCCTTCCCCCTTCAGTTGGCGGCAGAGGCAGCATCCTCATGTTTGGAAATGTGGAGGAGCTGGGCAGCTCCTCAGGGATAAACCCAGGGGCAGCCGCAGCCTCCCACCATCCCCACCATGGCTGTCCCACTCTGCCGCGTGCCCCAGCTCCTGCTGGCAGCCAGAGTGCACTGGTCCCGCTAGGAACACGGGGCTTTCAGGACCAGTAATACTTCTAATGACCCTTGAAAAGTGTTTACCAGCCCTTGAAGGGGCTGAATTAATGAAATCTGCCCAGGCTTGGCCTGGGTGTGACTGAGCCCAGGGAGGGATCTGCCCCTTACCCTGCAGAGCAGCCTGGGGACTGAACGTGACCCCCCCACTCTCTGGAAGGCTTAAAGAGGGCTTTTTCTCCCTGCATGGCTTTGTACCCATGATTTTAATTAGTCTGCTCTGTGAAGTGGTTTGGGGATGCAGCTCATATGAAAGGCACAGTAAAAAAGAGCACAGTCAAGTACTAAATAGCAGAAGGACGTGTCCACATGTGGCAGATGTTAGTCACATTGCTGAGCCCTTTGTCTGGAAGGACTCGGCCACATACGACTGCCTCTGCCATGAGGAAAGCGCAGGGAGTGGCTCAGGAGCTGAGCAGGCGCTAGAAAACGGTGTATTTTGGCCAAAAACTTGAGAAATGTGTGTATAATAACCCTTCACTAGCATCTAACTGCAGCAAAGCATTTCTAGCACGTATTTGACTCGAAGCACAAGCTTTAACCCGTACCTCCTCACCCCAGTGGAGAGCTGATGCTCCGGCTCCTGAGCTCCCCAAGGTCTATGTGGGTACTCAAAGCTAATGGCACTCGGGTTGGTGTTTCCCCAGTCCAGGCAAGGAGACCACGGGCTCGTGGAAGGGTGGCAGCTCATCACCCAGCTGCAGGCTTCGCTATCCAGCCCTGTCCCCAGCTTTTGTGTTAGTGGGAGGGAGATCTCTGAGGATTTGGCTCAGTGCAGACAATGATGCCATGAGCACAGAGTTTTTCTTAGTGCCAATGAGTCTAACCTAATAAAAGGGGGAAATTTCCACTGACCGCAGGGGAGCGGGATGGTTGAGACAGAAAAAAGAGGTGGAAAATTATTTATGACAGTGTAATTGCATTTGAGACAACTTGTATCCAGCCAAGATTCCACAAGAAATTTAGGAAAGAACAACTTTAGGTCAATCTGATTTGTTGTCCTGTGTGTGTAGGGGGGAAATTTCCCTTGTGAAAATTGGCCTCTGCAACCATATAAGAACTCATAATCAAAATTAATGTGGAAAATAAATTGCTGGCTGGCATCCCTGTTAGCAACGGACACTCACTTTAACTCTGCCGTCCTGAGACAGCTGCACGTCCCAGCCTACCCAGCCCCGCGGAGCTGGCATTTTCCTCTGGTTCCTTTAAAATCTGGTTTTATTGTCCCCGGGGCTGGAGGGAGGAACAAAAGGATGCCAGAGCTCTGGGCAGGGTGGCAGAGGCTGCGTAACTCCAGCTGGGCGAGGAGGGGCCCGCTCGCACCCCAGTCCGAGGGCAGGACCCTGTGCTCTGCTCCTTGTCCTCGCAGGGCGATGCCTCGTCCTCGGTGCCCCCCCGGGGCTGGGTCCCAAGGTGGGCAGCTGCCCGGCGTGCTGCGCTGTGGGGATCTGCTCGCTCCAGCCGGGGCCACCCCACGATGCACCGGCTGTCGCCATCACCCCCGCACCCGGGCTGTGCCCCTGCCCGTCCCCCTGTTACCTATTTTGGGGGCAGTTCTGGGAAAGCAGAGTTTCACGCCCTGGCAGACGCTGGCCATGTCCCTTCAGCTCTCCCTGGGGCTTCTTGAAGCTCTCGGGACCCGGCTGCGGCTCCCTGGCCAGCACAAGTGCTCAAATCTTGAAAAAATGATGAATATGTGCTTCTCTTCAGCTCCAGATGGACTCTTAGGCATCATACTTTCAAGCTTTTCTCTGCCACCAAGGAAGCGAGAAACCTTCATTTTTTTCAAAAAAAGGTGAGAGTTTAATGAACTCCTGCAAAAGTCTCCCTCTGGGTGCACTCACTGGAGTCCAGAAGTTGGAGCTTTAAGAAAAAACACCAGTTACTGCAAAAAGTTGCATCCTTGTAAGACCAAAGGCTGTTTGGTCTCTCCAACAGAAAACCAGGACCGCAGAAGGAGCCCCAGGCCGTGCTGATGGGGAGCAGTGTGCGGGCTCTGGTGGTGCCATCTCCGCACCGCCAGAGGTTACTAGATTTTAACCTGGCTCAGTTAGAGAATATGCTGCTAATTCCAGTGGTTAATTTTATTATGTGTCATTTCCCTCCATTATTTGGTTCAAAAGATGAAGACTAAACGTAGATTTTAAAATTGTCCAGATTTCAGATATTGCCCTTGGGAAAGCTTCAATCTCATCTTTTGTTTTCATTTAGGTTTTTTGCAGGTCTGCAAATGTGTTTGTTTTAATAATGCAGCTGCAGGACAGATTAAAAAAAGCAAGTATTGCTGGCATTTAATATCTCTAATCCAGCAGTAAGACAAGCCTGCCGACTGTTTGCTTAATGTTCAACATCCTTTTCTGATTAAGCAAAAGGTTTGAAGTGATTATAGTTTATTTACAACAAAAGTGGACTTAAATGAGAGTTAATTCCTCCCCCTCCTCCCTCATTGGGCTGGTTGCCAGTTACCATGTGTCTGCTCAGCTCCCTCTTCGAGAGCATCCACAGAAGCCACGGGCAGATGTTCCCACCAGGGCTCTCCAAGAAAAGGTTCTTCTCCCGGAGCCTCTGGGGATGGGGGGTGTCCCCAGGGGTCCCGGCTCCCCCTGCGGCATGGCGGCTGTCGCATGGCTGCTCCCACGGGTGCTTGGTCCTGGCACCACTGCCCGCTGGCCGTCTCAGGTGCATGCCCCGTTTCGTTTCCCTGCAGAAGGTCCAGCATTTCTTCAGTTAATATTGCACGAGAAAGTTTTAATTTCAAGCACTGTTATGCTTTATTTTTATTATTGTTCATCAAATAGGCTTGAAAAAGCAGGAGGCCACTCCAGCAAGCAGTGGCAGCAGACCCTGTGGCTGGGGTGCTGGGCTGGGACCGTGGTTCATGTCCCCCCACTGCCCCGTAATCGAGGGAGACAGCAAGGAGGGAAGTGAAAAAACAGAAAGAAGAGCTGAGAGTGATGGAAAAGAGGAGGTGAAATCTACTCCCAAAGAAACCAAAAAACCTAACTGGATTTTATCAAAAAACTAAGTGGATTTTGATTTGATTTCTAGTCAAAATTAAAATATTTCCAAGGGTAGCTTGCAAATGGGGGAGATTTTTTTTTTTTCCACTAGACATCAACATTTGCTAGCATATAAAAAAAACAAAGGAGGGGCGGCATCCAGGGGCTCTTCCCAATAACACGCCTGGGACTCCCTAATGCCACCCGGCCCCGCTGGGCAGAAGACGGCTGGGTCCTCGTTCCAGACCCCGCAGTGCTTGCCAGAGTCTGCTGCAGGTGCAAGGCACGGCCACCAGCCTGTAATGAGATAATTATTTAGATATGTAATTGCATCCACTAGGCACAGAGGTCTAGGTACCTGGCTAATAGCGGGCTTACTGCTAAGGCACTTTTCTGGCGAGCTCCGCAGCCTCCGCTATAGGCGTTGCAGGGCAGGCGATGCTCGCCGGGCACAGAGCACATGGGCAACAGGGAGACGGCGGCAGCGCCCAGGGACCCCCCTTTCCAAAAGCAGGTGCGTTTTCTGGTTGGGAACCTACTGGGTCTCACACCTCCCTGGGGCAACTGCAGAAAGCGAGACGAGGGGACACGGGCCCCCCGACTGCCCGGGGCCAAAAGGCTGCGGCTTCTCCTCCAGCTGCATGAACGTCGCTGGAGACCTTTATGGTCCCCATTGGACAGCTCATCATCCCCGCACGCAGAGAGCCTATTTGTGACTTCCATGGCATAAGTTCTCTGTTAATTGGAAGTAATTTTCCTATAAAAATGTAAAATTGCTTCTCCAAACAAAATGTCGAGCACACGCCGCACGCGGCCGTGGTGAAATGCTGCGAGCGCGGCTCGGCGTCTGAGCCGGTGGAGGGGTCACCCCGCTGCCGGGCAGGGCTCTGGCTCGGGAGGGATTTGGCATTTCCCAGCAGCGACGGCAGCTCAATGGACACAATAAGGCTGGCGGGACCCCGAGGGGCGGCACGCCGGCATTGCCCATATTACTACCTAGCAGATCAATGGAGGCCCCGGCTCTCACCGGCAGGGAGTGCAAGAAAGAAAGACACAAAAGCTGCAGAGAGTGAATAAACTCAATTAGATCGCTGTAATTGCAACAAGAATTAGTGTGGGGGTCGGGCACATGTGCCGTCTCGGAGCAGTAATTAAAAGTGCAGTGTTTGCCATGCTGGGGAGGTGGCCTGCTGCGTCCCAGCAGTGCCCTTTGAAAAGCTCCATGATGGAGCTTCTAGCCTGGATAAATACAAATGTCAGTGCCTCGCAGCCCGTGGGGAGACTCTCAATCCACAGCCCAGTGGGAGAATCCCCTGCTTTACATTCCCAACAGTTGGGCTAATTTCAGAGTCAGGCTTTGATGTGCTTTGGGGAGCCCTGTGTGCTACACACTTTCCCAGCGAGGCGCCCCCTCCCTTTCTCAAATGCTTTATTAATTTTCTCCTGTGGTTTTTTTTATCCTCCCTTTCTCTTGGGCCCGCCTGCAACTTCTCTTTTGTGCTCACACAGCGGGGTTCATAGCGGAGAATTTATATCATTCTGAAATATATATAAAGAAGGGATAAAAGAGGAGATGTAGGAACCTGCAGAGACTATAGCAACAAGCAGTCCTGGGAGCCAGGGTCCTCTTCCTCCAGCCACCAGCCCCATGTGTCCCCAGTGCTGATAACACCAATTTCCCGGCTGCAGCCAGGGCTGCTCCTCCCCATCTCTGCCATCAGCACGGAGACAGGGATAACTGCTCCCCCAAGGGACAGCGAAGGTGACGCTAGGCTGTTAATAACCGGGGCCATCAGTGCCCCACAACAGCCGCGCAGTGGGCAGGACGGAGCAGCCAGGCTTCCCAGCCCGGCTGCTGAGAAGGCTGGGCCAGGGGTCCCACAGGGACAAGCCTTTGCCTCCTGCCCATGGCCAGTAGTCACCGTGAAGGGCAGCGGTGCCAGCAGCGCGAGCGCAGCATCCGCCGGCTGCTGGCGGGGCAGGCTGCGGGCGTGCTGGTAGCGGCATTGCCGTGGCAGGGGATGCTCGCAGCCCCTGGTACTCCTCCCGGTGCTCAAAGGCAGCGCCCGGGTGTGCCCGGCACAGGGCTCTGCCCAGGCTGCCGTGGTCCGCGGTGGTCGTCTCGCCCCCGCACCATCCCTGGTGCTCGTCGGGAGCAGCCAGCACCTGCCGGGCGCTGCAGCCACGGCCAGGGGCCATGGGGAGCATCTCTGCTGGCGTGTGCGGACTCATAGGGTTCAACGAAGCCCCTCTGTGAAACTTCAGCCTCCTCCGCCCCGTCCCTCTCCCCTCACCTCCCCCCGCATCCCACCCCGCTGCTGGGCGATGGCGACATCCGCACGCCGCGGCGAGCAGACCGGGGCTGCTCAGCTCCTTCTAAGCTGGCATCGAGCTCCTTTCCTGTTTTTTATTATCAACTGAATTTGGCATGGAGGGGATTCTCTCCCCACATCCCGTTGGCACACAAAAGGCTCAAAAACCAGCAAAACCATTGTTTGTGCTTGAAGGGCGGGGACCAGGGTGAAAAGAACAGCATGTTTTAGAGCCCAGAGCTAGGAACCATTAGAGCATCTGGAACAGTTAGTGGGACAGGGGCGTTGCAATTAAATAAAAATGGGTGATTACAGAAACGTTCCCTGGCTCTGACATACACGAGGGCAGTTGTGGCACATGCCTGAGCATGCAGTTACGGGGATTCCTCTCCTACAGGCCCAGAATAAATGGGGTTTTCATCGGGAAGTCTGAGGTCGGTGCGACTGCCTTGCGCAGGACGGAGGAGCACGGCTGTCCTTTGCCAGGACACAGTGCAGAGGCATCTCCCACCAGAGGCGACGAGTGGCTCCAGTGAAAGGAGCCGCATTCCTCGGGGCCGGAGAGGCACCGGGGCCCTGGAGGAGCGGGAACGCGGCGGCGGCAGTTCCCGCTCCGCCGCAGCCGATCCTGCGCAGCCGCTGCCGCAGCCTGCTCCCTGCGCACACGGCGAGGAGGCTCCCGTGCCTGCCAGGCTCCCCGACCTCTCCGAGGGCGTGGGGTGTTCAGCCTTGGCTGTCAGTCTGCAGCTGGGATGAAGATTCTGAGCCAGCTTTCTCTTCTAACAGGTCCCTTAGGAGCCTTCGTGCCCCGTCCCTCCAGTTCCTGCTATTCAGAGGGAACTGGCAGGACTGGACAGCGCAGCTTTTGCAGAGATATACAAGTCCTGCAGAAAAAATCCTACTGTTCAAGGACCTCAGCCCTGTCCCCTGAAATATGCTGTTTTCATTAAAGCAGTGAAATCGAATTTCAAAAAACCCAGGCTTTGGAGAGTGGCCCTTGATTTGGGCCTGATGAACAAGATCCAGAAGCAAAACAAAGGCTGTTTCCACAATGGTTGGAGGGAAAGGGAACCGGTCCAATTGCAAAACTTGGATCCTGGCACCGAGGGAGTCTTTGTGTGTGAGACCTGTGGCAATGGATGGCAATGACTTCAGGAAATTCAATACTCGCCTAGCTCATAAACAGAAAACAAGGAAAATAAACTTGGGCAGATGGGAGAGAGCAGAGAGCCAAGCCGTGGATTTCTGCTCGGCTGGAAAAGAGCCTGTCTGTCCCAGGCTGTGGGTCTCAGCTTCAGCGGCTTCCGAGGCCATGCTCAGGGTGTTTGGGGCCAAGGTGCCGGGCACCGGGCGCCAGGCACCAGGCACCGGGCACCGGGCACTGGGCTGGGCAGCTGCAGACGACGGGAGGCAGCAGTCACCCCTCTGCCGTGGGCACCGGGCTGGAGGAGAGGCTGCAGGGAGCCGGGGCAGGGGTGGCACGGCAGGAGCCCCAGTGCCGCAAGGTGGGAGCAGGGACGGCGACAGTGCCGGTGCCCACCGCGGCTTGCCCCGGGGGGACGTTGGAGGGCAAGGTGGCAGATTGCCTTGTGTCATTACATGTGGAAGCTGGAAACACTTGGCTGTGGCGGTGACAGGGGTGGGATGACAATTTGAATAGAAAAGAAAAGAAGTTTCTCTGCCAGCCTCCTCCTGGCGCGCGTTGGTGCGTGGTGCAGCCGGATCCCTCCTGTAAACCCTCGCAGTTGTGCAATATCCCGGCGCAGCTCCTCGTCTCGGCATTGCCACCTCCTTCTGCCTGCTCATGGCTTCTTGGCAGAGGAGAGCCAGGATCTGTGTGCACGGTGCCCAGGGGTGGGAAGCAGAGCCCCTTTAGGTTAAACCATTCACCGTATGTGCACCTCCACGACACACATCAGACAAGGACATGACGGCTGAGGATGCGACAAGAGCAGGGAAGGGCTGCAACAGGGCGAGGGCAGCAATTAAAGGTTCAGTGAGAGAAATTACTTCTGAAAAAAGCTTTTGAGAAACAGAGACTATGACTCCATAAAGCCTCAAATCCGCTGCCAGATGATGCCGCCTTGTTCAAAAACAAGAACTAACTGTTCCCTCTTGGCCACAGACAAGAGGAATCAGTATTTAGACCCTTTATGGGCCACAAAGGGTCAGCAGAGATATGAAATCTGTGGATTCATTGAATTCCCTCATTACCACAAGCCTACATTTGCAATTACAGATTCATGAAGCTCAGCATCCCGCCTGCCACCGAACGCTGCCTGCAAACCCGCTGCATGCGCTGCCCCGGAGCCGAGCCGGCTGCCCCCGTGCCATGCCAGGCACCAGCCTCAGGTGCGCCCCAGGGTGACAACATGACACAAGAGGTTCCCCAAAATCTGGTACTGGGACGCTGGAGTGTCCCAAGTCAACCGACCGGCTGCGGTGGGAGCAGCGTGCGTGTAGGGAAAGCCTACAGCATTTTTATGTTCTGACAAATTGTCATTCCGTTGGCTCAGGAAGAGAAGCAGTGTCCTCCCCTCAAATCAGGCAATTATCATTGTTTATTTCAAGTTTTAAACTACTGGCTCATAAAAGAAAAGCAACCAAGAGCGGAGAAGCATGTCTGAGCTGCGCGCACTGGAACACGACACCAATGCCTGCACGGTACCAGCCCAGCACCGCTGGTGGGACAGGGTGTCCCCAGAGCCGGCACCGCTGCCCAGGACCCCAACCTGCTCCTGTTCGTGTGTCTGCAACCACGCCGGCTTCAGCACTTGGGTCAAGGGGCAGAACCTGGCCAGCCCTAGACCTCTGATAGTGCCTGCCATGACAAAGCCTTGGCCTGTTTAAACCAGCAAAGACAGACTAAAGAAATCCAAGCCAGCCACCTACTGCTCCTCCTTGGAAATTCATAGAAGCATTGTTGGCCTGACCTTCCTTTCTGACAAAGAACGGCATGAGAAATACTACTGATAAAATACAGTGGATACTTTGTTGGAGAAAAAAAATCATAAATCAGTATAAGAAGCACACTTGAAACAGTATTTTAGAAGAATATGTCAGATACACTGGCCAGCCATTAAATTTCACAGGTTCAGTTTAAGAACTTCAGGAGATTGCTGGCATTGCCTGAAAGGGAGAGGAAAATTATAAACACATGCTAGGGGCTCCAAGTGAGATGCAGAAATCTGGAGGATAATCCTTATTGCTATTCAAGATATAACCAAATAGCCACAATAAAGAATTCCATTCACCTGCCTGGAGAATGACTGACTGTAACCTCTAATGCCAGTGAGATTAAAAACATTTCTTTCGAGCGAGCGGATCAGCTATTTTATGACAACCGCAAGTTTGCTCAGACCTCATCTGGCCTTCTTCAGCCCGCACTCCACCCACCAGCTGATCTCCGGTCATACCACTAGTCTGCAATGTTGCGTAGTTGATCCCACAGCCGCGAAGGCAGAGCTCCCACCTGTGCCAGGCGGGACCCCCGGGTGGGAGGTGGGCACCGAGGGCCGGGATACCTTCGGCCACCGCCGCTTGCTCGGCTCCTCCTGCCCCGAGGCTGCTGCTGCTCCCCTGGGCTCCCTGGCACCCGCGCCTTCCTCCTCGCTGTGCTCCCAGCAGCTTCCCAACGGAGGCAGAGCAAGCCCTGGCACCGGCATCTTCCACGGCATCACTTAGAAAACAAGCCAGTGCATGCCACGCACTCGGAGTGTGCCCGGAGCGGAGGCCGGCCACGGCGCCGCCGACCTCCACGCCGCCCTGACAGCCGTCGCCACACGCTCGCTGTCGCTCCGACGCCGCGTCCAGCCAGCAGCAAGAGCTCACTCCCAGCTGAGCCGCTCGGGACCGAGCTCGGCACCTCCAGCCACTGTTTCTGGTGGGAAATACAGAGTCTCCAGCCACCCGTCTTGAACCCGCTTGGAGAAACGAGGCGTGCTGCGGTGCCGGCTCCTGGGGCCGGGGCAGGGGGTCCCGCTCCCCAGTCGCCCCAGAGGATGCGGACATGGGGCGCAGCGGTGCCCATCACCGTGCAGCCAGATCTGGCCCGCAGGGCAAGGGTGTGTGGGAAACAGAGGGCATCGCTTCTGTGGGGCTGCTTTGGGAGGGCAGCAGAGGAGGTGCTGGGTGTCACGGAATGCAGAGGAAGCGAGGAGACAGACTCACGGTGCTTTTGGACATCTCTAGACGTAATATCAGGCCTTTGGGAAGGCGGAGGGAGATCAGAACCAGGGAGGATGGGGTCACACTGTCTCCTGGGACACCCTGACATCCTTCAGACATTGTCAAAAAACCCTCCTGACCAGTCCCCAGCACAGGTGATGCTGAACAGCCACGGGGCCAGGGAAGCATCAGGATGTGGGATGCTCTATCAGGGGAGCACCAAGACACGACTCGGGAAACATGCCTGGGAGCCCCGCGGGTCCAAGCTCACTCCTGGAATAAGGATCTTGACTGAGCAGTGACGTGCAGAAGCGAAGCACTCGGAGCTCAGGGGCGTCTCTGTATACACGGTGGGAAAGCCAAGGAGCACCGCCTGCAGGGGCTGCGGATCTGGGAGCCTCGGGATCCAAGGAGATTGTTACTATACTTCAGATTATATAAATAACTCACTGAATAAAACCACATGTGACCACATTCTGTTCTCCATCCCTCAGTGCTCTGCCGACAGCACACAGGCTCTTGCAACACTTGTTTACTAGGGAGACCGTATATAAAGCGAAAATAATTTGCTAGGTCTTATGTTTCCACTTTAATTCTCAGTGTATAAAAAAAACCTGTGAATTTGCTAATGGGCTTTGAAAATGTATTTTTAAAGCTAGGGCAGCATGACTCGGTGAGTTGTTACAAAGGATTACAGAAGGAACAAGGTTTGCTAGAAAAATTATTCCCTTGAGAAAATCTGTAACAGCTGAAAGGCCAGGGCCTGTTTCTTTCCAAGAAAATAAACACATTTCTGCATCCAAAATCAAGCTTCATTTCAGGTATGAAGCAAGCTTGTTTGTTCTCTGGTGTTTATGTACTTCCCATAGGCTTTGGTGTTCAGTTTAACATGTTTGAAGGCCAAACATACACTCACAAATTCTCTCTACAAAGGAAGATTCCTGTTGCATCTTTAAAGCACACTTTTGGACAGAGATAAATGGCTACGAGCTTTGGGAACGTTAGAGCCAGATGGTCAACTGAGATTTCTTTGTACATTTCTGTATTTCACTCCAAAGTTGATCTTGCATAAAAAATATTTTTTTAGCATTTGCTATGACTCGCAGACCTGAGGAAGCCTCTGGAGCAGAAGGATTTGCAAACGGTCTACTGTGAAAGGCCACAAACCTTCAACTCACTTTCTCCTGGTCATTAAAATCTACATGCTTTGGTTTTTTTGTACCCAGGGCTTATGCAGATCTTTTGATTTGCTGGAGTTTTTTGCTAAACAATGTCCATGTCTAAGGGAGCAGCCCTCCTGCCCACTGGGAATAGGGGAAAACGTTGTGAGCGTTGCACTTCTCCGGGTAGTTAATTGTTATTTCATATTCACAGCCTAAGCCTCCTGCGAGTTGGTGAACGGACTCTGAAATTCTCCACAAACGTTTGCTAATTATTCTTCTGACAGCCAGGAATACGGGGTGGGAAGGGAATAAGTGATGATCAAATTGATAATTTTACAATTTAATTTTACAAGGTCTGCTGGGGAAATACCATTTTCATGCTCTGCCCCACGACAATGTTTTGGATCATTGCGGAGGGCTCCCCAGTAGCTGTTTCCCTTTCCCGTCACTCCTTCATTTCTGTTACAGACACCGTCCGTGAGAGCTGTGTCCTTCCCCAGCGAGGTGACACAGCACCTGCAGCTCCATGCAGGGTCAGATTTTCAGTCACAATGACCTAGCACATCTCCGAGGCAGTTATACTGTTTTCCCCCTTTCCATAGCTACCTCTGTGTCTCTTGTGCATCGTGCGGGGAAAATGCTTGATTTTCTGCATCGCTTTAATTAGAACCGGGCCTGACTGCTGATCCATCCACATTGGGCTAATGGGAGAGAAGGAGTTAACTGATCCTGTGGGTTGAGGGCTGTAATTGCCACTAGGCTTGCCTAAGATGAATGAGTTTTTAAGGACTGCCAACTTCTGAATGGACACAAGGAGGACAGACAACAGCATCGACTTTTAATAACCAGTAACCAGTGGCAGGAGCACATATGGAGGCAGCGTGGTTCAGCTTGAAATAAACCCTGGAGGTGTCAGGGCAGCGGATAAGGACTGTGCTGGCAGCATGAAGGTGGAAAAGATGAAATTCTGGATGCTGGGGAAACAAACAACGCTGCCAGCCTGGATGTGCGTGTAAGCCTCGCTTCCCTGTTCCAGCCTAAGGATCCTAAGACACTGCGCTCGGGTTGACTAACAGATGCTGGCTGGTTTTGGAAAGGCTATCCCAGGCTGTTGCAAAACAGCTGCTGGCTGCACGGCTCCCACCAGGGACACATCTCCAGCCGGGGACTCGGGCTCCTTTGAACCCAGCTGCAGGAGCCCAGGTGAGAAACAGCAGAGAAAACCAGAAAACCAGGCGCAGGGTTTGACTCTTAGGGGACTACAGAGAGGCTGCCTGACCCTGGGACCCCACGCGAGCAGAGACACCCACAGGGTCTGCAGGCAGCAGCTGGGCAGAGACCAAAGGCTGTGCACCCTCGGTGGGCAATGCCAACAGCATCCCAGCGTGGAGGGACAACACCTCCCCAGGGACCACAGTTTATAAAATACTTCCCACAAAGGAAGATGATTTCCTGGCTGGGAACCGTGCATGGGCTGCACCTTGTCCCCCACTCCTGCCAGACGTGGCGGGGTCACCGACGGGCACCGCGCTGCCCTGCCCTTCCACGGCCCCGGCATCGCTGCCTCCTCTCCACCGGGTCCTGCGGCACAGAGGAATATAGGGGACTCGCTGTGGCATCGGCCCTGACTCTGAGCAGCTTTTGGAGACCCAAGCAGCAGTGGACACATTTAGAGCGTTGTAAATAATCTTGCAAACAGCTCCACTGAGCAGGGGCAGCGGTGCTTGTATGAAGGAGCAACAGCTAAGTTTAAACATCTGGTTCTGTGAATTCCTGTATTGTAATAAAATAAGTCTTCCCACAGATTTCACGTCATCTTTGTCTGGGCATCACTGAACTGTGAAGGGAGAAACTTTTTTGTGGTTTTCGGAGGAACAAAGAGACAATATGCATCTGGTGAGGTGTCCTGGCAGCCTCCTGCACTCTGAGCCTGCATCTCGCGCTGGCAGCGTGGCCCCATGTCCTGGGACGGTAACTGGCTGACCCACAGCACCCCAAACAGCAGAGCCTGGAGGGAGACCATGGTCTCCAAGGCCCAGGGAATGCGAGATAACCTCGCTGCAGCCCACAGAGACCAAGAACGGCAGCCCCCGAACTGAAAGAGACACGAGGAAAATGCCTGCAATCTGGATCCCACCTTTTTGGCCCCCGTTCAAATGAAAGGGCAACAAAGAACATACAACAAACTGGTTAAAAACTCACAGCCTTAATGAAGTCCAGAAAGGACCATTCCCTGTGCCTCATCCAGTCCCCTGCAGACCGCAGCCTCAAGCACCTCCCTGTGCAGGGCTGTGTGCCCTGCAGGCACAGAGCTGTGAGGCTGGCAGCGCAGGACTGACCTTGCCCAGGGGACACAGAGCTCTGTGTACCTCCTCTGCAGGCTTTTGTGCCTTAGCAGCATTACTGATTTCTCACCCAAATGGTCTTCAGGAACAGAGAGCTCACTCTTTGGTTCCAGGGGAGCCAGGAGCATCTGATGACTTTTAGTGGAGGGAGGGATGTGCTGACCTGGGGTGTGATGCTCAGCCTCCTGTTGCCAGTGCTTGCCTTCACACAAGGGCAGACAACTGCTGGGTCTCCCCAGAGCTGCCAGACAGCAGCTGCCTGCAGGCTTTGTGCAGGTGCTTGTCTTTTTTGAAAAGCTTTCCCTGCAAAATATGAATCTGCTGGAACAGGTGATTCAGCAGAGGGAGCGGGCACAGAAACCTGCTGGGAAATTAACCATACAAAGCTGAAGCAAGCTGGATTGGATCATGTTTTGCATTAAGCACAGGGCTGTCTTTACTCCCTGGGAGCAGACCCAGATCCATGCATTCCCAGACTCAGGCAGCAGCTCACGCATCCCCTGAGCTCCTCCCTCCACCCCTGTCTGCAATGTGACCACTCAGGTGCCATTTGCCTTTGATTATTGCCTCCAAATGTCATGATGTGAGTGTGCTCGAGCTGCCTCGCAGGCTCTCCAGCCTGCCCAGCATTCTTTGAGGACAAGTGACTCCATCAACAGAATTGTAAAGAAAATCCCCTTCTCCTCAGTTGGCCAATTCTCGGTAACGGGGCCTGTAACACATCACACCCACTTTGTTTATTTGGAGGCTGGCATGTTTAAGAGATCCTGGGCTTATCTTAAGTCTACCACTTATGCAGAGAAGTAAGGCCCACAAGTCTGTTGAAAGTCAGGGGGACATTTGGCTGCAGCCACCCCTCGGGGATGATAAAAGGCTGATGGGGGAATGCAACGAGAAATGTGATGAACTCAGCTGTAAATGTGTGCGGACATAGTGGGTTCAATGAAATCTGAGCATTTTAAGGAGGGGAATGTGACCCCCACTCCCGAGCTGAGCCTCACCGTCCCCAAGGGCTCCCTGCACCTATTGCCTAGTACACACTCACATGCATCCCCGCTGATCAGAGCAGGGACACCGCAACCATAAATCTTCAGGAGCCATTTTTCAGTGGGACTAGATTCCATTTAGTCCACAGACTTACCAGTCTGTTTGGGAAAAGGGATTTCATTCCTTTGCTTCTTCTTGTCAGGATGGATTTACTGATCCCAAACATGTTCCTCACACTTTATTTAGGGCTTAATATGCATCATTTACATTGCCGAGCTGTCACCAGCCTGTCTGAGCTATATAGGCAGGCAGGCAATGCATTTCCCTTGCCCCGTTGCTCTCCCTGCCAGATGTGGAGCTGTGAGGATAAAGCAGTTAGGAGATCCCTTGATAGATACAACTTGCCTTTTGGGGGGTTGCTACTTATTCCTGCCCTGTGCAGAGGCCAGACAGGCTCAGCACGGATGGACATCTTCCTCCAGCTACATTCCCAGGAACAAGTCACCTGTAACACGCAGTTCTACAGGAGAGGATTCGATTTTCTCGTTAACAGATGCCAAGCGATGGCTCTTGAGCCCAGCAAAAGCTTGCCTCTGTCTACATCTTTACAGAAGATTCCCCAATGCTGACAGTGTTCACTAGACGGCTCACATCTGCATGCAGTTGAAGTATTCTTTCCCGAATTACTAGAGCTACAGAAATTCCGAGTCATTAGAGAGGGTGCTTACAAAAATAAGGATGACATCTAATATATAATGAAGAAGAGCGGAAGATGGGGGTGGGAGGGACACGAGGCTCTTGAAACCCTCTTACAAGAGCCAAGAAGTGACCAAGGCCAATGGCCTCCCTGCCTTCGCTGGTGGCCCCTCCACCCTTGCTCCCCAACGAGGGACCTGCTCTCCTGTCCTCTCCAGCGCCGGCTGACGGAGTCAGGGAACACTCCTGGGGCTGTGCTCCCAGACACAGGTGTTTGACACCTGTTTCGGTCTATGAAAAACTGATCATTTTTCTAGGCTGGCCATAATTGGATGACTAATTTTAGCCATCCAGCTCTGCAGCAGGGCTCCTCACCTTTGGGCTGTTTGCAGTCGCTTGTGGCAATGCCTTGCTCAGCCAGTGGTGCCACAGCAGCCAGCCACGCCATCCAGCCAGCACCCAGGTCCCAGTGTCTCAGCTGTATCTGAGACAGGCGCATAGGAAGCACCCTGCTGCTGGCACAGCTGCCTGCCCCAGGGCTGGCAGGGATTAGACATTTCTGTTGGTTGCTTCCTACGAGAAAAGCTTCCTCCACTTCTCCAGGAGCCATTTCTGTGGCTGAGATCATCCCTGCTCGGGGCTGTCTCTGCCCCGGGATGTCCTTGCTCTGGGATGTCCCTGCTCATGCACCTTCAGCAAGAGCAGCAACCTCACCTGCTCCAGGCCACGTTTCCTGCTTCACAGCCCCCCCTGTGCAATTCAGCAGGGTCTGCCTCCCCACCCAGCACAACAAACAGGGAGACATCCCAAACCCCTCCTGCTCCAGAGTCACTTTCCACCTAAAAGGAATCCGCGGTTTCTTCCAGGACTCCAGCAACTGAACTGCTGACCTCTGGGAGCCCTGAAAGCAAAAGGAACAGCAGCGTTAGCATGATAGATCCCTGATGATAGCGCAGGAGGGGAAACACAGGCAGGATTTACATTCTGTCCCTTACGAATGGTTTGGCTGATATACTAAAAGCCGGATGGAGCATAAAAATGGAATTTATTCAAATTGAATGGTTGCAAATGTCATACTACATTGAGCCAGAAAGTTCTCCTACACGCAATGAACGGAATTTATGCTTCTAGAAAGCATGCAATTTTACCTGCTACTGCCTATGAAGGACATTCTTGTCCTAGACTTCTGATTTCGAAAATAAAGAACAAACAGCACCATCTTGTCAGGGTGCCAGGATCTAGCCAGAAAGATTTCAGAAAGGCAACATATACTTTTTCAATTAATTGAATGAACACTGTTTCTTTCCAGGTGAATAGCAAAATTACCTGCAGATGTGACTTTAACAGCAGTTGTTAACATTTAACATTTGCCCTGCAGCTCAGAATCACTAACTCATGAAACAAAAGGAAAATCAGGATTGTGACTAGTGGGTGCTGACATTGGCATGCCTCAAAAGGAACAGACTAAAATGGGGAGGATCTCCCCTCCGAGAGGTGGGCCCCTTTGAGGCTTTTTGAGTGAGGACCCCAAATCAGAGACCCCAGAGTCTCGGGGACCCGGGAGGAGGTAACATGTCACAGACTGCTCTCTGTCCGTGGGCAGAGGCAGGAATCATCTTACCCTGCTCTTCTTTAGTCAAGGTCCTCTTCAGCCACAGCAGATGCTCTGCAGGAGCCAGCTCTCATTCCTGGGGATTTGCAGAGCAGAGAGCAGAGCTCAGCACCCCGGGGCTGAGCAGCCCTGCTGGGGCTAGGTCCCCATCCAGTACCTGCTTCTTTTAAACACGTGACTGGTCTGACTCAAGGTAACTGGATTATCTTTCTGCCTGCTCTTAAATATATATTAAAGTTAAGCATGTTTGGCCTGGGTCGCAGCACTCAGCACCTTGCAGGTCTGCGCTCGCCGTGGGAGGCACAGGCTGGGGCTTTCGGTGGACACTCGGGCACTCGGCAGCTATCATCACACGTTCCTGTACATGCAGAGCCTGTTTAAAACAATGGCTTGTAAATGCAAAGCTCCATCTCCAGTTACTGCTCCTCTGCATCAGCCAGTCCCCTGCTCTACATGAGATATGTTTCAAATGATAGCATTTGTCTTTAATAAATGGTCACTCCATAAACTGCCTCCTATGGGAAACCTGGGGTTTATAAGTAAAACCTGATGTTTCCATTTCATTATAATGCATTCGCTCTAAGATGAATACCAACTCATCCTCTGTTTAATATCAGCCTAAGGTGTGCAGTGGGTTTGTATTACTATTTATGAAATTCATATAGCTGGGCTTAATCTGTTTCAGATCCCACAGCTGTCTCTGTATCTGTATCAGCTTGACCTGAAACAGGGATGTTCTCCTTTTGCTGGAGTCACTGGCATCACCAACATTCAGAGGAGATACAGAGCAAAGCTCCTTCCATGGCCACAGAAAGTCTGACCGTAGATTTGAGGTTCTTTAGCCAAACGTATGCCTCAGAATACCTTTTGGGATGCTTTATTTTTACGGCAAAATCTGTCTGTTCTTGTCCATACTCTAAAAAGGAATCTGAGATGCATAAATAGTTTTCAGGCGACATGTCAAAGTAGCACTGCATGCCACATTCATGCATGTGCTGTAAACCTGATAAACAGACCACCACATTGCAGGCTGCAATATTCAGGGTCTCCATGCTTTCTTATATGCCACTCATACACCTCTAGCCTTAAACACACCATTTTGTATGCATGCAGCTTGGATCTTGACATACTTCAGCAGAAAAATGTTTCATAGGTAAATGACAATTTCTCAACCATTCAGTAGACAACTATCTATAGCATCACTTTAAAATATTGCTCATCAAGTACAAAACTCATCCAGAGGATAATAAAGCAGTACAGGTAGCGAGCATATCTGCATTTGGCTTAAACAAAGGTAAAACATGCACTGAGCGATCCCTTGAATCCAAGCCTTATGTCTCACGCCATCAGTCATGTTCCGGTGCTGCATCACTCAGATACTTCTAACAAAAGTGATGAGATAATCTCTGTCCCATGAGAACTGCTCTGCTAGTATCTCCTGTGGCTTGAAAGGGGAAGCAGACCGCTGCCTCATCTCCTGCTAATCTTTGCAGAAATCTCTTCTGACTCACTCTCACTAGGGACTGAAGATCCCTCAAATAACCTCAGAAGGTTTAGAAATCAGGTTCAGGGAGGCACCATTGATTCATGTCACTGCTGGAGAAAGAAGAGAAGGTATTATGTTAAGTAGTATAGAGTTATAAACAAATGGATGAGAAGAAATACATATTTTAGCTGGATTGCTCTGCTTCCCCCTTTTCCAGGGCTACTAAACAAATACAACCACAGCAGAGTAAATGAATGAAACCACAGAGCAATTTCTTGAACTCTCCAGCCTTGAAGATGTCCTATTTGGGAAAGTCCAGAAAGGAGAAGCTCCACCAAACCACCACCTGCGAGCATGGGACAGGTCTGCTGCTGGAGAGCACAGATGCAGGAAGGCGGCTGCTCAGCATCGCCTCAGCCAGGGAAAGCTGTCTGCAGGGATCCCTTCAGCAGGCTTACTCACAGGACTGGCTTCTTTCACAAATCCCTGGTCAGAACCTGTAGTTTAGTTCATAGCAAAGGCCCTTTGGGGATGGGGGGGGAGAAAAGAAAAAGAGAGAGACTGACCCATTTGAGTTCCATCTGTTGGAGTTTATAACTGTTCTCCTTATAATTGCCAACAGACAATGTGAATTGCAATTAGCTAATTGCTTGCTAACTTTCCGTTCTAATAATAGTCATGTTCCAGAGTTATACAAGCTTGGAGGCTGCTGCTGTTCCCTTGCAACTGGCAATAATAAATAATACCGTATTCCCTCAGCATTGCCCTTTCTTCCAAGTTTCATCCCCATGCAAATTGCTCCAGCATGTACTAATCCCTGACGGGATGGCAGAGGCATCAACAGCATTTATTTGTAGTTCATTGCACTGGGAGCGTTCAACACTTGCACGATGATGTGACTCCCGTGTGCCACTTGTCCCTTCTGCATGGCCAGCGCGGCAGGTCTGGGAGGTGCCTCTCGACGGGGCTGGGCAGCAGGACCAAGTGCTCTGCATCCCTGGCCATCCAGCCCTCCTGTCAATACGAGTTTTGTTTCAGGTTTTTTGGAGTTTTGGGGTTTTGTTTGGTTTTTTGCTTTCCCTTTGCAGGATCAGATGTGGCCCTACCCCCTGTAGTGACATGTTTTATTACCAGTAGCTTCAATAATGTCAGCACAGAACTAAACTGGAGCTTTACAGAACACACACTCTCCAGCAACAGAACAAGCTGTACAGTGTCACTGCTGCAGCGATAAAGGGGGTTGGACCCCAGCAGGGCTCCTACTGGGGACAGGGGTCAGGCTGGGTGCAGAACCCCAGCGTTCCCAGGGCGAGGGGTGGGGGGAGCTCCCTTCCACACGGGTGAACTTTTCTGCACCCCTCTCCAGGCTTTCTAATCTCCAGCTTGTTACTGCTGTGCAGATGCAGCTAATTGAGAAGCAAAGCAACAGCCTGATCCAGCGAAGTCAAGGCCAATGAAATGAGCAACAGCATTCCCTGGCGCGCGAGGAACTACTGAACACAGACCTGCCAGCAAGCGGACGTCTCCAGAGCTTACAGCCTAATCTTATTAAACTCAACCAAAAAGCCTTTTAGAGTTGGGGGAGTCGTGTCCAGCAAAAGCTGGTCTGGATTATTCCCCTGGTGCCTCTGGGGTTTTTCCACATCGCTGGCTCCCCATCGCCTCGGGCAGGGAGATGTCGGACCCCCAGCTGCCAGGCACGATGCAGCATGGGAACAGGAGCATCTGCCCAAACCCTGCTGCTTCGGGGGGCTCAGCCCACCTGAAGTCCTGACTCCTGCAGACATGACTAACACGAATGGCAGCAGGGGCTCATTTTCAGGTTCCTCATTAGCAGAACTGTTCTGGTGCTGCCCCGGTGCCCTCCCAGCGCCCTGCTCCAGACAGATCAGACGCAGGCTCCCTGGCTCCAGAAAGGCTTCAGATTGCTTTTCCTTTGCGCACAATTATCTGGACTTTTCCATCCGTTATTTCTCCCCTCTCCTGCTCCTGAGATCTGATCACAGGTAGATTTATTAAGTTTAAAAGCACTCCTTGTGCAAGCCATACTCCATAGCCCCATCTTCCCACTTGCACAACCTCTCTCACCCTCTTTCCTGGGCTTTGGGCAGAGAGGTACCAAAACCGTACCATGAAGCACAGTTCTCCTCAGCAAAGCCACACCAGGTGAGCTCTCCCTCGCTTTCACAACAATGTGGAGATTTCTTGAGGGAGGAAAGCTCTGTGTAGAGAACTGGCTTGGACAACTCAGGACCCCGCTTTCAACATTTTCCCCTGTCTCGAGCTTGGCATCAGCAGGTATTTCTAGCCATTTTCAGGTTCTTGCTCTCCTGTGCACCGTATGCCTGGGTACATCCTGGGAACACACACCACACTGCCAGATGCTTTTCTCAATGAAACTCTTGTATTCCTATTTCCCGCCCTCTGATAATGGCTGCTAAGCAGAGGTTGATTTGAAATGCCCAGGAATGAGTGAAAATTTCAAGGTTCCTTGAGCATGAAACAGCTTAGAAAAGCCAACTACAACTCATTGCAAAAAGTCATCATAGATGGCAAATTAGGCCTGGTTTTTGAATAGCAGGGATAATCTGTTATTGCATCAGACTGGAGGGAATGTCAGATGCATTGATCTAACAACCATCTTTAAGTGTAGCCTGTGTAAATCAATGAGACCTTAACAATTCCTGATGGGCAAGCCCCTGACTTTCTATTTTGCTTTCAAGATCAGCTCTGTTTAAACTTCTCAGTCATTTCAGTTCTTCCATGAGGAGAAGGAGATGGTGGGACCCACTTTTGAGGGTAACATGTAAAGAAAGGAAATGAATGATGCTATTTTATTCCTCAGACATCCAAAGCAAAAAAGTTGTAGGATTTATTCCAGAATCACGATTCCTCTTGCATTACAATGGAGCCACCCATTTGTTTCCAAAACACAGATGCGACGTTCTCTGCCAGTGAAAGCAAGAAATAAGACTGCTGTCCTCTTCCCAAGGCTCAGGTGCACAAGTCAGGAGCAGGATCTCCTTGCTCAAACGAAGTAGCGGGACACAACAAGCTGGAGGAATTCAGCCAAAGGAACAGCTTTGCTTACTTCTGCTTTGGCTTCCTCTGTCAATGTTTTTTCTCAGCACTGGTTGATGGGTTTCAGACTGAGGGAACATTAGGAAATGAAAGGGAGAAGGCTGTGACACACCACACGCGGTGCCAAGGAATGGCAGTGACGCACGGCAGCTGGCGGGGACCCCGGCGCGCACCTTGCCAGCGCTGCTGCGTGGAGCCACCCTCCACGGGACCCGGCTGTCCTCACCCCGGCTGTCCCAGCACGCCCACAGCCACCCTCGGTCACTGCCTCCCAGCACCGGCTGCTGCTTCTCCGCTCACACCAGAAGCTGGGGACGATCACCTGCTGCTCCACACCTCCCACAGAGGTGACAGTAGCTGGGGCCTTGCCAAGAGGACAGGCAGCAGGGTCTGCGGCACCTCCAGAAACCTCCCCCTTAAGGGTGGGAAAGGGAGATGGCCGGAAAGCTGTCTGGACCTGGCAGCTGCACAGCACAGTTTGTTCCCCGGGCCGACGGCACGTTGCAGAGAACAGCATCGTTTTGAAGCGCAGCGGCAGGCCAGGTCACGCAGAGTCATGGGAGGGTGAGGCGTTCCCGAACCCCACTGGCGTCTCCGGGAGAGCATCCCTTCTGCCCTGCCGTATGAGTTACTCCCAGCAGTCACTGCCAGGTGCTCTTGGAAATGAGGCCATGAGCTTTGACCAGCTTGAATTCATCTCCTAACCTCAGGAGAAAAGAGAAAAGGTCCTAATATGCTTAGTACAGAGCTGAATCTGGTCTCTGGCTGACAAGTGGCTATGGACTATACACAAAAATGCTCTAAGGCTGACTGCACCAAATGTTTCTTCTCCACCTAACACAGTTGTTTGGGATTCAGTTAGAAACAAAACTGCATCTTGTAGCTTTTAATAAAGCTCTTGGCGAAGAGTTCAAACACTGGAGGGGGAGCAGGAGAGAGAGGTTGAATTTATGGGAGCGGGAGGAGATCATTTGCTTTCTTAGGAATTGGAAAAGATTAATAGTATGCAAAGGCTCTTGGATTCATTCCTGACATAGCAGAATGGTTAGGAGACTTACCGGCTTGATATTCTTCATTCTGCCTTCCCCAGGTGGCCTAGAGACTGTCTGGACGGTGGAGAAAAAGGAACAGGGAACCATCCCGTATCAGCCCCCAGTGAGGAAGGCAGCTGTGGTACGCTGGAGCACCAAACCTCACAGAGGTTTGCTTTGCTGTGAAATTAAATAGCTACTTAGTATTTCCGCAAGTGCTGCTTGTGTGGGAAGGCAATGGCGACTGCGGAGCTGGTGGGGGCACAGGGCAACAAAGCAGGTTCTTCCTACCGGCACATACCCATTCCTGGACCCCAGGCCACTGATGGCCACAAAACGGTTCCGTAACAAGAATCTGAACTTATGGAAGGTCTCTCTCCTGCCACCGGCATTTTGCAATCAACATGTAACATGCTAGGTGAATCCCGAAGCAAGGAAAAATGGAAGGAAAAAGACAGGAATTTCCCAAGTCCCATTGAACAGCCCAAAGCTTCCTTCCAATAGCCAAAAACCACTGCAAGCCTCGCTGCACATGGAGTGCAGTGGAGAAGGATGAAAAGCCACTGGATGCACATGGGGAACCACAGGACGTGACTTCAAGACAAGCCAGAGTCTGTGTTGGAAAGGCAGTCTCCAGGATCATAAACTGGCACAGGCATTGCTTCCAATCTTACAAATCTCACCATCCCACTGGACTTTGGGATGACAGACAGCCCTTTTCCCTAGAGGCCCATGCCGAACGCAGCCTTTATGCACAAACCATGAGGCTGCATGCAGCTTGACATACTCAACCACCAAGAAAGGATGCACAGGTCACCCAGAGAGCGCGAGCAAAAGAAGCCACTGACCATATCCCTTGCCTGAACTGTCACCTCCCCAAAACCAAAGTTATGCTGGAAACTAGATGAGAGGATGGGCAGAGAAACTTGCTTTCCATTGTTGGGTCACCGTCAGAGGAACATCGGACAGATCTCCTAATTTCTCCATGATGCTTTAGCTGGCAAGCCAACAGCCCTGCCACTTGGCTGGGTACAAGTGCAGTACTGTTTTCAAGACATCTTAGACAGCCATGGAGCACAGTCAGCTACGGAAAATAAAACTCCTGTGCTATTTATGAGTATCTGTTGTGCTCCAATTTGGGGGTAGAAGTCTGCAGTGGTGCTTAAAACATTGCATTTTGAGGCAGCAACGACTTCTCAGAAAGCCAGGATCAGTCTTATTTTTCAAATAATATTAGGAAATATAATGTTTGCTCCATCTGAGACTGAATGAGGAACTTGAGCAAAACTGCTAAACATAAAAGTTCCTGGACATCTGGAAAGGATTAGTCAGGAAGGTGCTTGGGACAAGGAGTTCAGGCAAGTTCAAGAGACACCTACTGTAGATTTGTTTCCACAGAAGGAGGGAGGAGGAGTGAAAGGGTTGAGGGGAAAAGCAGGAAGGGAGGATTGAAACAAAATCTATGCAGGACTGGCAGATAAGGCAAGCGATGAAAACAGCCTCCATTCTGTGGAAGCGCAGAACAGGCGGCCCTAGAGGGTCTGCTGCAATAGAAGGGGCTTGTAGCAACAAGGGATAAAACACAGTGGCAAAGAGCTGGCCAAGTAACTGCTTGGGCCCATCTTTGCAAGGGTAGACAACAGAACCTGCGCTGAGCACAACCGCACTGCAGGAAACCACATCCCTGCCTCTCAGCCAGATGTGTCCCCACTCAACACACATCTATAGGATTAGCAGTTTGCCCCCCTTGGAGCTCACCAACAACTCAACAGGGCAAATGCTGTGATAAAGTCAAGAGCACTAGAGAAACACTGAAGTGTAGACAGCTGAGCACTAGGAACAGAGCTACACATCCAATTAATGTAGATGGGAGAATGTTTATTTCCGAGCAGATAAGCACTCATGCAGCCTCTTGAGCCCTGCAAAGTCACAAAGGAGTTCTGCTTCAGGCCAAGATGAAAGTCTCAAAGAATAAGCAGGAAAACCACAGGGGCTTGTGAAATCCATGCTTGGTTTATTAAATGACTCACGAAGCTTTTTATCACATATTTCTGCCTCCGACTCACTTTACACTTAAATTCAGGTGCCAAATTCTTTGTCTTTTTCCTAACTATGGATCCTTGTAGTAAATTCAATTTTGAAATCTGTTTGAAATCCATGAGCTTATGCTGAAGCAAAGCTTTTGGGTTTTGTTTAAAAGTCTGGAGTTACCCACAGCGGGTCCTCATTTCTGAAGCAGAACTGTGCAGAGACACCACTGCACCAGAAGCTAACTTTCACCCTACATGAAAAAACAAACTAACCAGATAGAAGTCAGATGCTCGCTATAAATGTTCATGGGTATTCAAATTTAGTAACTGATTTTAGTTTGTGCTTTCCCTATAAGTGAAGAGTAACTATTTTCAAATTAAGTTAGCAGGAGGTAAAGCTGAAAATCAAAGCACGAGCTTTGTGTTTCCTGAAAATTTTACTTTAACAAGGTAGCTCCGGCTGCTAACTTTGTTTTATTGCATTCCTGAATGACAGATCTCCATGCAAGAATACTTTAAGAGCTCTGCTCCAAAAATAAAGGCACTCAGATTTATTTTTATGGTTAGGTGTATTTTACCAGTTAGTCTCAGAGCCCTTGATACTGCCCTTACCCACTGGCCTCACTCAGGCATTGCACAGGCTGGAGCCCCCCAGTCCTGCACTCAGCTTCCCCAGGCAGCTGGAGAGGACCCACTGCCTGCCAGCAGATGCTGCTGTGTTTTCACTCGCTTCCCTCCCATCCCAGTACTCAGACAGACACTGAAATCCTTCGCTGATGACAGCAGACATGGCTTGCTAGCAGTGGGCCACGTCACAGCTCAGTCTTGGAAAGCTCAGGCACAGAAACAAACTGAGAGCAAGCCAGGGACCTTCAGGATGAGGGAGAGACGTGGGGAGGAAGAGCAGCGCCTACCGCAGACAGTCTGCCCTGGCTCCTCCGAGCCGCAGGCTGGGATGACACCACCCAACAATATCCCTGCCATGGGCATGCAGGTATCTAACTCAGCCGTGCAGGCTCCCAGGCATTGGAAGAGGAGGAGAGTGCTCCCAAGTTAAATGCTTAAAGAGGGAATGCCCACCCTGGCTGTCTTGATGATGGGAACCTTCAAACCCACAGAGATTCCCTGGCGAATGTTGGCTGAAGGGAGTCTCGCACACATAAGGAACCACATTCTTGTCAGCAACTGGGGACCTTGGCAGCCATCCTGAGCTGTAACATCCAGATCTTGAAATGGAACAAACCTACAGTTGTATCCAATTAGAGTGCTCTGATGCAGAGGTTCAGTTGTGCCCTTCCAGAACACTGCAACTGATGACATGGCCCATCAGCCAGAAACAGTACAGAGTAACTAGATCATCTTTAAGGTCCCCTCCAACTCAAACCATTCTATGTTTCTAATTAGTCACATCAAAACTTCAGTGAGCACCTCCTTCACCCCATTTCAGTCAGAGTCAGGTCGTGGCCACTTTTAATTCAGAAGGCTCTCTCAGCACTTTTAGCAGTGCTGTTGTTAGCCCAAAGACAGACATCAGAGGGCCAAACATCTAGGAGAAGCAGAAGGGCCACCACCAAACTGTTCTGAAGACCTTCCAAAATTTAAATCCATTTGTTCGTTATGCAGCTGTACTAAAGACAGACTCACAAAGAAGGGTGTTGAAGAGCTGTGTAGTATGTGCACATGTAAACACAATTCTGCGTCCACAAGCACCATGATTTATTGTTTTATGATGATGCTATATCAAGGCCTGAGCAAGGATGACACCCCAGGATTCACCCCGCCATCATCCGTCTTACGCCCTTCGAGCCACATATAATGAACCCAAGGCCATACAGCTGCTCTCTGTTCTTTTGTCTGCTCTCCCTCATCTCCCATCCCAAAACCAGAACTGTACAAGTCACTCGTTGCAGTGACAGCCATCAGCACTGATGGGACGTGCAGGCATGCTTGCCATTAGCCACGTAGCTTGGCAGCACACTCCCAACACAGGCAACATGTCTGCACTTTGGCCACAGGTTCAAAACCATATCAGAAAAGGAACAGGAGATGGATGAAAGATAGTGCTATTACCTTTGCTCTTTGCTGTACTGCAACATTCAACCTTTTTATCAGATGGATTTCAGACTGGCAGCCTCTGCAGACACCAGCATTCAGCTGTCAGAGATAGCTTGGAGGGCATCTACATAAATTTACTGCGATCTGTGTCATCCCACAGCATACACTTGCCCTTTCCTTAAAAACAGAAGTCAGTGATGTCCCACGGGAAGATGCATGGGCTGAACACCAGCAGGAGGTAATGGCTAATAAAGTTTACCTACGCTGCTTCACTGACTGCAACCTAAACACAGGACATGAATTTCTAGAGTTGGGGAGGAGTTTGCGGCTGGAATCAAAGCTCTGGAAAAGGAAACTAGATGAAATTACTCACTCTGCTGTGGACAGGAAAATTAATGCCTTATACTGAACTGATGCTGTGATGCAACCCACAGCATCAGCAGCACACTGACAAAATGAGTCAGCGACAGGTCACGGCGAGACAGAGCCACTCAAGGATGGGAAGTGCTTTGCACGCAGAAGCATCTGCATCGAGACTGCTCTACAGCCATTTGCTAAATAAACTGCATTCTTGGCTGATCTGCCAAACCAGTATCTTCACTGCATCATCTGCTTCATCTTAAGCTGAAGCAGCAGGAGGAGGACTCCATTTCTCACTTCCCTAGGAAGGAGATGGCCAAGTGAAAAGCTCAGAACAGTCACACTGCAACTCACAACACACAGTTACGCTGCAGTCTCACACAGGGGCTGTAGGGGATGCCCGGAGCAGCGGGCACCTGTCCAGCCATGAGAGCCCCCCACAGCCGGCTGGAGGACAGGATCAGCAGCACATCAGGGTCCCGAAGCGCGCAGAGCACGCAGGAACAAAGAGGAACTACCTTCAGCAGCAGAGGAGTACCGCCAAGCCAGCTGAGCTCCCCACCAGCCCTTGGATCCCCTGCCCTGTACGTGCTGGGAGCACAACCTGCCTTGCTTCCCTGGGCTTAACGCCCTTCCCTTGGCAAACGCCGATTTCGTCAGCCATGACGCCCGGAAGCCATACCAACGCCAAGAGGGTGACATCATTTTTCTTTGCAATTAGAACTGCATATAAAGCACCATCCCGTGAAGACCTGCCAGCTGATGGCGAGCACTGGCAGCCCCAGCCCTGCGGCCATCTCGCAGGGCTCCCCTGGGCGGCTCTCCGCAGGTCGAGCAGTGCCCTCAGGTGGTCAGATGGACTCCTCGGGTTTGAGACCTGCTTCGCCGTAAAAACAGGGAGCACAAGCACATCTAAAATCCGTCCAAGTACAACTCTTTATTTGGCCTTCTCTGAGAAGCTACAATTTCGTACCAAATGTTATTTAGCAACAGGCACCCCACTACTTTCCGGGAACATTACAGAGGATTGGTGTCATGGCCAACAAAAGACGTCCCCAGAACTGTCAGCAGCTGCTGTGGCCACAGAGCATGAAGTTTTAAGACTTTGATTTAAACATGCCCTAGCAGAGATATCAGAAGAGCATACTCTAACACACTTGAAAACTGCTTATGTCAGACCTCAGGGTTCCGTACCTCCATAATTACATTTCCAAGCCAAATTTGTTCCTTCCTCTTCAATGTACAGGTAGATGAAAGCAAACACATTGCTGAGAGGCACAAGGTGCAAACTGTTTTCAAGCCCTGATTTGACATCTTTTATTTATTTGTAAGGACGGTACCTACGCATCCTCCTTACACGTACAGGTATCAGCCTGCTGGATTTTATGTTATGGTCACTTATTTGCAGCACACCTCAAGTTAGTAAGTCTCAACATTTTTTTTCAGTATACAAAACATCCACGGCAGGCAAAAGAAAGGACAATTTCCACAGCTTGTTCAGCTCAGCCTCTTCTTCAGACGCCAAGTCCATTTCCACTTGAAAATGAAACAGTCCAAGCATTTCCTACTGAGGCCAAGTACCCAACTCATTCAGCTTCCAAAAAGCACCAGTGAAGCTTCCTCAATTCATCATCCTCTTCGTGGTCACCTCAGAACATACCAGACTCTCGCAGAAGCCGGTCGACGCCAGTCCCTCCTGTTCTCCGTCAGGAGCCTGGTGAGCAGCACAGCTCTCGCTGGTTGTCCACAAACAGAGAGATCTTAAAAAGCGTATCTGAGGTAGAAGGGAAAAACCAACCCCATTGGCTTAATGCATTTTATCTGTATTCTGTACACACAAAGCCTTAATGTGTTTCTAAAAGCAATGAAGAGAAACGTAAGTAAAACTAACTTAGCAGACCAAGCAAAACGGATCACTAAGCCCCTTCTTACACTGTGAGGAAGGGCGCCGCTTCCAGCTGTGCCCAGGGTGCGATGGCGAGTATTTACACCTGAAGTTGTTCACCAGATCTCAAAGCAGGTCGCAAAGCTCAACCACAAACTGGGCAAGGTCACCCGCTGCTACTGAGACCCACACAGCAAGCACCACCAGGCCCACGTGCTGTCCCCAGGGCTGAGACATCAGCGCGGAGCTCCGGGAAAGGCCCTTTGGGTCTGCTGTAAGCAGAACTACCTTGAACGACGTCTTCCTGGTAGCGCGCCAAAATCCTCTCCCAAGACTGCGGGAGGGCCTCCATGTCTGCCAGGCTGTCGCAGCGGATGCGGAGCAGCAGCAGCTTGCTCTCCAGGTACCTTCCTGCCCGCTAAGGACAACAAAGAGAAAAAGGCACCGGCCGGCGCTGCCCGCCCGACCCCAGCAGAAGGATACAGCTGCCGGTAGTACCGCTCCACGTCCTGCAGCCCCTCCAGCGCGTCGGCCAGCGAGGGGCAGCGCGGCCC
>NW_010972953.1:663203-663652 GCF_000737465.1 Haliaeetus leucocephalus | reverse complement strand
CCCCCCGCCATGGCTCCCGGGCGAAAGAAGGCTGGCGCGAGCGCGCGCGGCAGGAAGCTGGCGGCCTTCCTGAAGGACTTCGACCGCGAGGGTAGGCCGGGAGCGGGGCGGGGGCGGGGAGCGGGCCCCGGGCCCCGGGCCCCGTTCCCGGAGCCGTGGCTGAGCCGTGTGCGTCCCCGCAGTGAGGAGCCGGGTGGAGCAGCTGCGGACGAACGGGCAGCGCCTCGTCAAGGAGGCGGAGAACCTCTACAACATCGAGATCCTGCGGCTGCCGCTGGCGCTCCGCGAGATGAACTGGCTGGACTACCTCGGTACGGGGCGGCACCGGCACCGGTACCGGCACCGGGGGAGGGACTGGGCTGGCGGGCCACGGTTTCCCTTAGAGGATAAAACCCGGCGGTGCTCAAGGAGCAGCCGGGGTCTCCTCTGACTGGGAGGCCCCCCCCCCC
>NW_010972953.1:593780-663193 GCF_000737465.1 Haliaeetus leucocephalus | reverse complement strand
CTCGGAAGCTGCTCCCTTTGTCAGAGGCTGCTCGCCCGCTGCCCGGAAAACTGGTTTGTACTGGTTTTTCCGTCCCGGCGGTGGCGTGTTGAAGTATGTCTGCGCGTACGGTATAGGCTGTCTCGGATATGTGCTGAGTTTTTTAAAAATCTCTTCTTTTTAGCTAAAGGAGGAAGCAAAAAGGTGCTGGAAGAGGCAGCAACGGTAGGTATCTAGCACAAATATTAAGTTTTCTGATGATGTCGCGCACTACTGTAGGAAACGAAGGGTTTCCTGTGTCTGTAGGAGCAGAGGTCACATAAATTCTTTCATAAATGCTGCAGTAAGAGACACCTGTTGTATACAATACAGGATTTGTGTGCTCATGCTGGTCCTTCTGTCTTTCCTTACTTGCTTGATTTCACTCCCAGATCCCCAAGAGCACACGCGCTTTTCAGTAAGTTAAAGTATTTCTAAATTGGTTGAGCAGCAGGGCATAGGCAAAGTCTACTTGCAGCAGCCAAATAAGGCACGTTAGTCCCGAATGGCATGCAGACCTCACGTGTTGTTGTCGCCTCCAGAATAACGTGAAGTTCCCAGTCTGAGCACAACCGAAAGCATGGAGGTATTCTTGCTATAAAATAGTTAGGGATTTGCTCTACAACTTGGATTTCTCAGAACTATATGCTACTGATAATCCTAATGGTGCCGTGACTGTTTCTTAATTTTAGGCAGACTTGGAAATAACAGAAATAAACAAGTTAACAGCAGAAGTTATCCAGACTCCTTTAAAAATCATCAAGAAAGGTCAGTTTGTTTTAAGCATTGTGACGAGTTTGGTGAGATGAAAGCATGTCATGCTTTACCTACTGTGAATAATAATTCAGTTCTTTCTTGCATCTCTCAATATATTTAAAGACAGGAAAATAGTCCTACTTTTATCCCTGCTGTCTGCAGTAGCTCTACTTAATTTTCTTAAAACACTCAAAACCATTCAAAATAGTGCTCTGTCAGCCATTTGGATTACATTGGAATTTGGATTTCAGAAGCAAATTGTTGCCAAAAATCCTTGTGGTTGTTTACTGTTTACCTCTACTTCTAGCTAATAGTGTAGCTATTATTTATTTTCAACTTAGATAACACTTTCTCTTTCTAGTGGGAAAATCGAAACAAGATATTGAAGCTATTGAAGAAGAAGCAGAGCCTCCTTTGCTTCCTCTAGCAAAGAAAGCAAAACATGATAGCCAATGTCTTCCAGAGCTAGAAGCTGAAAATGTTAATCCAAGAACTGGAAAGGTAAGTAGTTACTCTTTGTGATAACTTTATTCCCAAGAGATAAACTACTGACTGAGATGGTGCCTATGATAATATAGCTGTCCAGGATACTTCGAGGGGGACTTCAAAACAGGTATCATTTCCTGAAACTTCTAGCAATAGGAAACACAGAAGCTTGTAGGGTGTTTGTTTTGGGACTCTTGTGCCATAATAAAGGGAGCCTACTGAGCCAAATGTTTTGTATGGAAGGATTTGTTTGTTGTGGACTCTGCTGTCACACGAGAGCGAAGTAACTGATTCGGTGAGTAATGTGTGTTTCAGGCGAAGGCATCCACTAAGAAAGTGCCAGTGTCCAGGAGCAGAAGAGCTCCTTCAGCAAGAGTGAAGCGCATGAGTAAAAGGTAAGAGGGGATATCTTTTTTACTGGATTTCAGAAATGGAGAATAAGTGTATAGTGCTAATATAACTCTAAAATGGAATGGAGCACAGTTTAGTAGGCTGGTTGATATAGTTGTGCCATGCTATAGCAAAAAAATCAGTGATCTGAAAGTGAACAAAAAACAGGCAACTTCCTCTCCTGTGATGACCAGCTATCCCTAGCTTTGGGGTGCACCTTTAGGTAGTAAGAACCTCTGGTTTTCTGTGGTGCTAACCTCATACAAGCACTATCTTATCACAGACTTGAATATTTGTTAAAAATATTCTTATGAGCAGATGTTTATTTATTTCCCTTTAACAGATCAAGCAAAAACAACTTTATCACTCCAGCTACTGGTAGAATTGTTGATGTCTGTGCTCGAGGAGGTACCTCCATGGTCACACCCAAATTTGATTCCAGGTTTGTATTCTGTTAAATTTCTCTGTTAATCTCTTATGTAGGGAAGTGCCTTGCCATTTGCTTTATGTATGTGTCTGTCTTCTGTTTGCAACATAATCCTTAGTGACCCTTTGAACCCAGAATGAAAGACTTTTAGTCAAAGTGCTTTGAGCAATTGCAGTGAGATTACTTACCTATAACTTTTTGTTTCAGAATTTTCAAGACACCGGGTTTGCGCACGCCCGCAGTAAATGAACGTGTTTACACCATCTCTGCCAATGGCAGCCCCCTTGCTGACAGCAACGATATCTTCATTACAGTCCCTGTTGGAGGAGGGGAGGTAAATCAGGAACTTTAATCTGTAGAATCTATGCTGAAGGGATAGCTTGTAAGTTCTTGGGGGCCTTACCAGCTTCAGGTCATCCACTCTTGTCTCTTTAGTTGTGCTACTGCAGTTTATCAGGGGATTAATCTAGCTTAAAAAGAACCTTGAGAGATTTTTAGTCAGAAGTGGGAGCTGGTCAAGATGGTCAAAGCAGAATGTAGAATGCTGTTTTGCCATGTATTTAAGTAACATTTAAAGTAGCTTTTGCTGGCAGTATTGTGTTAATGCACTGCAAGGAAGGTAAGAGATGAGCTTCTGGTCCAGTTGAATGTAGCTCTCTGCCTGTATGTGGTCTCCTAGTATGCTTGAATTCTATTTACTTTTATTTTTTAAGTTTTGTGTTTGGGGTTTTTGCTGCTTCCAGCTACTACACCTGACCAAACAGAAAACCTAAGATTTGGGGTTTTTTTCACAGAGCATTCGTTTGACAGCAAGTGATTTGACCAAGAAGAATCTTCTTCATCTGAATCCGGAGGCCCAAGGAAGTATGAAGAAGCTATCAGTAAGTCTATATATTTTTGTCAATCCTCTCCTGAAGTTGTAAGACAGCACCGTCACTGTCATTTAGTCCTTGGACTGTTCAGCTGTAATAGAAACTCCTTATTTCCCCCACCCCACCCTTGTCTTGTATTTTGGCTCATGTTAGTGGTCAAGAAGAAGCAGAAGCTGAGAAGGGAAGGAAAGGGAGTAGCTTTACATCACATCTAGCTTAATACAAACTGTGGATAAACCATGTACTTCTTGAAGATCTATTGTCAATGTTTTGAAAAACTGAATCAAAACTGAAAGTGTCTTCCGCTTCAGGCAGAAGTTGTAACTGGTTGTGGGATATAACAGTGTCTTGTAGAGTACTGATTAATTTCTCTTTCTTTCTAGGTTCGGCTGGCACAAGCTTGCAGTGTTGCAAAAACCCATAGATGAAACTCGGCGAATGTTGACATCCCTCTGTAAATACAGAATGTTACATTTAGGACTGCTGCCTTTAGTTCTTTTTCTGATTTGTGTCTTCCTTCCATTAATTTACCAAATGGAAGTTTAGAACTAATTTTTCTACCTATAATATGTAATGGGATTAGAATAGATTGCTTTTTTTATTCAGGAAAAAAAATGCTTTATTTCCTATTTCCTTTAAGGTTGAGACCAAGATACAGTTATCTTGGGCTTGCAGACGAGCAAGCTGGGCAGAAAAGCTATTCTGGTGTCTTGCAGAAGATGTAAGCAGTGGACACAAGTGACTAGAGTTTGCATCTGTCTGGGCAAAGAAAGCAACAGATCAGATTTGTTGCGCTTCCTTCCAGGCACATCCTTTCTCTGCAAATGTGCTTAAAAGGTGATGACTATCTCAGTATAGTACCTGAAATACCTAAAGGCAAGTTACTGGTGCCTGGGACCAAATGGAAAGCTTCTTGTAGTTCATGATGCTGCGATGAATAGCAATCCTTTTGTTCTTATAGCAGCCATTGTATTTCTAACTGGCTTTGAGGTTTTTATAGTGAACTTATGCATTTTATTGTTTTTGAAATAAAAGATCACAGGTACTTTAACTTAACAGAATCAGTCATCTAGACTGCTGGGTAACTAGATTACTGAGGGTAACCTTAGAGCTACTGGAGTATCTCTAATGTGAGAGAACTTTGCTTTTCCTTTACCCCCTTCAAAATCTTTAGGAGAAGCAGTGCTCCTGGAACTGACTATAGACAGGGAAGAAGAAAGCTAGGACTAGTCAAAACACTATTCTTCCCTTTCTTCTCATCTAAATTGAGTTGATTCAGTGCATTTCTTTGACAAAGAGCCATATCCAATAAATACTGTTTGTACAGGACAAAAGTCATTAATGTGTTGGGTTCCCCCCCCCCACCCCCGCATTGCTTATAGAAAATACAGAGAAATCTTGTTCCACTTCAAATTCATGAAAATTCAACTTTAAATGCAGCCTCCTGGGAAAGGGTTACTGTATGTGTATTTAAAAATGTAAGCAGGAGCACTCATCTGGCTTGACACTTCCTTGAAAAATGAATTAGGGAAGAAGTCCTGTATTTGCTTTCCTACAACTGTCTTATTTTTCAGCAGCCTGGAAAAGCAGAGCTCTCTAGAAGTGCTAGGTCTTTGTGGGAAGATTGCATAAAGTCTTAAAATGTAAAAGACTCCTCTCACTCAAAATCCAGGGTTTCATTTTTATTGTGAATCTTTGTAGCTGGTACAGGATGGGAGAGGACGCTTCTCCTGTCTGTTGGACTAAGATGCAGAATCCCTTAAAAGTGTGGTTAGCTTTGATTCCTGAAGCATTATTCTGTATGGATCATACAAATCAAGTATGTAAAACTGCATCTGCAAGAGACTACCCAATAATCCTTCCTTTGTTTCAGCAGGGAACATTTTAATGAGAACTTTTTAATTGGCATGTTAAGAGAGCATTCAGAGTAAAGATCTTTGCTTCTCTAACTTTGTCTAAGATTTTTTTTCTAAAAATAAGCCTGTTTCTTTGTTAGCTGGCGTACTGTCCTTTCCAAAGATACCTTTTGTCCTTGATTTAAGCCTCTTTGAAGGGGCTATAAACAAGGATGTTGAGACTGGGAATTTTTCTAGGTTTGGAAAAGCTCTACTTTTGGCAAAAGCCAAGTCTACAGCATGATTAAGAAGGAAGACTGGGAAAAGCTGCTATCAGAGGTAACTTATGCTTTGTTGTAAATCTTTCATGCAGCCTGTGGCATGGGAAAAACTTTGTAGAACAGCATTCATACATGAATTTCCTTTAAAAAGCAAGCATGTCACTAATGCGAACCTCAAGTATATGCCAGGTATTTGGAAATTAATATTAAAGAGGTTTTGGTAGCTTCTTAAGTCCTAACTGCAGGTGGCAATATTGTAAACTACTAAGCTACAGGTACACTTGCCTTGCTGTCCTCATTGAATTCTGTTAACATATTAATTAAAAAAAACCCAGCTAGTTAAGCTGTAAATAAAACTGTAACATACTTGCTTGGATACTGCTTTAAACATGTCTTTACTAGGAAAAAAAATGAACTAAAATGCTTAGCTAGCCTAGGGAATTCTTCTGTTAATACTGTCTCCTTTCAAAAGCTATAGTTAACAATCTTTAAGGCCCTGCACTGACATGCTTGTTACACTATCAGCCACTTCGGTCTCCTGTTTAATGCTGAGGTTATAGTGTTGTTACTTAGTAAATCCAGGAATTAATGTTTTTGCTAGTACTATTCCTCTAGATTAACGAGTCTGGAGTGGTAAGGAGATGCAGATGTGACCTGACTGCTTCCTCAGACTTCTCCAACGCAGACGTGAAAGCCTTGTGTCCCTGCAAGCCTGCCTACCTAGCTCTCCAACAGCAGAGGCATACCTTTGTTTCTAACTAGATTTATTTGCTATACATTCCTGATTCTTCTGAAGGATGAGAGGCCATATCTGCTATTATTGAGGCTAACACATTATTTATGCCTACAGCAAAAAATTGCTTCCAAAATAGCTTTTAGCATCTGGAAGATTGAAAGAAGCAGAACCTGTAGAACTTAGGCAGGGCGGGGGGGTTATGACTGCATTTCGGTCTGTGCCTGTTCGAGTTGGCTGTGTGCTGAATTTGCTCTGCAGAGTGTGGAGGCAGCATAGCTCAAGGTTCCTCTTTGCAGAGGTGGTACTGCTGAAGCGTGGCATTCCCAGCACAATGCAACCAACAATGCTGTTAATATTCAAGCTTCCTTTTCCAATTGTCAGAGTGAGTTAATTGTATCTGACATGAATTAAAGCTATCTGGCAGCTAATTGCTAAACAGATTCATCACCATTTTGCATGCTGCCTGCACCACGTGCTACTCTAGAACATGGTAAGCAGTATTTCATTTTTCTGCAGTTTTATTGCTCATGTAAATTGTTGGCATCACTTCTGCCCCTTTTGCACACTACATGGCAGTTGCATTTTGTTTAACAAAGCTAGAACCTCCCTCTTCAATTCAAGGATTATGAGGGCAACACAGGGAAGCTGGCTGACTTTTTTTGTGGATTTCGGGGAGGTTTCGTTTGTGTATTATGTATGCAAGCCTGGCTGTAGTCTGAACTGCTCTTTAAACTCAATGATGGGAAATAAAAAGCAATGCAGGAAAATAACTGTTCTGTCAGGTTGGAAGACGCTGCATCCATCACTGGCCAGAGCAGTTCAGCCTACAGAAAGAGACTGACATTAGCTTGTGTCATCTGAGCTGCTGCGAGGTCTGAGCTGCTGTGGACATGGCTTCAGGGACTGCCCTCTGAACAGAGCCAGTCTTGAGGGGAAAGGCCAGAGGACATTGAGGTGCCATCTTAGAATATCGCTTTTGCATATGTTCTTCCCAAGAACTGAACTACATGACCTCCAAGGGCCTGTGTTTTGCATTAATAGGTGAGGCTCTGCAGAAGCAATTAAAGGCCCCCATGTTTTGCAGCTCCTTCATGAGGAAAAAGTGGTTTTCCTGGTTGTCATTTCAGTCATGATGAATACTGCCCAGGGCTGAGAGCTGTGGCTTTCTTGTAGGAAGGGTGATTTGTGGAGTAATGGCCATGGTTTGCTAAAAGATTGTTGAGCACTGACTTTTTAAGATCAAAACTCCTGACCTGAACCAGAGCTCTTCCAAAATAAGTTTCCCTTGGGACAGCGCGAGCTGCAGGAGAGCTGCTGGTACTTTCAGGAGCACAGACCCAGCAGGCAGCAAGCAAGTAGCAGGGTGTGTCTGTCTTTCACCAGGGTTTTTATAGTGCTGGATAGCTACAGTCTTGCAGGAAAAAAAGTATTCCTACCTTCCCCTGGCTGGCTGGCATGGAGCTCAACCAGCCAACCCTCCAGACAGGAGTTCCCGCTCACACCAAGCGGGTGCAGCAGTACGCTGTGCGCTCGGAGGATGCTTGAGAGTCTCCATGCTTGTGCTACAGCTTTGCTCTGGGTGTGAGAACTCCAAAGTTCAGCCCAAGTTCATAATGGAAATGTGAAACTAATGATCTAGAGAAATAATGAGCAGAATAGGTACCCAGTGATGTACCTTCCCCAGGATGTGCTGACATTGAACTCCCACAAAGGGACTGTGTTAGATAATGATCCTAATAGGTGGCTCTTCCAGGCAATTTGATAGATGTGCACTATCAAGCATTGTCAGAAATAGCTCCATATACAAAGCAAGCGTTTATCATCATGGACACCTTGCAGGTGGTCACTGATTCAGTGACATTGTAAGAAATAAATAGATAACAATTCGCTGCTTGCTGATAGAAGGGATGATAGTTTAGAACAAATTAGAGCTGTCTCTAGGCAATTTTTTCATGCACAAGTTTTTGATTTGAAGGTGCAGGACAGCACATGCAACTCCAGCTGAGCTGTATAATTCCACCAGAAATCCACGTTTTCTAGGTCAGCTGAAGGCATAAGAAGGGCAAATATTCCTTAGCATCACTGAAAGAGGCATGGAGGAGTTCATAAGTCATTTCACTTCTCTAAATAAGTGATTGGGAGAACTGCAAATTCAAAGGTGAAATGTATATCTGGAAACCCCTGCCATTTTGGTGAGTTTAGTTGAGCAGGCTGCATCTCCAAATTTTATGTTCAACTGCAGTGTCTGCAGCTAGCAGTAAAGATATTCTGCACACCAAAAATTCATCCATTTGTGGAATCTGAGTCATTTTGAAAGCACAAATAAGTCTCAGGGGTCAGGGAAATAACAAGAAAAGACATCTTTTGCTTAATCAATAGGACAAATTGTCCTAGTCAGTGTGTGCACAAACTGACTTTTCAATGTGAGTTCCCACATCTCAGTGAATCAGAGAGGGCTGTCTGGGGACCAGTGAGAAGTTCAAGCTCCTAGTGTCAAGTCTGTGATGCATGATACTATTCCCTTCGATAAGGCCTCAGCTTCCAGTGGCCTTTCTTGGTGAGGACGGGTGCTCTCTTCACTCCCATCCCAGCATGCGTTTGCATGCCACCTGATTGCAGCTGGGATGTTACACTGGCTCTGCTCTAACTTGAATCTTCCTTCCAGCAGTTCACAGCTGAGCAATGTGCAGTTTTTAATGAGGTGAAAAGATAATCTCCATCAGGGAGATGAGTCTATGGATCCCAGGTCCTGCTGCCAGCTGCATTCCTGCCTGGTCCACAAATCGCAAGACGTGGCCAGCTGGTTCCTCACCTTGCTCCTTACACTGCTTCTGCTGAAGGGGAATGGGCTGTTTGGAGCCGCAGTCAGCGACGCTGATGGCTGTTGGGAGATTGCAACACGGCAATGAGGAGGCCCAGCCGGTGGTGTTCCTTGGCACAGTGTTGGACTCCCATCACGCAAAAGTAAGTGGTCTCCGCACTGAAGAACTGTGAGTCTACCCGTGGAAAGAGAAGTAACGGATGGCGCAGAGGTGAACACAGGGATTCAGCTCTGCGGCTGCCTCTGGTGGGTTGTCAAACCTCTCCCTCTGTGATTGCTGATGGAATGGATGCTCTAAGAGCAGAGTTACAAGGCTTGAATTACCCTTCATCAGCTGGGGGCGCAGCCTGCCAATGCTGTTTAAGCTTCTTTAACTTTGGCTTTTATTCCCTTCTTTCTTTGTGGGCTTTTTTTTGGTGGGGGTTTTTTGTTGTTGTTGTTGTTTTTTGCTAACTGACGAAGGTTTAACATTTAATTAACCTGACTGACATCATTTAGCAGTTGGGCACTCAATTAGGTATAATGTATTAATTAGAAGACGTGAGTGGTGGTGGGTTTTCCAGGCTGGTGTCTCACCGCAGGGAAGCCGTGCTGCGCAGTGTTTAACAATGTCTGCGCTGCTTCAGGCAGCCGGGCTCTCCCCATCACCATCTGCCGTAACACGATGTTCCCTGTGGGACCTTACAGCCCTTCAGCTGATCCCGTATCGCATGTCACTGTGTGTGATGGGGGTTCCAGGAAACAAATCAAACACTTGTTTGCCATGGATTTAGCTGCGGCTTGTGTTCCTCTAATTGATTGTGCTGCAGGACTCCGGGTGAATCCTGGAGGTGTGCGGTGGGAGAATAGCCTTGCTGTGATGCTTGCTTGTCTTCCCACATGCATGCGTGCTCAGAGGCAGGACAGGTGGTCTGTTGGCAAGTACCCGATCGCTTAGCAGGGAGGGATACACTCGTCGGCAATATTCACTCTTGGGGAAGTTGTATAAGGAGCCAGAGGGGCTGTAGCTTAGCTTCTGGGTAAGAAATTGGTTGATGATCAGACGAGTCCCTGGGAAGGTGTGCTGCTCTGTGGTGAGGTCCTTAGGAGAAGAGGTTGTCCCATGTGCGGTACCTGCTGTCCTCCAGTCCACTGCTGTTACTCCTGCATGGCTGTGAGCACGGCTGTAAGGAGGATGGCATTGGGTGACAGCCCATCCCTCCAGGTCCTGCCAGCAGCCGACTGGCAAAATGAGGAGGGTTTTGCCCTCCCTGTGGCAGCACCAGCCTTTGCTGCCTGGATCTGAGGGTCTGATGCCTCTGAGGACAGAGGGGGAAGCCGATTACCCAAATAGCCTAGTCATCTGGAAAGGGAACTGTGAGTCTGGCTCCCCTCTGGCCACACCCTGCAGGGTGAGAAAGCCGGGAGTGCCAAGGAGCCTCCAGCAAGGTGAGACCTTTCCTGAGGTGTACATCAAGTATTTCCTTCCGTGAGAGGTGCCCACGAGGCAGGCTGGGTCTTGGCTTTCACAGCCTGACAACTGAAAGTTGGAGCCTGTCAGGAGACCAAAATAAGTATATCCAATTTATTCATAGATGGTAGCTTTCTTAAAGGCAGGATTTCTTTCACAGCTGTGCTGCAAATCAGATCCATGTTGTCCAGTGAATCTCATTTACAGCAAGATAATATGAAAACTGATGTGACTGGACCTCGCTGTGGGATTGCAGGGTGCCACTGCTCGGCTGTCACATCGGAGCTGGAGAAAGCATAAATGTCCTCTTAAAATACAGCGGTGGGATACAGAGCTTACAGGGTGTGGACTTAAGAGCAATTTCATCCTTAGCTCTGATGAGAGCAGGGAAGAAATTCTGTATTTATCTCAGAAAATTAGTGCCCATGAGCCACAGAGCTTTACACTCCTCTTGCCCAGAAGCATTATTACACTGAAAAATGGGATTAGACAGAATCGCTAATTTTAACATTGCACATGGAGACCAAAATCCCAGGCACCCTCCCTGTCTCTCCAGGGAAAGATTTATTGCCTGCTACAATGTAATTAATCTAATTTCCCTTAAGAAGGGTGAGACAGTTAATAGGAAAGTCACGTTGTCAAATTCGGTTGCCATCCCTAAGCCTGGCCGTGCCGAGGAGCGCAGCCAGGGCAGCGCCTGTGCCCCTGGCACAGCCCCTCACCCCAATGCTGGGTCCTGCCCACGAGGAGCTGCCTGTCCCTCCACAGGAACCAGCAAAACCCTCTCTGGAGCCAGAAGTCCCGCTGGGAGAGGGCAAAGGGAAGGGAGTGATTCCCTCTGTTCAACACCCGCTCCCTTGGGAGGGTGCCATTGGCCTTCTCCTGTCCGGGGGTCCCGGCGAGGGAACGCAGCCCTGGATGTGCTCACCCAGTAGCTACGGGTGCAGTTACGCTCGTGCACGTCTGCGGAAAAGGGTACTTGGGGAAACAAGAGGGTGTGAGGTGTTTAAGGCATGAAAGCATGCAGGCCTTGCTCCCCAGCACCTCCATTGCTGCCAAAGTGCTCCCTGAGAAAGTACCTTGACCTGCAGCCACGATTATTTTCATTAAGAGAAAATACGCTCTTGCAATCCAGTGTCTGTTGTCTTCTGTTCTGCGCAGCCCTGGAGCAACTGCCTGAGAGCAGCTTTCAAGGGAAAAATCAATAGTTACTAGTTATGGGTCAAGCTTCCTTATAAAGTACAAACCATGCTGATTTTGCACAGTTCGGGGCTACACTGAGCAGGGAAGCCAACATGTTTCATACACAATTTGAAATTAATTCATTTGCTCTGAGATAGTAGCTGGAAATGTTAATAAGGTCTCAGCTGCTGTTGCAATCCCCTCCCTGGGGAACGAGCTCAGGAGCCCTGAGTGATGCCAGGACCTGACTACAGCCCCCAGATCGAGGGGATGGGGTGGGGGAAGTGACTGCTGATCCATAGTGTCGAAGCACAAAGCCAGTGGAAAAGGACAATTTATCCTTGTCCTGCATCCCTCATAAAAATAGCACTGGGGGGTTGAGCACTAATTGCAGCCTCTCCCGGCCAACTTCACAGATTAGAGGCAGCATCTGGCAGCTCAGCTCTAGGGCTGAGGCAGGCAGGGAGCTCCTGGGACAGCCTCGTCAGTGGGGAGAGTCGCTGGGTTTAAGAGCCAGCCCACCCCTAAGCACCGCTTGTCCGGGGGGGAGGGCAGGCAGGCAAACGCTGGTGGAAGGGCGAGAGGCAGGAGCACGTTGCAGAGCAGGCAGGGCAGAGCCCGGCGGCTGGCTCGGTGGTTCCTGCAAGCAGGCAGGCAGCGCAAGCTGGACGTCTGTCCTTCTGCTTGTCCCCACTTGCATCGCCAGAGCCCAGCGCGCCTCTTGTACCCCCCATCCTGCTGTCGTCCTGGCCCGTGCTCACCCCGACACCCAGCTTGCGCGGTGCTTAGCCAGGGCTGGTCCCCGTGGTGGGGCCGGCTCCCAGCGAGCGGTGACAGCGGAGGCTGTCTGCCCATCTGTGCATTTGCTGTTACGGCAGTTAAAGCCAACTCGGGAGATTCTTTGGTTTCCTTTAGGAAACGTCTGTTGCACTCTTTTTCCAAACCTTCCCTTCTGCAAAGGGCCTCAGTTCACCTTCATGAAGAACGCTAATTGCAGAGTAATTTGGTGTGATGAGCATCTGCAAATGATACCTTCTGTGAGCAGTAAGTGAATTTTTTTCCATTGCTGCAGCATGCATTAGCAATGGGGGCGTTTCTTGCTCAGTTCAGCTGTACTGAGCGTGCAAATGAGGAGGGAAGCGCTGGCTTGGGTGACCCTGTTTGTGGCTCTCACCACTGTCGCGTGGCTTTGGCTCATCCACACAAACAGCAAAGGCTAGATCCAGATCACTGGCTGGGTTCATGTTTCCCAGGTGCCGGGGCTCTGAGCAGCCACACGATTTGCAGGAAGGGCTGTAATAAGCAAAGGTGGTTTTCTCTGGAGGAGCAAGGTGAGCGAAGCTCAGCAGCTGGAACTGGACAGACCCCCAGTTCCTGCTCCCAGCACTGGCAGGGGTTTGGCTCCTCAGTGCCTGGGAGGCATGGGAGCTCGATGTACCCCCCATGGGCAGCAATTCATGCAGCAGGGAACAGTCAGACTTTAAATCCCAGCTAAACAAGCAATGGGCTGAGTTCATACCTCAGCAGCAGGGGTGGCAACTCTGGCTGTTCTCCCCATTCAGCTGCAGTGGTAGAAAGCCCTCCATCAAGAGGCTGAGTCAGCGCGGAGCCTCTGAGCAGAGCAACCCCTTCCTTGAACCACTTCTGGCTTTCCCTAAGGAAAAGCTGCTGCCAAATGGCCGAGTGCCAGGAGTCCAAGGGGAAAGCTCATGCTCCCCGCTCAGTGCCAGGCCAGCATCGTCCCTTGAGCGCTCACTGCACATCTCCCTGCTGTGTGCAGGGCTGACAGTTTTCACTGAGCCCGACGGGCACCCTGCCTCTTGCAGGGGGGCACCGGGGATGTGTGTCCCTGCCTGGCACTGCCGGGGAGAGGGCCTGGCCCCCCTGCCCTGGGACACCCAGGGAGAGGTGCCCCACGCACCGGCTGATGCACCTCTGAGGAGTGGGGGTCCGAACACAGTGCCCTGGGGAAAGTCCTGCATCTGGTGCTGTCAGATGTTCCTGTGTGTTGTCTCACTAGTTCCTGAAAAAAAGTTGTGATTTTTCTTCCTACTTATCCCCAAAATGGTCTGAGAGTCCAGAGGCAGGGTGGAGGGGGACAGTGAGTAATGGCAGCTTGCAGGTCAGTCTCCCTCCCTGCCCGCTGTGCAGCAGAGCCAGGGCTGCAGTGGGAGAGGGGCACGAGGAGGGCTCTGCTTCAGATGGAAAGCTGATTTCCCACTGAGGGTGACCTTGTGGCCTGGGAAGCTGGATCCTGATGGCACTTGATTGATGGGATCGGAGGAGTTGTTCTCCCTCAATGTCAGTCAGCCCGCCTCTGCTGACTGCAAATGAAGGTACAAGAAATTGGACAGTAATCAATGCCAGATGGAAAGTGCAATTGAAAATGCCTTCTGACCGGAGCGTGCGGCCTGGGAGGGAAGCTTGGCCAGGGCAGTGCCGAGCACTCGGCTCGTGCACGCTCACAAATGCTCTTGTTTTCTCTTTCTGTTGCTCAGTTATTGCACGCAAAGATGACGGGAGATGCAGCTCCATAGGAACTGGCCGGACAAAGAAACCGCTTGCCAAGAGCTGCCAGCTCCGAGTGCTGCCAGCTCCAAGCAGCTCTTGCAGGTTAAAAAAAGAGATGCTGTTATCCTGCCAGACAGAAAGGGGCAGAGATCTGAAATGCAATAGCTTTGCACTTTACAGCAAACAGTGCAGATCGAAGTCACCCTTGCAGCGGTGAGAGCACGGTGCAGGCACGCAGGGAGCAGAGCTGCTCACAGGCTGCGCTGGAGCTGCCAGGCATCAGAGGCATCCCGAGGGACTGGGGCAGCAGCAAGGCCTTTCTGTACACTATATTGCAGCAAAGCCTTGACAGAACGTAAACGTCCAGGATGACAGGAGCGTGTCCCCTCCCTTGCCGCCAGCGCGGCTCAGCCCTCCAAGGCAGCACAGACAACGGAGGGGAAGTCGAGTGGTGCTGAGCATAAATTACAAGGTCTGCAGCACTCGTGCATGAGCACCAGATTAATTTATGCATGAGTGGCCAATTAGTTCATACGTGAATGCCCAGCTAGTTCAGATGTAAGCACCCAAATAGTTCCTGTGTGAGTGCCCTGTTAGCGGATGCCTGAGCCCTGCGTTGGGCATGCATGGTGGGGCAGCAGCCAGGGGCTGCCAGGGACCCCTCTGGTGTTGGTGTAATGCCCCATTGTGCACCGAAATGCCAGCTTGGCAGAAGATCCAGCAGCACCCCAGTGCAGGCGGATTTAAGAGCAGGTGGCCCAAAGGACGAGGAGACATACGGCTGGAGATGCTCCCTCCAAGCACCAAAAAAAAGCTGCCGTGGGGCAGGTTTGAGCTGGGGGCCCCAGCCTGTGGCAGGGACGGGGCCAGGACGGCTGCTCTGTGCTGAGGAGGCACCAGCTCACCTCTGCAGAAGTGGGGAGCATCCAGGGTGCTGCTGCAGGTGTCCCCTGGAAGGACAGAGCCCAAGCCTGTGCCAGCACAAGACAAAACATTGACAAGGCTCCACCTGCCCACTATAAATAAAAGCCCTTGCAAGAGAGAACGAATTTCCCTTTCCCTTTGGGAGAGTGCCGACCGATAGTAATCCCATCATTTTTTTGGCAAATAACCCCTCTGGTGGTTTTTTGCTTGTTTGAGGAACAAGGCATCTTGCTGTGAATGAATTACAGGTTCATTTTCTCATCAAATATCCAGCTCACCTAGAAATGAGGAGGCCCAATGGCAAAGAGAGGAGGGAGGAAACTTCGGAGACAAAGTTTGATGCTAATAGCCTAAGTTAATTGCCGATTGTTTGGAGCGAGATCATTGGAGCCTGTGGCTCACTCCACGTAATAACATCTCCCTCCTCAGACACCTTACCCATCTGGCACTTGCCATCTGTTCCCCACAACACTGCCTGCCTTAGCTAAGGTTTGCTGTAGGAAGTTTCTCCGTGCAGAGCACTGGAGCCCCAGGAAGGGCACTGCCTGCTGCCGCGAGGGAGCATGAGCATTTTTGGAGGCTAGGTGCTTGCAGTGGTCCCTTGCACCCTAGGCAAAGCATCTCTGCAGACACCTCCTGCACCCCCTGCCAATTAATTATGTCAAAACACCCTGGACAGTCCCCATCCTAATGAAGCTGTTACTGTCTCCACTGGAGACCCCTGCTCCTGCCCCGCTGACTGTGAGTGACCCAGCCAAGGGCAGCCACCCCCTCCATGAGGGAGAAGGGCCCAGGATGGGTGCACACTGGGGAGCCTGAAGCCTCCACCAGTGTGGGTGGTCCAGAGCGCATCTGCCTGGTCCAGAGGGGATGCACCAGGATGGGGACTGCGGCTGTGCCAGTGCTGCCAGATGAGAGCAGCACCAGTGGGACCCGGCAGCTCCAAAAATTCACCCCACAGCCAAGGGATGCGCTCCTCCAGTCTGGTGCTGTGCAGGCAGGGACTCGGCAGCACTGTACAGGCCATGACCAGGATGGGCTGAGGACTCATTAACTAATTGGTCCAGGTAGGGGCTTGCAGGCTGCAAGGAAGGTCTCTGTTAAGCTTTCCTTCTCAATCTACATCTGCTGATGACCTGGCATTACCATCTCACTCCTTTTTCTGGCTACATCCTAATGCTGCAGTCAGACCATTCCTGCTCTTTGTGTCTACTGTTGTCCTTAAAAACAAAAATTTGCTTTTGGTTAGAAGTAGAAATACTATTTTAAATACAGACCCACCGTGTTGCTTTTCCTGCTTCCCAAGATCACTCTGTGCCAAAAATATTCTCGTCCTGTTTGGAGGCTGAAATAATTTGCTACAGTCATAATTGCCTTTTGGCTCCAAAGATTACTGATGAATCTTTCTCTGCGGGTATTCAATGGCAACGCTTTTCTGGCCACATGTGCGGTATCAGCAGCATTGCAGGGTATTTCCTTTCCTGGCGGAGTGGGTCTAATCGATTCTGAGTTAATTCCTGCCAGTGAGAGTGGCAGGAGGAGAGTGCTCCCAGTCTGGCTGCCCATGGCATAAAGGGGGAACATGAGAGACCCTTCTCCTCATCCCACCTCCCCTGGTCCGGGCGGGAGCCCCGGCACTGCTGTACCCCAAGCAAGAGGGAACTGTCACCATCCCAGCGATACTTTTAATCAGCCAGTGCAGTAAAAGGGAATCAGTCACGTTAAAGGGGAATCATAAAGCAGCTTTGGAAGCCAGAGGGCTGTGCAGAATTGCTCAGCTGTGTTTGTTCAGAGCCCAGCCATTTTACGGTGCCATAAACCTCCCGGCACGTGGGCTGAGGAGTGTAAATCTTGCGCTTACTCTTCTACACGCTGGCTAATGGCAGGGGCACGGTGCAGAATGAGACGAGCTGACACAGGGATCGGGGTGCCGTGTCCTTGGTCTCGCACAGCTAGCCCGATGAGATTTATTTTTTGCCGAGTAGGCAGTTCTGCGCTCCCAGGACACGACAGATGTTGCAGCTTCACCATCTCTGCAGCAGTCATTGTAATGCAACTTGCCGAGCTTCTCAGGCTTCAGTGATTTCCCTCTTTTGTCACCAGTTTCCAGATCATGTCGCTTCCTCTTTTTGCTCTCAGCTCTGGCCCAAAGCGAGCGTCATGGCTCCTCATCTGTCCTATTATTTAGGTCTCTGCTTACAGAGAGGTTTCTTGCAAAACCAGGATTTTGCGAGACAAGTTCTTCCTAGAGGAGCCACTGCTGCAATAGGCTCTGCCAGCAGGTTCTTCCCCCTGGGACCTGGGGTCCCTGATGGAGCTATGGGCACAGAGAGGCACCATCAGTCTCCTGTGCTGGGCTGTCTCTGTCGCTCCCAGTTTGGTCTCACCAGGGCTCAGGGACGGGAGGACGCGCCTGCGCAGCCCCAGCGCATCGCCTCGGCCTCGCTGTGTCCACGGGGGCTGCGGCCACCCCCCTCGCTCACAGCCCAGCAAGTGGAGAAAGGGATCCTGGGCAGGAAAAGGGCTTTTTTGCTTCCACTTGTCACCTCCCTGAGGTTTCCAGAACGAGCCCTGCTTGTGTGCAGGGGACAGGGCAGCATCCTCCACCCGCTGCGCTCTGAATGGGGCCGTTCCATCCTGTCCCACAGCTCGAGGAGTGACCGCGGCTCCGTGGGGTGGGAACCAGAGCCACCCTCAGGGACACGGATGACAAATTGCCGGTAAAGTTGTTGTGGGGAGCATGCACAGGCAGTAATGGAGTTGTAATGAATTAAGTGCTGTTAAAATTGATGCAGGGCTACTGTAATGAATGTGCATGTGTTGTGAGGATTAGGACACGGGTGCGATGTATATTGTCTATCAGCTGTGATAAAAAGCCTACTATCCCAATACATATTTTCAAAAACTAATTTAAGGCTGAAAGAGATTATTAAAAATGAGGAGAGGAAATTGTCTGGGATATATTTAGAGTCTCTTGCTAGGTAAGATGAATTCCAGAACTCAAAATACTGCCTGTGGGGTGAAAAGGATAGATGCGGATATTGTGGTAGTTCGTGATAAGAAGACAGGGCTGAGGCAATCCTTCTGCTGGAGGAGAGTGTTCGGGGAAGGAGGACAAGGAGAGTCCTTGTCTGGGGACCTGTGTGCTGAGCTGATCCTACAGCGCAGGGACTGTCCCGGAGCTGTCAGCCCTTGCCAGGGAACCGGAGCATGGCACTTCTGCTGTCCCCGCGTGTCTCTGCCCCCAGCCCAGGGTCCGGCCAGTCCCCTCCTACCTCAGTTTATTTCCTGAACCTGTGACTGTTTTGCAGCTGTGCAATGGGGACACGAGCTGCTGTAAGCGCTGGTAAAGGATCCCGGAGGGGGAAAGAGCTTCTGCAGAACAAGGTCTAAGAACGGCCTTTGCCTGGATCTGCCAAGGAAGAAAAGCCCAGCGCTGCTGGTGACAGGTGGGCTCTGGTTTGGTCACTCCATATTTCATTCTCTTTCATTAAGAGGGCATGTGCACATGTACACGGACCCCGAGCTGCTGTGCCAGCTTGGGTCCAAGGAGACAGAGCAACCGTAAGCCTGCAACCTGCCATGCTCCAGACATCTGGAAATCTGAGTTTTGATCTTGACTGTTCCCTCAGTCTTTCATTTAATCTCTCTGTGCTGTTCACAATGACAAGATCATTAGAAACCCAGTTCCTGTTGCAGAACTCTTCCTCCCGAGCAGTGTGTAACCACACGGATGATGCCTGCAAGACAAGAGGCTTAATTGTGTTCTGCCAGCATCCAGGGGGATGTCAGCAAGTCAAATTTAAAGCCAGGCTGGATGGGGGTGGGAAATGCACCTCCATTACTCACCCAGCCTGAATGAGGTTTCGGTTTTATTATATCCCAAAATAGCCGGTGCCTGGGAGGTGCTGATTGAAGCCATTTGAAAACATGACAACATCCTCAGGACAATAGGTGTCTAATCTAATGAAGCCAGAATGCATTAGCTAAGAGCTGCATAAAGTGAAGAAAATGCAATTAAAGCATTCCTGAGGACAGATGTCGACCTATGTAGGGGACACTGATATGAAGACATCGGCAGAAGTCTAATGAAAATAAATGATCTGTTTGAAACATTCCTCAAATCAATAAAGGAGTCCAAGCCACCGCCACTCCCTCCAGCCGTTGGCAGCTGCCACCTCGCTCCTTTCCCACCTGCACCAACACAGGGAGCAGCTTTGCTCGAGGTCTGTTTGCTTTGGTCAGAGGGCAGGAGTTGGGTCAGGGGCTGGGGGCTTAGGCTCGGTGGGTCGTGCTGGCAAATTTAAAGCCAGGCTGGGTGGCTCGGTGGGCACTGCCAGCCATGAGCTGGTGCAAGCACTTACCCACACATGGTTACGTGAGCAGGGGCTGATCGCGCTCCTGCCTGCGCAACACCGTGGGCATGGCAAGAGTTTTGTCCAAAACAAAAGCAAAATAGTCCAGGAGAGCTCACCAGCTCACTTCCCGGTGATTACAGGGCTGCATGTACAAATGAGGGAGCCACTGTGATTAGCACCCGTAATCAGCATCACCAACAGAGCGGGGCTTTTCCCAAACGCCCTTCCCAAGGCTGGGATGCTGAAATCTTTCTCGCAGTCTGGTGACAAGACATGATCCCTTCCCTCCTTGCAGAATTTTGTAAGTTTTTGTCTGTGAGTAACCACTTAAAATACCTCAGGCTGCTGAATTTTAATCAGCTCTTTTCTTCTTTAAAGACTAAATCAGAGGAACACACAGAATCTTTCAGTGCAGTTAGACATTGATGCATAGGAGCCAAATTTCAGAGATTTCATCATCAATAACCATGGCATCTTGCTGTGTCTTGTACTTTAGGTTCTCAGACAGATTTCCTTTTATTCCCAGCTCCTCAGTGACACAGGAAGTCTGATGAAATTTTGATCTGAGCCCATATATCTCACTATCTTTTTTCATCTCTTGATGCTGGTTTAAAAGGCAGCACAGAGCCACTACAGCCCTACACATCAGGGTACACTCATCCCTGCACGAGCAGCAGGTGTCAGGCCCATTCCCTCGCCTGCCCACTGGTTTTCCCATGGAGCACGGTGTGGGAACAGCAGTGCGTGGCCAAGCCTCTCCACACTTGTCCCCGATCAAGGCTGTATAAAAGAGAGCTGTAATCTGAGGAAATGCATCTTCCCATTGCAGTGTGACCAGTGTAAACAGCTGAATAATTCAAAGCTCTAGACCAATACACTTCTTGCAAAATAAAAAATCCCATTTCAATTCACCCAGGTGAGCTGCAGACGCTGCCCATGAGCAGGTTGCTGGCAGCAGGGCCCCTTCCCTGCAGCCTGGGGCTGCCCGTGACCAGGCAGGGCCATCCCTGCCTGCACCCCTCCACCTGCACGGACCCCCAGCCTGTTTTCGTGGAAGGGCTGGTTCCCAGGGCTGGTCCTTGGGTGCTGCCGCCGACAGGCACCTCCAGCTCCCCGGGCTGGGCTGGTTCCCAGCATGAGGCAGCACCCGCAGGAGCTGGGATGGGAAAGGTCACCTGCTCCCACCTCCTAATCCCACCATCCGGCTCCCTGCCCGCTCCCAGGCGCTCTCCTGCCGCAGGGCACCCGGTGCCTCCCCAACTCCTGCACCACTCGCTGCAGGGGCATGTGGCCATGCTGTGTCCCCGTTGTGTAGCCAGGGAGCCCACCCTGGGCAGGGGACGATGCTCCGGCCAGGTGCAGGCAGAAGACCCGGTCAGAGCCTCCCTGCTGTCGCCTCCATGGGCATTTGGGTAAGTAGGAATACAGGAAATGTTCCTGTTCCTTGATTGCTCAAAGTGGATTGTGTCGTGCTCTTGCTCTCTCAAGCTCTGCTATATTGGAGCTACATTTAGTATCTGGGTTTTCTGTTGTGAAGCTAACGCATATTTGGATAGAGACACCTTCCCTTCTCTCTTTAGACTCTTACTCATGTTATAAATAGTAATTAAAACCACCCACTTTTGTAAATTGCTGGCAAAAGTAACTCACATCAAATCACGATTCTTTGGCAAGAGTTTAAATCGACAGTGACAAGTTTATTTCTAGAAGAAAGTTTTATTTTTGGAAGTTTGATTCATTATGCCACATCACATTTTGATGCAGTGTGATGTGATAGCTGACACATTGCATTTCCCCGCAAGTCAAAGCAGAGATTTATATATTGCTCTGCTTTGTGCTGTGAGACAGCACGCTGGCTTCTGAGAGCCACCCTGCTCTTATTAAGGCAAGACAATACTCTGTTAACAATAATTTTAACAGACTCAGGGAAACTCTTATCCTTTTGTGGGCAAATGTTACAGTCATAATAGAGCTTCCTTATAAAATTATTTAAGTGGAAACCAAAACGTGCCCCAGCTGCAGGCACTGTAGACCCTACTATGCACTTAATCATGATTAGGAAATCAAAGACGGTGCAGAGCTGACTGCAAATGCCTTTCTGTCCAGCTCAGCACAACCAGCTGCCCCACTAACACAAGCACTTTGATTGCCAGTGCTTTAGGTGGAAGGGACTCGGGCATATCTGTGAGATGACTGAGACAGGCACCTCTGTCACACCTCCTGCTAGTTCAACTCCTGTCTGGGCACCCACCGCACCCAAGTGTGCAGGGGCTCCTCAAAACCACTGCCCGACCCCAACCCCCTGCAAACGTGGGTGGGGGTGTCTGCTAAATTGGTGTTTGGTGCGATGCTTTTAATCTTCAGCCAGCAAGGATTTGGCAGCATCTTTACTAACACAAGAGACCCTTTTTATGGGCAGGAACAAGCAAACACAGAAGGAGGACACTTGCAAGGAAATGTGTGAGCCTGACCCACAGCCGCTGGCTGGGTTCAAGGCTGGCTGTGCAGGAGCAGCCACCTCACAGCAGGAGTGTGACAGTGTGCATCGTGACCCACACGTGAAAACCCCTTGGGTCATACACACACATGTGTACAGACAGCATGAGGATAAAGTAGGTCCTTTGGGAGCCCTGGTGATGAAATGGTGGAGAGGGAATGACTCTGTTGCTGTTCCTCACATGAACCGCTGCAATGAATTCTGCTTCTCCTTCAAAGCTGCATCATATCTTCATTTAATTTAACTTTGCCCCGAAACAGCCACAGTGAAAGCAGTCTGGGTCCCTGAGCCTGTTTTACCCCAGAGACATACAGCATTACCAATTTACATACCACTTACCCTGGGAGCTTGTATTTACAGTCACAAACCACTATTTATCCAGCGCACCAATTGCCGTCACCCCAGAGCACCTAAATCTCACAAAAAGCATTTTCATTGCCCTATTAATCTCTTCAACTCCTGGAGTTTAATAGAATTCACTTCAAAATATTTAACAGCCTAAAACCCCCATGGCTGAGTGCCATCCCTATGCCTGCCTGGAGAGGTTGCCCCGCCACCTCTGAGCTCGGGACACCGGGAGCGCGTTGCTCTGCTGTGCACTCGTCCCTGGTCCTGCAGCCGTGGGGGTTTTATGAGCAAGCATGGGCTGCCAGAGCTCCCCAGCCCCAGAGCTGTGGCCAGACAGCCCCTGGGCAGCAGCGGCAGCAGCACCAGCAGCGACACCGGCAGGGATGCGCCGGGTACCAGCCTCCCTGCAGGGTCCATCTGTCCATCAGACACGGTGACTGCACCGAGGCTGGGGCCTGGCACGAGGATCGGGCCAACAGCTTTCGGTTTCCAAGCTGCATCGAGATGGGAGCCTTGGGATCAGATGGAACACTGACATTCTCGTGGTTCGCCCAGAGAAGACGGCACCTGAGCAGGGAGAGGCGCTGCCAGCACCTTGGCACAGCCCAAAATGAGCTGCAGGAGGGATTGGCGGGACATAACTGCCTGCAAGCTGCTGCCCCGGTGCATCGCGGCACTCATGACATGGTGAGACATGGCCACTTGCAGGAAACAAGCCGAGCTACCCAAACGCTGCGGTGTGTTTTATTCATTGCTAATAAACACAATCCACAGCAGGACCCGTGCTGCTGTGCCCCAGCGTGTGAGCACGCCTGCCTCTGCCCTGACTCCTCCTGGCTTTTGCAGAAGAAAAAGCGGAAGACCCGTCCAGGTCTGTGGTCCTCTGGGGCGTCCCTGCTGCCTCTGCCCACCCTGCTGGGACAAGGCCAGCTCGCCCACCATAGGCGTGAGGAGGGCACAGTGGAGTGCACATCACACGAGCACCTTGCCCCGCACGGCTGTGTTGGGCTGGTTTTGTGATGGCCTTCCTCTGGAGCGCGTTTGGCCCTTTGCTTCTTTTGTCAGAAAATGCAAAAGCCCCACCACTGCCCCATCATGCCTAAGCACTCTATTAAGCATCCACCTAACCGAGACACAGTATTCCCCTGGGAAAGTGTCAGCGAGAACAGGCTTTACTGAAGAGAAGGGACTTGCAAGAAAAACGTGAATTGCCAAGTTCTAAGTTCTTATTCAAATATGCAAGGTTTCCCCAAAGTGCCTCTTTGTAACAGATGATCTAGGGCTCCAGCAGGGACAAGATGCTGCTGCTTTATTTCAGGTCCATTATGGAATTTAAATACTGTGCAAGTTAATGGAGATGTTTACGACTGTACATAAAGCAGTGAGCTGTGCTCCCGTGGCGCTGTGCAGAGACCGAGACCAGCCCTCCACACGCTGCAGGTGTCTGGGGGTTCATCGCAGCACCCGAAGGAAGCGCCTGGCCCGCAACACCCCTGCCTGGGGTGCCCCTGCCCGGGGTGCCCCTGCCTCCTGCCCGTCCACAAACAGCCCGCGGCTGCTCCCCGGAGCAGGGGGCTTCGTGCGCGGCAGAGCAGGCAGGAGGACGTCCCCAACCCCACTGCCGCAGGAGCCGGCGCTGCCACCGTGGTGGAGATGGCACTTACAGCTGGGCAGCACCACGCTGCTCATCTGTGCTAAATGTTTGTGGATAACTATTTCATTGCCCATTTATAAATGTGACTCAGTGAACATCCATGTGCGGCGGCACCCCCGAGCCTGATGTGGCTGCATCTCTAATGAATGCGTTTGCTCAGCTGCTGCCAATTCCCAGCACTTCATGGAGTTTCTTTCATCTAATGAGTTTTATTAGGTGTGATACAGACCAATGCACGCAGCCTCTGCATCACTCCAGTCAGGCTCGCTGGCTTTTGCAGCTCAGGGTGCCCCACTGGGCACAGGAGCCTCCAGGGGCTGCCGCTGCGGCCACGGCGGGGAGAGGTGCTGGCACTGGCAGCGGTCGCGATGCCCTGTGTGGTCTCAGGATGCCAGCTGGTCACTCAGCACCGAGGGCATCTGCTTCTCCTGAGCGGTGCCAAGGCTGCTCGCCCACTCTAGCAGCCCACCAGCTCGCTTCAGAAGTGCCCATTTGCAGTGAGCTTGGTGAACCGTTGTGCAACACTCCTCCCGGCACAAATGATTCCTGAAAGTCTGGTCTGCTAATAAACCAGGACTCATTAAAATGGCCTTTCAATTACTTACTTACATCCTCTAAGTCAGTCAGATGCCACTCTAAAAAATGAGGGGGAGGGGGCGGGTGCCTGGGGAGAACACCTTCTAAGGGCTCTTCATTATAACAGAAACAGCAGAAACCCTCTAAACAACTTCCCATCCCTCTTCTTTCCCTCTTTGCCACCACAGACCTGCCACCAGCTTGCAGCAAGCAGCTGGGTAAGGACACGTCCCAGCCAGCCGTGCCATCCCCCCAGGTGTGCTTTGCTTCCAGACACGGTGCAGCCAAAGCTAAAAAGGGGCAGGGGGAGCACAGCCCCTGTCAGCCCACGGGCTCTTGCTGTTGGGGCTCCAGACGTGGCAGGTTGTTGGAATGCAAAAAAGCAAGGCAGGAAAAGGGCCAGCTCAAGCTCTCCAAGATGTGGCCGTGTGACAGAGCCTGTGCCAAGGGGGTGGCTCGGGGACTGATCCGGACCTGCTGACTCAATACTATTCCTCTGCTTTTGTTTGTACCCCTCCAGCTGCGGCTGCTGCCCAGGAAGGCAGCTGCTGCACGGAGCGATAACGGCTTCTCTTTGTCTGATGCTGAAGGTGCTTGTCAGCCTCGGCAAGATAAAAAGGCCAAAGATATTTATAATTGTGTAATTAAATGGCTCCTGTGCCTTCCAGGCGTCTCTTGCTGCTGGGCAGATGGATCTGTTGTCAGCAGGCAACGGTAAGTGCAAAGGCAGCTAAGGTTACCCATGGGGGGCTGCGCCCGTGCCGCTGGCGGGCACCCAGCCCTGCGCCAAGGCCACCTGAACCGGGATGTGCCACGAACCCGAGCACTCGCTTCAGCGCGTGCACCCCTCGGCCGGTCCCCGCTCTGCAGCGGGCTCAGCCAAGCCAGAGCTCTGTGGCTGCTCCCGCCGGACGAGCCTGGGACGAGGCTGTCCGTGCCAGCGTGACCAGCAGCAGAGCTGGACGGTGGCTGCGTCTGGCCCCAGCAAGGGATGAGGGGCAGAAGGAGCAGGTCCCTGCAGCCTCGTCTCTGCGCTGGGTGGCTGAAACTGAGCTTGCAGGCTCTGCTTTAATTAGAATTGGTTGAAGTGGATGGTGTTGGGCCAAAGCAAGGGAGGCGGCCAGAGCCGATGCCAGGCAGGCAAAGTCCTGAGTAGCTGAACCCATCCCCAACAACACCGTCTCTGAAACTTGCTTATCACACCTTCGATGACCGTGAAGTTAATACATTACCTTCAGCGCATTTTTCAGCTTTTGCAATTAGCAAAAGGGAGTGCGAGAGCTGGCAATACTGCAGGACGCAGGCAGGCGCGGGGAGACCCGGCTCTGCTGCCTGCCACCCAGCCAGGGGAGCACAGGCACTCCTCTCAAGGAGAGCCCGAGAGCTGTGAGGTGCACTCCCCTCAGCGGTGCTGCCTCTGTTTTCCCCAACTGACACGTTTGGCTGCTGCCATGTCCCCGCGCTCTGTCCGGAGCTGACAGCTGGCTGCGCTTCCCGGGATACCGCTCCACTGTCGGTCTGTCCATCACCCGCAGCGCTGCTTTACACGCTTGTCAGTCATTTTGCTAAGGAAAAGGTGATGAGCCCCATGTGGGGTTTTAGCCTTCCCCGGAGTCCCAGCTCATGCTGACGGTTAGCGAGCAGAGCCGTTAAGCGCACCAAGGCACAGCTCCGAAAGCACGTGGGGTGGACAGCTCATCCCTTGCTCTGCAGGACGCTGGGTCTCCCCAGAGCAGTTCCGCTGCTGCTGCCTCATGGCTGTGCCTGCGGGATGGCAGTCCCTTCGTCCAGCCAAGGCAGGCAGCGTGGCACCACCGGCAGCCCGGTGTGGCAGCTGGGAGAGCGCCTGTCCTTTGCGGCGAAGAACTGGTGAGGAGGTGGGCTTTGCGGAGGGACAGAGGAGCTGCAGGGTTTTGGCCATGCCCCAGCGTGTGCAGCGCTCTTCTCGCCCACCGAGACGGTGGGAGATTAATACGAGGAGGAAAGATGCATCCGTCCCGGTGACACTTGAACTGACAGATCGCTGATTATGATGATAGATGGCACTGCTCTTCCTGATAATTAGCAGTTGTTCATATTTAAATGTCGCTCTTCCTCCAGAGCCAGGCTCTTTTTAACATTCCCTGGGCATCGCTTTCCTCCTGCCTGTCTCCTTCCCACGTGGGGAGGATGAGGGACGCACGCCAGCGAGGCGAGGTTTGCCTGAGTCCACCACACCGCTGTCACAGCAGTGGTGGCTCATCCCAGCCTCATCAGCCATCACAGCAGAGATGGGGCCATGCAGCCTCTCTGCAGTGAATGTCCAAAAGAGGAAGAGGGCAGGTGATGGATTTCATGTCTGAGGCCGCTAAGTGGGAGCGAGGGGCAAGAGGAGGAGACCCGCTCTCATGAGCACCATGCACTAAATGTTTTATTTAAAAAATCCCCCCCGTATGAGGCAGCACCTGCCAAGTGCTGAGCCCTTCCCTGACTGATCGCTGCTGCATCTTGCGTTTTACTGTGTCTCAGCCATAACAGCTTATCGATCCCTCCTTTGTCACCAGAGAGCGACGTCCTCCATTACAGCGTGCTCTCCATCTGCACCTGGGGTGAGCCGGGGGCACGGGCCTGGGCTGGGCACACAGGGGAGCAGGGCTGGCAGTGGGAAGCTCTCCGGGGTGCAGGAGCTGACACTGGCACCACTCAGCCATGGGCCAGCCGTGCACGGTCTGATAGCCGTGCTGTTCGCTATGATTTTCCAGACATTTTCCAGAGCTGGTTTTCTTCCTCAAAGACACTGCATGTGTCAAAAGCTGGTAAGTCCATTGCTGGATATACAAGACACATGCACAGCTGCAAACCAGGCTGTAATTTTCCCCTCAAACCTCCAGATCGGGGAACTAGAATTAGATAGACAGAGGTTTTCGCTGGTCTGTTGTGCAGAAAATATTCACAGTCTGGTCAGCTGCATCAGCAGAAGGTGAGGGAAGAAGGAACAGCAGCTTCAATGTCAGCCCGTGCAATCCATCACTGCAACAGGGCAGTCGTAAAACTGTGAGCACTAAGTTATAAAGACAAAGCTTCCAGCGCAAACAGGGCAGGGAGACACTGCTCAGTGCAGCAGCTTGACCCAATAAGCCAGAAAATCTGCCTCCATGGTAGGCAATGCAGTGAACTGCCGAAGTGTGTGTGGACCTGCCATGGGACAGCCGGGCAAGTCTGCTCCTTGGGTGGCAGAGGGGAAGGAGCCCCTTTTGTGCCATTAATACCAGCTAATTATATACAGGTGGGCAACAGCTCATTTCTGGGCAATTACCTTCCTTATTTTTATCTTTTTTCACTCCTCACACAAGGCATCAAGTGAGATGAGTTCAAACCTGCCTGGGCAAGCAGGAGAAGGGCTCCTGAAAGTGGGGACTGAGGCTTAGACCTGGGAGGGGAGCCGGAGCTGGTGGCTCGCACGTAGGCAGCCGTGGCCAATGCTCGCCCCGCTCCGGCTGCCTTTCACACTGACCTTTCCCAGCGCACAGGGAGGCAGCTGCTAATGATTTCTTGGCTATCTCTGCGAGCCGCCACATGCAGCCTATGGCAGACTCATTTCAGTGTGACATGATCTCAATTATTAATGGCTCGACTTACGCGGCACACCGCAGCCTTCGCCTGGCACGTTCCCCGGGGAGCCGCCCCTGCCCACGCACCACAGGAACGCCGCGGGGCCGAACGCACAGTGCCTTTGCCATCGCTCCTGCCTGCCCGCCGGCCCCCAGGGAGGGTGATGTCTGCAGCTGGAGACCCCCACCACCCCCAGCATCACCCATGCCCTCCACTGCACCCCCCTCGTTGTCTGTGCTGGGGGTCACCAGCCCCCCCATTGCAGCCAGGAGGGGAGGTGTCCCACAGCCCCCAGCCGAGACCGTGCCAGGAAGGTCACAGAAGAGAGGTAAAACCATCACCCGCAGGAGGCATGAGTGCAGATAACTGGGCAAAAAATACATCTGCTTGGCTGTGACTTGCAATCCACTATTCATAACCCTGCTTCAGAGCTCTAATTATTTCTTTATAGTGCCAATATAGCCCTGACCAGGCTCCTAGTGAAGACTGGCTGAATTAATTGATCGACAGAAGGCAAATAGACTTCACCCATTTTAAGCACCCATTCCGTTCCTTCTTCCTAGCAGCTGTCACTGTTGTCAGCATACCGAAATGAGGCTTTTGTACATGTTCTTTGGCATTAAGCAGTCTAAGAAAAAGAAGAAATGTGAACTAGTGAGAGTTGCATCAAATTATTTCTAAATATTATTGTTTGTGCAGTGTCTGCATTTTAGATGCTGGCCATACACTGCTTTCATTTACTCAATTAAACAATTAATTACATGCCTTGAGCACAGTAACTCTGCAGTGTTTTCCCTCTGCTCAGCAGCAGCCGCACGCTTCACAGCAACACGTATATTGGACTGACAATTGCACTTGTATTGACAGCTCCACACTGTGAGCACTTCCAAGGTTATCTGGTCCTCTGGGTGACAAGAGGGATTCCTGCCTGCCCGAACGGCATTTGGCCTGACAGGCCAACCGATGGACTTTTCTATCCACAAAACACACATGCTGTATTAGTTGAGTAATGTTTTTTTTCCCCCCTAACAAAGTGTCAATAACAAGAAACCACCATCCTGAGTTCCACTGTTGCTGCCACCTCTGCAATAGAAGCAAAGGCTTTCATTTTAGCACCATGCTCTTAAATAAAACAATGCATCATTTCACACCTTGCTGCTACTAAAACTATTCCTTACCTGACACCTGCTACCCTTGCTAAAGTAGCACTTCTCATCACGACGCCTGAAATGACCCACACAGACAAGCCAGGGCAGAATTAGTGGTTGTTTTTACTTCGGTATTTAGATATCTCATTATCGCAATCTTCAAACATAGTTCAATAAATACAAAATTAACAAAAATGTCAATAGATCTTTATTACCATTTATTATTATTATTATTATTATTAATTATTCCAAACCAACTGTGATTCCCTGGAGATGTCTGACTATAGTTCAAACATGAAATGTACACAGTGTCCTTTATGATATTATATTACATTTGTTTCAAGCTTATAAAAATATATATTGACTTCTCAAGTATGTATTTACAGTATATAACACACAGTTAATGAATATCAAAAAGCATCTGGAGATGAACCAACTTGATTCCAGTTTTGGTTTCATGCGGGGGGGGGGGGGTTGCAGGGTGCCGGCGATGGCAAAGCCACATGTCCTGCCTGCACTGAGCAGCGCCGCGTCGAGCTGCGGCTGGCGCTTCCCCAATTCTGGCTCCCGCACATCATTCCTACCCTGGTGCTGCCTCAGGCCTTCAGTCATCCCTAGGGATGGGAGGCACAGCCCTCGTCCCCCCTCACTCACACACCCCTATAGCCCCACGGGGTCTGATCCTGCAGACGCTGTGCCTTGCTGCACAGGACGCAGCGCACAGACTGGCTGTCCGGTTAGAAGCCGTCCTTCTGACCTCACGGAAAACAAGGTGCAACACAGGAGGGGAGATTTGGGGACCGTGGTCAAGGGAGCTCAGGGGAAAGGGCTTCTCCTGCAAGAGCCTCGCCTGTGGAGCGGAGCCGCAGCGAGCAGCAGGAATTGCTCTCCAGCCACCCCAGGAGAAGCCATGCCGGGCCGATGTTCCCACAAGGAATACCAAGCAAAGCCCAGAAACAGGTTTCCTGCTACTGTATCAGGGCAGCAAAGTGCCCCGTCCAGCCTCCCAAACGCTGGACACCGGGTCCGTGTCGCTACCCTCCCAAAAGCACCCAGCCTTTGGCTGCTGATGGGCACAGCCGCCGCACTGCTTTTCCAGAGGACACACGATGGGAACAGCATCCTGCTTTACAGTCGCCAGGCACCGACAGCCAACGGGACACGCTGAGGGATCAGGGTTGCTTTCCAGGTGCTTCCCCTCCACGCAAGAACAGCCGACGGTCCTGTCCGCACATGAGCTTAGACACGCACGCTCGCTCTGCTCCTCCAGTTCGTAACCGGCCTCCACTCTGCCTGAACATCTAAAATCTAATCCTCTCATAACTGTATCTATTAGCTCCAGCAAAGCCCACAGATTACAAAACATTAGTTCTTTTTTCTTCTCTGAACAAGCCAATTAACGCTACCACTGCTGCAGAGAAGGTGAGTGTGCTCGGACAGTCCTGAGCCCTTGTTAGCACTGATGTGATCAGGGTTTCCCCACAGCCAGGGGAGGAGGAAGGAGCCTTGCACTGTGTCCGAGGCTGGAGGGGCAAAGAGACTGAAATTTTTCAGGCATTTCCCTTGGTTGAGCAGCTTCAAAACAGCATTGCTAATTAATTCAATTATAAGGCATTGAATACTTCCCCAAAGAGGTGTTGAGAGAATGCAAGTTAATTTTAAAATCATAACAACAATCTATAGCTTAATCTGCTCATTTTATTATCTTCAGTGTTGATAAGGAGCTCAATTAAAAGTGTTTATTGTTGCAACAAGCTAGGCTAGAAAGCATACTTCCATTATGTGCTTTTTGTTTTCTTTCTTGAAGGAGAGGCCAGGAAAGCAAATACCTCTTGGTTCTGCTGAGTTAAAGCATGGTCCCTTCCACAGAGCCATGCTGTCTAAAAGAAACAGCTTTCTGAAACACCACATCCGAGTCGCTCACCAAAGTCAGAAAAGTAATTAAACACTGAATTTCTTTGGGGAATACCTAGAGAGACTCAGACAAAGAAATTATACCTTCAATTCTGATTGTGCTAGAGAACGTAGTATGGGAGCCTAATTCAGTGGGGGAAACACTAAAGGAATGATTGAAAGATGGTCTCATTTTCACTTGGAGTACTCTAGCACAGAGCGAGCATCACACAATTACACAAGTAAATGGCGCAGGAGGCTGCGGGGCTGCCAGCCCCCTGCAGAGCTCAGCTGCTGTGGGAGGACAGGGACCCCCACACAGCTTCCCAAGGGACCCACGGCTCCCGACAAGCCACCGGTCACTGCAGCCCAGAGAAACTACCATGACTCTAGATAAGCTGTGCTGAGGTTTATCTCTCTCCAGCTAGCGCAGAGCCAGCCCCTCCTCACATCTGTAACTTTGGAGACAGGGCCTGTTCTGGAGGGTTCAAGAGGAACATGTTGCTGCCTGCTGATGGCCAGGTCTGCTTCCCAGACTCCGAAGGACTCTGTCACCTCATCACCAAGCCCTGGATTTCCCCAGATCTCCTTGAAAGCAGCTGCACCAGCCTGGAGCCAGCCCCTCCAGCAGTGACACCCCAGCGCAGCTCCCTGCATCCCGATGCAGAGGCTGCTGGAAATCCCGGTGGACAGGACAAGAGCCCGGAGATGGGGGAGAGGATTAGGAATCAAGTTGGTTCAACTCCCTGCCTGAAGAACTATAATATACTTTCTCTATAGATAAAATGTAAACATAAAGAGCATACAAATTGCACTTGATCCTTGGGATCTGGCATTTCTACCCAATGAAGGTTTCTGTTCACCATTATTACTCTTCTTGGTGTGAAACAGCAGGATTGTGAGTGACCAACCAGACCAGACAAGGGCCAAACTTAAAGACAAATTATTTGTGTTAGAAAACTAACCAAGTGATATTGGGGAATGTTGTTTAAACTGCAGAGGTGGCAGGAATGAGAGAGCTTGTTTACCCCGGAGAGCAGCAAACTCCCCAGAGCGCGCCTGGCACTCGCCCACCGCCAGGCACGCTGCCGGGACAGCTCTGGGTCCCGCAGGGCCAGTGTTCCTGCCTTGAGCTCTGTGCACGCGTGTCTGTGCTGACTCGCACTCCCATTAGTGTTTGCTACCGGGAGCTCAAACCCTGCGTAGGGGAAGGTGCCCTTCTCTCCGCCAGCCTGCCCCGCCGGGGCTGCGGGACCAGGGAGCCGCTGGGAGTGCGTGGTGCTCACCACGGCATTGCCTGGGAACACCGGCACAAGGCAGAAAATTGATAAACCAACATTAGCTGGCACCTTCTTGAGACCACTGGTTGGTGAAGTTCAGGCAGAGAGTTCTGATCTCTAATGCAATCAAGCTAAAATATCTGAAAGAAGGGAAATCTTGTCAGTCTTGAGCACTCCTGGACCCAGCCTGGCCACACACCTGAGCCAGAAGAGCCCAAGGGCCGGTGAAAAGGAAACCACCGCGAACGAGGCTTTACTAAGCAGAAGCTGGATCCCTACGGTAACACGTTCTGCAATGGCCAGCACGCCCAGGACAGCCACCAGCACCTATGGTCACGCCGCTCTGCTTGACCACGCCACCGGGAGAGAAGGAAGACGCCCGGGCAGGGCAGGTGCCATGCCGGCCCCGCAAGAGGCTGCCTTAGGGCCCTTCGCTCAGTCATCATTTAGATCCTCATCCTCTCAGAGCAGGCAAATAGGAGGATCTGACTCAAACAGATTTCCAGCCGCCCTGTGAACATCTCCCACAGCATTCATTCCCTTTGTAAATCTTTGCCTTTTATCATTAATAATTCACTTGCAATACTTACAGATGATAATAAAAGGCCTACAAAACTCTGTACAAGGCTGCAAAGACCCATTTAATTAACTAACTTCAAGGAAACTTGTATTATTAAGCAGATGCTATTTACGTCTTCCATCAGGGATCAGGCCTGCATCAGTGGGAACTGCCAGCATGCAAGGCAGGCAGTACCGCGCTACCGTCTGCAAGAAAATAAAGTGCTGATGTGCCCTGGTTTGCCCAGATTGCACAGCAGGATTTCAGGGATCCCATGGATGTAATGGTCAGTTCTGCCCAAGGTCCGGCTAGGGTGTGCGGTCCCTTCAGCACAGCCCGTGCAGCCACCTCAAACACCCAGACCCGGGGTGCACCCACTGCAGAGGCTGTGGGTGCTGTGGGGCACGCTGGCACTGCAGCCCTCTGGCATGGACCTCCGCACAGCCATCAACCTGCAGTGGAAAACTGACGCCCTGGCACAGCAGAGCGGGACGCTCCAGGCAGACTGCTGCCCTTCGCTTCCCTGCTCCAGACCAGGCACGGGGCAGCCAGAGGAGGAGGGGAAGAGCACTGACCACAGCTGAGGTGGTCCTTCCAGTGGCCAGGGGCACACTGCCAGAGCGGACACGGGAAGCATCCCCTGAAAGCACAGCCATGCCCACTGTCTCTCTGATCCCAAACCAATTCCCAAGTTTTCATCCCATTTCTGGCTGAACTGGGAGGTTCCTTTCTGCCGCTGTGGGTTGAATTAGTGCTGTTCATAAAACCTTTTCCCTTGCAAAAGCTTCCAGACCTAGAGACGGAAGAGCACTCGTCCATCTACTGCTGTGAGGCAGAGCAGACACCTCTGAGCAGGATGGTCCAGCTCAGCTGACAGCAGGGAGTCCCCAGGCTCTGGAGTCAGCCCACAGCTGTGGGCACGCAGCGACGCTCTGCCTGCTTTGCTCCGCAGCCTAGGACAGCAGCCAGAGACCATCACAGCTGCCCACAAAGCCAGCAAAGGCAAGATGCGGGATGCTCTGCCCACAAAACTGCAAGGCGGGAAGCAGGGAAGAGAGGCTAAAGTAGCAACAGATGCTTTAGCATCAGTCCTGCACCTGCAGCAGGTCTCTCTGCCTGTGGGCTCAATCTGCATGTGGGCAGCAGTGTACTGCCTGCTGTTGTTCTCGTCTGTAAGTTCCTGCCCCACTGCTGGGCTGCAGCAGTAAAACGAGGGACCAGGACCTGCACAAAAAGCAGCAAAGGCTGAGAGCATCAGCAGGGCAGCCCAAGGACTCCATTGCTTGACCTATTGGCTATGGCTCTCTTCAAAGCTTTTCATTTCTTCCCCTGAAATTGTCTTGCCAAGAGAGCCTTAGAAACATTCAGCACCACTTGCTCTGCGCTTTAGTGGAGAATATTTGTTTTTGTTCACCAACTGTGCTGTCAAGACTCAGTGAAGTAACTCTTAGAGCAGAAGGGACATGGCTGGGAAACAGTTTCCTTCAACATAGCAGATGGGGAAAGTCACCTTCCAGAAGTTGGGCGCTGGGTGTGAGCTGTGCTCTGGTCTCTAAAAATAAAAGCAATAAAAGCTCCTTGTGGGGTTGCTAGAACATGTCAGCTTGTATAAAAATACCCATGGATTTCACTAGTAGGATGCTAGATAGGAAAATGCTGTCAGCTCTGGATTAAGACAGTGCACAAACGTCCATCCACCCTGTTAACCTAATTACCATATGAAATGGCATCATTACAGTTTGACTCATCTTACAAAACAGTGCTAGGGAGAGCCACATCCACCTAGGCACACCACATGTGTCCCAGGAATCCTTGGCTTCCCCAGCACAGGGGACAGGAAGCCCTGCTCTCTTGCCACATGGAATGACTTTGCTTGGCAGCAGCCCAGTGATTCCTACATCCCACCCGAAACCACGAGGTTTCAGAGATTTGGTCCGGTTCGGGGCCGGCTGGCTGTCTCCTCCCCGGGAGCGCCGGGTCAGTGCTCTGCACCTCTGTGGGGGACTGCTTCACACCTGCACGCCTCGGCCATGCATTTGTATCACCTGGGCCCGGAGAGTCTGGATCCCGCTCAGGATGGTCTTCTGGTGCTCCGCCAGCGTGATCCCCAGGCTGAGGACATCTCTGCAAAACGAGCCCCGCGTCAGCCATGAAAAACAAGCCGTAACTGTAAAGTGCCCCGACACCAACTGCTCCAAGGCAAGGGCAGCACAGCTTTCAGACCTGCCAGAGTAAGAAATCCCCAACCTGTTGTCCCAGCCAAAGCAATACGGACCCTGACTGGGAATCCAGGGGTAACATGAGCCTGCAGCACGCCAGGCGCGTGACAGCTCCTGACCCTGCCACCCTGTGCTGCCTGCGTAACAGGTTATCAGTGAATTGCATTAGATTTGACTCTGCCTTCTGGAAGGGACAGGCAACACTACTCTTGTCAGAAACGAGAGGTTAAAGTCTCAAACTCCAGGTTTAAATCTCAGCTTCAAAAATCAGCAACTGAGGTGCACAACACACACAGGCCAACCCATGCCAGCGAGCTCTTACAGACATGTTTTGGAATATCTGTCCTCTTGTTTAGTGACGCCTGTCTGTAACTGCAAAGCAGAGCTCACTCACACTGCACCCAGCGACATGCGGTTATAGCCAGGAAACCAGTTCACTTACTGGGCTGTCATCCGGGCCACTGATTCCAGGTAGCAGTAGCCCGCAGCGGTGAAGTTGTCTTTGTACCTGCCCATTTCTATCGCTTCCAGCCACTCGCCTACGGAGCTGAAAGATGGGAAGGCTGAGAAGGTACGCTCAGTGAGGGGGATGGACGTGCTGTGGGACCTGCCAACAAAACGGGGCGGTGAGAAGGGAGCAGGGCACGGCACGCCTGAGGTGGGAACCGGCAGGCAAAGCAGAACAACAGGCAGCAAGGCAAGAGGGTGGTCACCTGGTGCACGTGGAGTTGGGGCACTTTGGGGGCTCCGGGCTCTGCACCAACTTGCTCAGGATGTTGTGGATGTGCGAGAATTTGGGTCTCTGGCTGCGGTCCTTCTGCCAGCAGTCGAGCATGAGCTGGTGGAGGGGTGGCTGGCAGTTCACCGGGGCGGGCAGGCGGAACCCATCCTCCACAGCCTTCATCACCTGCAGTGGCAGGAGGGCGGAGGAGGTGAGAAGACGGGGTCAGGCACTGCGACGCAGATCGCAGGCAAACCCCTGGGGAAAACCTCCCTCCTCACACCCCGCCTGGGGAGCAGCAGCAGCTCCTCCAGCTCCGCCGTGCACCGCGGAGCCACTTGCACACCATTAGCAACGGCAACGTTGTCATCTACCGCACGGCCGCCGGGGACTCACGTCCTGGTTGGACATGTCCCAGTAGGGTCTCTCGCCATAGGACATGACTTCCCACATGACGATGCCGAAGCTCCACACGTCGCTGGCCGGACTGAAGTGGTGATACTGGATGGCTTCGGGGGCTGACCACAGCACCAGGCTCTTCCCGCGCTGGACAGGCAGAAGGGGAGAAATTACGTGCTCGCACAGTGGGACGTAGCCGATGCATGCGATTCCCGGGCGGCCGTTCATCGCGCCCTGCCCAGCATCGCAGGGCCGACACTGAGCAAGCCCTCATGCCACATGTGGGTTTAATACGAAGAGAAAACTTTTGCCTCAATTTGTTTTAAAATGGCCATGCAACTGTACACTACATGGGAGTGTGAGTCTTGAAATATTAATGGGAGAGGAGAATGTCTCTGGGAAGAGCTGATGGCATTTTATACATTAATATTTAATGAAGACCGTTTCAGAGCTGCACAAACACACAGTCCTTTCACCCTTGCTTGCTCTCCTGTAATTAGCAATCCACACCTCGGCATCTGCAGAGCCCTCTGGATGCAGTAGGGGAAGCAGGTGACAGACACCACAGCTAATTGTAATTAACAGAGGGGAGACCTTGACCCCAAAGCCACAGCCCCGCTGCACCGCGGTGGGAGAAGCCAGGGCTCCTGCTGGGCTCTCCATCCCCCTCGCTCAGCGGGCTGCTCCGTACCCAGCGGCATGCCAGCGCCAGGGCAATTCTGCTCGAGAGCTTTGCGGCACGACAGCCACGGCTGAGCTACAGCTCTGCAGGCAACGCTCACCATGTCCGGGGAGGGGGAGTCACGCTTTGCCAAGGACTCTTCAGGACACTAGCGCTCTCCCTATGGAGCGCACTGAGCGTGCCTCCCTGCAGCTAGTGATAATGGCCGAAAAAGTTTTCCAAGACTCTTTCTGCCACCGGTCTAGTCAGAGTTGGCAAATGACTGCAGCTCCTGGCAGAGCACAGGCCAAACCCTGCAAACAGGCTCTTCCCCCTGGGATGCCCATACCCTGCACTGGGACACAGGCACCGCGTCCCCGCAGGCAGCACACATCAGCTGCTGCCTCCTTGGCACTGCCCAATGCTCCCTGCAAACATTAAGTGCTCATTTGGTTGAGGAATCAAAGCTCTTTAAAATATTAATGCCCAGTTAATGTGATGCACTAACAGCCCCAGCTGATACCAGGCAGATGCAGGGTACCAAAAGACATACAACTTATTGCTCTGCAGTTAAAAATGCATTGAGGCACCCTCACGTGAAAGGCGTCAAAGCAGTGTGTGAAAGAAGTGGGGAGAGAGATCCAGCTCCGGCGAGGGGCTGTGGGGGTCTCGGGGGCCCACAGGGCGCCTGCCCAGCCCGGCGGGCAGGGACAGCCCCACGGCTCCGCACCCAAGGGCTGCCAGGCAGCTTCTCCAGGTGCATGCAGGCACTTGGGAGACACACTGGCTAGCAGAGCTGACAAGGCGTGAGTGTGAATCAAGCAGGACTTAAGTTCTTAATTGAAAACCATGAATTTCATGACAAGTGATAAAACAGACATAAGGAACCCCGAGGCTGCCAGGGCTGCCTCCAGCCACCCGCTGCCTCTCTGCCAGTTTGTGCAGATGCGTGCAGGGCTGCGGCCAGAGGAAGAATGGTGCCGGACGGCTCCTGTGCAGTTCCCTGGCTAAACGCGTTTGACTGCCAGCTGAGAAAGAAGCTGTTAAGATGCAGAGCCCACATTCATACATGAGGAAGGAAACAGGAGCCTAGGAAAAATACTGGTTCTGGAGTAGAATTGCTGTATGTCTTATTAACTCCACCTGTGGAAGCTAGCTGCCTTTGGATTTGATCCTTATTCAGCATTCAGAGCAGGCTGCAAACCTCTCTAGTGATGCCAGGCCCCAGTCTAAGCACTCCCAGCCATGGCTGTGCAATGCAGCCAGGAAGATCCACCTCTGCGGAGGTTTTGTAGCCGCTCTGTCAGCATTTTGCTTTCAGGGAATGTTGACAATAGAATTTGGAAATGCAGCTTACCGTGGTGGAGAAGATGGTCTCCATCTTATCTTCTTGTGGCCGTCTGAAACCAGTTATTTTGCAAGCCAGGCTGCTGTTCACAAGGACTTTGTGGGCAGCAAGGCTTTTATGGATGTAACCCATTTCTGCCAGGTACTTCATGCCAGAGGCAATCCCCTGCAACATGCAAACGAGCTGGGTGGCCGTGAACTGTCCCTCATGCTTCTGTAAAAAAAGAGGCGGCAAAGCCAAAGGTGAGTAATGCCCAGTTCAAGGGGGCACTGCCAGCAGAGCCCAAGCGGGTGGCAGAGCCCCGCAGTTACCACCGGCTCCCACAGCACTTACCCTGAGAAAAGAGTCCAGCACACCATTCCCCATGTACTCCATCACTATCATCATGGTACTCCCTGCACGGACAGACAAGGAGCACTGAGTGAGTCCCGCCCATTGCTCAGGCAGTTCTAACACTGCAGGTGTTAGAAATCCGGGTGCTAACCTCCAGCATGGTCAGCCTGCACTGCCTGGCTATTAAGGGAGACAGTTTGCAATGAGCAGTATGTCCGAGGCTTTCATGTCATTCCCAGCTGGGATCACGCTGTATCCCAGTATCAGATGCTCCTTTTATCAGGACACTGAACCACATCATAAAGGAGGATGGCACTACCCAATGAATGCAAAAGCAACCAGCTCAGCCCAAGACTCAGGACAGAAATACTTCCTTACCTAATAAAAAGGCTAGTTAAAATCAGCACACATGCTCATGTTTCTTTGGATTACATGAATATCTATTTAACTACAGCATCTGCAGACTAGTTCAGCGCACACACTCCCACGAGAGCCGGGAGCAGAGTCATCTGTTTTACTGACAGAACCTCACTTCAATTTGCTTTTATTAAGAGTACACAGTTTTGCTGCTAAGCTACTACCTGGATTTATTCACCTAGCTGTAAGCATTTTATTAATCATCAGAATGCTAAAATAGCTAATACATGAGGAAATGCCTGATTTCCAGAGAGCAACAGTACTGCACCTTCAGCACCAGGTCATCACTCCAAAGCAACAGCTTAAGCACATTGCCTGCACTGGAGCCCTCCTCCACTGCGTGTGGCTCAGGCTGCCCCCCCATGCCGTACGGCCTGGGACCCCCCTTACCTCTGGTGATGACCCCCTCCAGGCGGATGACATTGGAGTGATCAAACTGGCCCATGGTGCTTGCCTCCGCCAGGAAGGAGCGCTGCTGCTTCTCCGAGCACCCTGCCCGCAGGGTCTGGATTGCCACCGGCAGCTCTCGCTTGCTGGGCAGCTTCAGGCATCCCCGGCAGATTTCTCCAAACTCTCCTGCGTAGCAGAGAGACAAGTTAAACAGCATCCGCAGCCACAGCAGGACATCCCTCACAGCTTCCCTCTAGGGGATATTTTCTTTGCCTTGGGACCACAAAGTACATTCCTGTAGCACAAGTGATGTGTCTTGCTGTGTAGACAAGCAAGATTTTCCCATCGTTAATCAGAGGATTTGCCAATCCATAAACTCAGAAACACACGGAGCCCTGTGTGGCTGCAAGTTTCCCCCGCAGAGTCTGTTTTACGATCTTCCCCCACCTTTGCTGAACACACAACCCTTCACACAAGTTTAGCATCAGCATGTGACACTAAAAACGTGTGATAATGCAATGCAATTTCTTCTTCCTCTTCCTACATCTCTAAGCCATTCTCTCCATGCTCTGCTCAAGTGCACATTGCGCTTTTTCCCATGAAAAGAAGATTAACCCCCAGCCACCAAGTTCATGCTCCCTGGGCCTGGCTCGTTCTGCTTCCCGGCTCGGCACACACAGGATCTGCTTCTCATGGAACAGAGCACAGCAGGGCCAGGAGGGTTTCTGCAGTCTTTGAGGCAGAGTATCCCACTCTGCACAGCCACATGCTTGACACAACAGGAGCTACCAAATTCATAACATAAAAGGCTAATATTGGCTTTACAGCAAAAAATGTGTAGCTATGAAAAGCTTTATTGATTTCAAAGCCAGGTATTTGTTAGGTCAGCAGTAAGACAAATGTACTCCCAAATTCCTTATATTTAATGTGTTCCTGACCAATTTGCTTCCGAAAGGTATGTGGGATTAGTCTCAGCTGCTCCACTCAGCAGCTACAAAGATAACCTCCTCTTCTCCTCAGTGTCCTCTTCCCTTCAACACTGTCCTTTAAGCTGGTGGGCAAGCCCTCCCCTCTTCCCTTCCTCCACCTCTTCTTTTTCTGCAGCTGAATTTATCTTTAGGAAAAGAAACAACAAAGAATCATCGTGTTTCCCATGTTCTGGCACACATTAGCAATTAAGGCTCTAGGGCCCAGTGAGGGGATTTTAATTTGCTTTTAAGTTTTAGGCAGTGAAGTTGATGAAAATCAATAAATCATTAGGTTCACATATTTATAAATAGTTTTCATGCTGCTGTCAAACTGCCCAGATGCAGATAATTGCTGATGCTTTCTGGTCTGTGCCTCACTCAGCTGGCTGTACTTAGGGCCTCAGAAAAATAAACGGGAATGCAAAATCAAGCTCCTGAACAAAATACTCACCAGCCCCCCTCCCATCTCCCCACTGCAAGCAGGTACCCTCCCTGAGACAAGAGCAAAAGTCCACACCACTGATGGTGCCAGAGGACGAGGAGCTGCCCTGGGAGATGCCGGCAAGGTGGGCAGAGCCTGCGGGCAGCAGCGGGAGGGCCGGCACGCGCCCACGGCACTGCGGCTCGGGCAGGACCGCAGCAGCAACGTCACGGCGCTGCCGTGGCCCTGCGTGCCGGGGCGAGAGGGGAGCGCTCCGGCTGGGCACGCGCACAGCCCACGGCACAGCCGCCGGCACAAAGGGGCCAGCGAGGAGGAACTTGCCTGTCCCAATGATCCTCTCAATTTTAATACTAGCGTTATCCAGCTCTTTGGCAAAGAGGTGCACGGCCTGCATGGGGTCTTCACAAGTGTCAGGGTCGATGTACGTCCTCCTGGTTGGTATTTTAACTGCAGGAAGGGCAGAAAGAGCGCATGAGAAAGGCTTGGCAGAGCTCCCGCCCATCCATCCCAGGAAACACCCTCGCAGTTATCCATCTCCAGGTCTGCTGGCAGGTCTAACTTCCCACCTTTTTATAAGCAAAGCAAAAGATTTGGCTTTAAGGTTGCTAGATTTCTTGCGGGATTAAATGAACCTAATCGCTCTGCTCCACTGCCACAACCCCTGGGTTAAAGGAGAGTAGCTCCTTCACTCTAGCGCAGCCTCCTCCTAGACTGAGCCTATCTGCCACCCGTGCTAATCCTCGAGTATCCAAATCATCTCTGTCCCCGAGACCTCTAGGAGTGGTAATTATAACAATGAACAACAGCCATGTTCCAGGTCCCCTCGACTAGTAGCATGGGCAGCAAAATACCTCCTGCAGGCGCCTACCATCTGCTGCATGGAGAGCGACCCTGCCCGGGAGCATGTCCAGGAGAACTGCACGGAACGAGGCTGACCCGCTTACAGGAGCCCTTGCAAAGCTCCAGAGGAGAAACAGCCACCCGCTTGCTGGGGCTTCCTCAAAACCCTAATTCACGTTTCCTGAAAACAAACGGCCAAAACAACAGCCAAAGCACATCAGCTCTGCCGCTCACCAGGCCCCTGCTAGAGCACTGCCACGTCTCCTACTCTCCCTGGGCAAGGCAAGGAGGACAACGGACGTTTTGCACAAGCTGCTTGGCCCGTCCAGGACCAGCACACAGGCAAACAGCCAGATTGCTCTGGGAAGAGGTCGCACCACACAAGGCTTCCCTTCCACTTTGGCTCCATTCGCCTCCCCAAGAACAGACGGCTGCTGCACTCCCCTTGCCCTGCATAAAAAACCTTCCAGCTCAGCAGCGTGAGGCCCTTCAAAGCCAGGTGAAATGGCCAAGCTGCATCCGAGAAGCATGCAGGCTCTGCTGCTTCTGAAATGCTTTGGGGAGCAGAAGACCACGTGTGCGCTTCACGGGCATATGCCAGGAATCAAATAAACTCATCAATCCTGACATCTGAATTTCCTTTGACAACTGTTGTCTGTAAAATTATTGCTGCTCAATAATCAAGAGTAGCCCCAGAAAACAAAGCTGTATTCTCCTGTAGCCGTTTGTGAAAAGCTGATGGAATAATTCATACACCCCGTGGAAAGCTGAAAGCATCCCCACTGCCTTTGGCACGGCAGTGACCTGTGTGCTGGAAGGACGGACACTGGCTTATGAAGCTGTCAAGCCCACAGTCCCCAGAGAGCCTCACTGTGCTGAGACCCTGCTCTGGGATAATACAGGATGACAACACTTCAAAAGGAAGGACTCAGGGCTGCTTTGTCAGAAGCTGGGTTATTAATAGCAATAAATACAGGGATCCCCACACAGTTGTACTGGCCACGGTGGCCAGGCTTCACTTACAATGGAAGTACAGCTCCTCATCCCCATCCTGGCTGGCTTTGCTGTACCCACACTGTCTGCAATGAGAGTGAAGATGCACACCGTTATCTGGGCAGCAGTGCCTCGCTAGGTATAAAAGCCTCAAGTCGCAGCTCAGGAACAGAGTCCAGCCCCACGGCTCGAGGAGCCAGCACATAGTTTAACCCAGCTCCCACGCTGAGAGCCAGCGCTGCCTCGTGCCTCCAAGAGCCCCTGCTGCAGGGGCTTCGCTTCGGTCCGCTCCTCCTCCCCTGCCCCAAACCTCCTCGGTCCATGCCCCAGCTCAGCTGCGGCTCCGCTCACCTCCTCCAGACCATCATGCCAATCACCATGGACACCAGCACCGTCAGCCCTGCGATGGCCACCACTGCGATGATGAGGACGGGGTTCTGCTCGCTGGAGGCCACCGTCACTGTGGGAGGCAAGCAGAGTGGGTCGGCAACGTGCCCTGGGGCAGGTCCAAGGCATGAGGCAGCCCCGGCTGCTCCTCCCAGTGCTGACCTGTGTCCTCCAGCAAGGCTGTGGGACAATTCACCTGCAGCGCCAGGCTACATTTCACCATCCTCACAGCAATTCACATTCTGGTTCAGTTCTAAAAGCTCGAGCTGGTGCAATCAGACCAACGTGCAGGGCAACACTGCAGGTGCGGACAGAGCAACCCCAGCGCTGCCACACTAGGCTCCTGGTTTTGTTAATCAGCACTGAGGAAAGGTTTCTGTTTATCAGAGGGACATATTAAAATTTATGGCTTACAAATAGTTTTCCTTCATCACATTAATCCCTTCCTTCCTGCTTTTGCAAACAGGGGTATTAGAAAGCTAAATTCTATATAAAATTTTTATTGGCTTCAATTCATTCTGAAAATGTCTTCTGTGTGGCAAATGGATGCAATTTAAAGCCCTGTTAAACACAATCTGTGGGAGTCGTACTGAGCCAGCCATTTCAGGGCTTTCATTTCTAGCCAGGGTGGATTATTAAGCTGAAGCCCTACCATCTCTCCAAGCCCTCTTTTAGTCAGTGAAATAAGATGCTTCTGGACTATAGTTATGAATGGAAACTGAAAAGGAAAAGCCCCAGCAAATAACACTGGTGCTGGCTGACCTTATTCAGCCAAGCGGCTAACAAGCCAAGTGTCTCATGAGCCAGGCCGGCAGTGGGGGTAAGCAGTTATCTCCTATCTGGGGCACACATCCAAGGCCAGCTCAATCCAAGGCTGGCCTTGCCTCCTCTGCTGCAGACGGTGCAGCTGGCCACCCCGTCTCAGCAGCGCCCGCTGTGGGCTGCACAGCATCGCAGACATGGGCAGGATCGTGCCCTTGGCCGTTACGTCAGCAGGGAGTGATGCTCACTCCCTTCCAGCGCCTGTTTGGTGGCCCCACAAAAAGGACCTGCTGAGTCCTGTTCTGGCACCAACATCACACCAAGTCAAAACAACCCTCAGTCACTCTTGCTCTGCTAAGCACTTTCTTGGGCAATCTCAGTCGAAGAGCAGAGACTGTCGCCAGTCTCTACACCAGAGAGGAGCCAGAGACTGGCTGTCCTCACTGATGCTGCACTGAGAAGAGTGAGGACAGACACCTCCAGGACAGGCAGGCCAGCAGCAGCAGTTTTGTTAAAATCAAAGAGGAAAATGCAATTAAAAGCAAGTCCTGGGAAGTACCTGCTCTTAGACCCAGAGCGGCAGAACCAGAGGAACAGATGCTGCTCCACAAAACCAGGAGCATCTGGGGCAGGAGCAGCAGCATCCCCACGGCTTGGCTCAAAGAGCCTCACGTCTGCAGGTGCGTGCGTAAGAGAAGACGAGCCTTGCCAACACTTACACTCTGCCAGCGTCTCCACTTCAATACTAGGGCTGTAGTTTCCGTAGTCCGGCGAGGAAGATGTCCGGATTTGGAAAATATAGAGGGTGCCAGGCTTCAGGTTATTGACCGTCACGGCCGTTGACGTGGTTTTCACAGTTGAGTAGCTTTGATCTCTCTGATCCTGTGAAATAATGAAATACCAGAAATCTAGCTGGACTGACAGCTGCGCCACAGAGCAGGCGCTGCACAGCTGTATCTTTGCCTCACCTCTGGGTCCCATCAGGACAGTCTATCTAAACATAAAGCCTTCAACAGAAAGAATACATTTACTAGATGTCTCATTAATAGAAATTACATGGAAAGGTCACATGAAATAGCAGATGGAGCCAGGTGATGCGCTATGAAGGCAGGCAGAGGATGGGGTGGTGGGGAGCAGCTGTGCCACCCTGCATGGCTCCTTTCCTCCTGCCTGCCCCCGCGCTGGGGCTCGGCTGCTGGCACCGTCCTGCCCCTTCCTGCTCCCCTGCTACAGCCGCCTGAGCCCTGGAGTAAATACACACGTATTAGCACACACTGGGTAATCAAAGCTGGCAGGCGGGTCTGCCAACAGTCCTGGTCCCAAGGATTTTACTCACTTGCCCTGCAACCTACAGATCCTTCCGCTTTGACTAAGGGAGAACACGACGGGCAGCCCCCCCTCCTGCAGCCGCTGATGGAGACAGGGAAGGCAGGGTGGGTTCTGCCCAGCTAGACGGCCAGTGGGACTGCTGGGCTACCTGCGCTGCTTTCACATGCCAGAGCCCAGACCCCTGTGCCTCTGGTTCCCGTGGTCTGCAAAGCAAAACAAGCCCCAGCATCCCCCTAGAGCTCCCGCAATGCTTCGTGTGCTACTGTGCAGCCACTATCGGAGATCATTTTCTCAGCCATGTCAGGTACTTCTGAACAAACTTCCTGGCAAGAAGACGAGGCCGGTGTTGCCACAGTCCCAGACTGGCGTTATCTGAGGCCACTTTCCACAGTCTCAGCACCAGCCTCTCTCGGATCCCATGCGCGCACGCTGCATCCTCATGACGCCAGAGACTAGCCCCGACGAGCGTCCCAGCCCTGCGATCTGGCAAGGGCACAGGCAGCAGCCGTTCACCGCACCGCTCCGAGGGCCAAGACGTCGCTGTGAAATGTATTTTCCATTTGATACGCTTTCCCCCTTGAATCTCCACAGTTAAAGTATGGCTTTAAAAGCAAAGATTAAGAACTAAGTTGATTTTTGTGTCAGCATCAAGAACCTTTTTTCAGTCAATAATTGCTAAACTACAGTTTGAATTCCCTACCCAAGCAGGACGTTTCCTCATTTCATATGCCCCGAGTATCTTGTTGCTGCAGCCCATTTGCACAGGAATTACGGTCTCAGGCTTCAGCATTCACCCTCACCCACAGATTCCTCCTTTCAAATCTATCAGATACTGAAAATGACATTAATATGAATCAGCTTCAAGGTAGCTTGTTTCTAAATACAGAACACCAACATGTCACCTGCACAGTTTGCTTGACGTGTAATCAGTTTCATAACGAGCCTGAGCACACGCAGATAAGGTAATTTGCGGAACTGTGTCATAAACTGCATTTATTTTGATTTAGAGCATTGTCCCTGCTCCCTGCCCACCGGCATTTCTTCTAAAATTCTCAGCCCACCACACCTGTCAAATAACAGCTATTTTTAAAATTAAGAGACTGTCAGAAAAATGTTTGTTTCTGTCCCCTCCTGTGTGGAAGGCCACTCACAGCTTACCTAAATCACAGATTCAGCGGCCCTCAGTCCTAAACCAGTGAAGACCACAAGGCCCAACACTTTCCCAGAGAGCAGGCTATGAATACAGGTGTTATCTCGTCAAAGATTTAGAAACCCAGTATGGTTTAGCAGTCCCTGTCTAGCTGGCTAATGGCAAGCACTCAAACCTCAGATTTTTAATGTCCTTGAAAAAAGCCAGCCAACGCATTTAAAAAAAAAAAAAAAAAAAGAATGAATGAAAATTATTAGCTTTACTGTTTCTCCCAGGGAGATGTCAACATTAGGACTGGATGAAATCTTGCTGCGCAGATGGGTAAAAAACCCACTAATCAACATAAACTCTACAAATAATCCAAATTTCCCAAAAGTTGCATAAGCTGATTGCATAACACTGTTGGAGAAGAAAAGACCTTAATGGCCCCATTTGAAGCACTCCTCTTACTTTCAGGTGCCAGTAAAATCTTCACAACAGCACCGTCCACAGACATGCATTCCCTCCCTTTCCCACCACTCAATCTTCATGCGGCGGGTGGTGGACTGCAACCAGCAGCACCGGCACATGCAGCACCCACCCCGGCACACGCAGCAGCCCGCGCTCCCGAGGGGCAGACCTGGCTGGCGAGGGAAATGGCCAGGAATCGGCCGGGGAGGGCTGGGGCACGACTGAGAGCCAGAGCTAGTCCCCAGAGCCTACCTTCTCGTAGTACTTGACCTCATACTCGGTGCCGTTGGCGGTCGGGAAGCCCGGCTCCTGCCACGACAAGGAGATGCTCTTCTGCTCAACTTTATCCGTGCGGATGTCAGTGACAGGAGTCGGCGCTGAAAAATCAGAGGAAAGCAGCAGGTGACGGTGGTGCTGCCGGGGGCAGAGCATCCCCCCTGCTCCAGCAGCATACTCTGCACTCTCCCTGCGGTCAGCAGCACCCAAATCCCCCTGCACCAGCCCAGCACAGCCTGCCAGGTCTGGGGCAGAGCCCCGGGGACACAGCCTGTGACGCTGCGTGCCACCACACTTCAGTTGCTTTGGTTCTGAACAGCCAAGTAAGTGCAACCAGCAGATCACAGGTTCCAAGGAATTTTATCTCTATCCTCTCATTCATCTGGGCTGCGAGTCATATGTCAGCCTGAATGTGTTCAGTTGTGGTAACTTCATTTCTGCTTCTGCCCTGTGATGCCACAGTAAAAACTTCAACAATTTAAACAGCTGAAGAGTGTGCTGCTTCTGCAGATACCAGTTCCCTCTCTCTGAATCAGGATTGAAACAGGGCAAACTCCAGGCTGGTAATCACCCAATGGGAGAAGATAGTGGTAAAATACAACAGCTTTGTAATCTGTGGGCAGCTAGTAACGCTCTGACTGAAAACAAGCATAAAACCCTAATTGCACCGCGCTGCAGAGGGGTCTGAGCACCAGCTAACGTTCGGTACTCTGAACCTGCTGCTAAGGATTTCTGGGAAACACAAAATACAATCTTTGAGCAGGAGGGCTTGTAGGACATACCAAGGCTTCTCCAGCCGCCTCCAGCCACCCTGGCACAGGCTTTGCCCCACACCACTCCGGACAGCCGGGAAGATGGGAGAGCTGCCTGCCCTACCCGCTGCCGAGCACACAGCCTGTGCCCCAGGAGCTGGCTGTTTATTTCTAGTTAGCACATGCTCCACGCTGAATCTTTCTCCCTGGCATGCGTGCTCCCGTTTAGTTCATCTCACTATGCAAGATGCACTTGCCAACTATTCCCATTTTAATCAGGTTTGGCTCCAGACAAGCTGACTTCTCCAGCACGCAGCAGGCAGCTCGCTGTCCCCAGCTATCCACAGGCTCTCTGCCTGACACCTTTGCTGTTCACAGGAGCAGAGAAGGGTCTGCCCGCCTTACCCTGCTGTGCTCATCCCTGCTTTCCCAGGGCCTCCTCCTCCGACCACCTTCTCCTGCCTTCAAGCCGCTGACCTGCGCTCAGTGCCCGTACAGCTCCCGCAGCTGACAGGCAGCAGCACTGTCTGCGCTGGGCTCCCGGCCTGCAGGCAGCATCCCAGCAGCTCTTCCAAAAGCCTCCTGCACCAGTGGAAAGCCAGCTGGACCTGTCGGACTGTCTGCAGCACCTCAGGAGCCAGCCAAGGACATGGCATCCCCTGACTGCCCAGAGCAAGGCAGCAGCGGCTCAGACGCGGTGATCTGCCCATGGCCAGGGCATTCAGCAACAAGAGGAGGGAGGAAGGGACTGCTTAGGTCGTGCTAGGACATCAGTGTCTTTGCTGCAAAGGTACTAGTCAAGAGAGACACTAAATATTTTAGTAGGGCAAATAAACTTTGTACCTGGTGCCTTGATAAAAGCTTCTATTGCAGCCCCTCGCTCTGCTTTGGATTGATTAGAGAGAAAATTAGGATTGATTAGAAAAACTGACCTCACCAGTGGCTGAACACGCCAAGTAAGGTCTTCACAGCTCTCCTGGGGCAGTGCCACAAGCTGTCCTGGTCAGGAGGCAGAAAGTCTCCTCTCCAGCTGAGGAGAGAACAGGGAACAGCAGAAAAGCCTCCCATAACTGTGGCTTTGGGTGGCCCAGCCTGCCCTCAGCAGCCATCAGCCTGGCCACGGCTGGAAGGCACAGTCCTGGCACAAGGAAGAGCGGTCCCTGGATCACCCCGGGAAGCACCAAGGGCCAGAACACACCAAGGCGAAGGGGCTGCAGTGACCAATTCACCCGCTTACACCAGCGGCCCTGCAGCAGGCACAGTGAAAGCTGCATGGGGAAATCGGCTGCTTCTAGCTTGTCCCACTTCTCCATCAAATCAGGACATTTGCTGGACCCTGACTAACCCACAGAGACTCCTGTGGAGAGGAACAAGTCCCTGGAAAGTAAACTTAAGTATCTGTGAAATTTTGTATTTATTACTTAGCTCATTAATCTTTGCTGAAGAAAAAAGTCCTCCTGATGTTTTATTCATGATGACTTGCTCATTGATTCCAAGTCCCTTCGGCTTCTGCTGAAAGAGCGGGAGGACCCGAAGGGCAGCCGGGAGCTCCCGCGCTCGAGCGAGCTGACAGCCCCTGCCCACAGCTCCCTCTGCTGCAATCAGGCTGAGTGTCCTTTCATGTTTTTAAAAGTAGTTCTCTGAGTAAAGACGCTGGCCCCAGAGCTGACCTTTAAGGGGATACCAAACTGTCCATGTGTAAAGAAGGGGAAGCAAGCTCACCCCGGCAGCACGAAGCAAGGCAGAAAGGTTATTAACGCTCCCACCAGGCCAAGCGGGACAGGACCCCTTTTGGACCTCCCGCATTTTTTGCCCAGGCTTTTCGCACAAGGGAGGCCTGAGACTCCTCCAGCACAGCAATCCCACGGCGCACATGGTGCTGCCGTCCTCCTCGCACCAGTCTGTACCACAGCACATGGGAAATGGGCAGCGCCAGCAGCACCCGTGTGCGGCAAAGGTTCCCCTCCTCTGCCAGAGACCTTCAACCCTGCTGGTACCGTCAGGAAGCCCTGTGCCCTGTCGAGGTGCTACTTCAAACACCAATAATGAGTATGACGGAATTTGCACCGGTTTGGCACACTTTTGCTCCAAACCTGGCAAATTGCTCCTTATTCCCACTTCATCAGAGCCAGGTTTAGGCTAGCACAGGCTGTAATATGGCATTTGCTGCTGGGGCGGAGTGGTGAGAATGACTTTCATGGGCAAGAAGTGTTTCAGTAAGATAAGAAAAAAAAAAAAAAGAGAAATATTCTCAACTTCCTTCATCAGTCTCATAAAGACACACTGACCCACGTGCACAAACAGAAATGCACACGGGCACGCTCACAGCTTTCATCGCTGGGACAGCAGGGTAATCCCCACCACGAGCCTGTGGCCTCTGCATGAGCACATGTCACCGCACGTTTTACAAAACAAGTGATACAGGCGGCTGAGGCCAGCCTGACACTTAACTTGAGTTTTGCTCCTGTAAACTAAGTTAAGTGCTCCTTGCTGTTTTATATAATTCCCATCAATAAAATATCACACAGATGCCCTTCTGTATCTCTGAATCTAGCAAATGGACTGAAGAAACCTGAACAAGTGGTCCTGACTGTTAACAAAGTCATCGGGAAAAATCACACTCATTTAGTGATGGGCTGTAGACCAGAACCCATGGTACATGCCAGGAAAGCAGGCACTAGCCTCAAACATGTTTAAAAGGCATTAAAGAAAATCACACAGACTATAAAGCATTTCACACTGTGAAAAAAATGTGTTTCCCATCAATATTTTAAGCTCGCCTAACATTACCTCTATTCTGAAAAAGCAAACATTAAATTATTCACCACTCTGCCTGATTTTATAAACTCCATTCTGTTGCTGGCGGTGGGTTTACCCCTCTTAATTAACCAGTATACCAGCAGAAAAGGCATAAAACTAGGTGTGGCCACAGTGTTTCTCCACTGAATGACCCGCTGCATCCAAAACCCAAAGGGGACCCTTGAAGAGGGACAACAGCAAGCACTTAAAAATGGAGCTGCACCAAGTGCCTGCAGGCCAGGCAGCAGGAATAGCCTCTTTGGTGCCCAGCCCCAGCACCCAGCGCCTCCAGGAACGCTCTCTCTGCACCTTTGCGGGACTGGGGCAGCTGAGCAGACACGCAGCAAACGAGAGCAGACCACAACCCGTCTGTTGTGCTCCCCACGTGGGGTGAGCGGCAATCAGACGGAGAGAAGTCCCCATCGCCCCCGAATACCTCTGCCGCCCTGCACCACGGCACAGCTCGCACTAGGGAGAGCCAGCCGCTCCCCTCCGTCACCAGTTATTAACACTGCAACGCAGAAAACGCACTGGGCACTGTCCGAGGCAATGCCTGCCCCAGCATCCTTCTTTCCAAACCAGAGAAGCAGCCTCATCAGTTACCGTACAGCTCTTCCAGGTCCAGTTCTCACTGCGTGGGGAGCAAAGACCCCGTGAGCGCAGACCCTCGCCCTGGAGCCGGCTCGTCCTGTGGACCCACCGCCCCTCCTGGCTGGGGCTGGGCTGGTGTTGCCGCACCAGCAACAAGCGGGCACAGAGAAGTCTACTTCAGAGGACCTAACTCAGCACAAACCGCTTCTCTGTAGACTCAGAAAGGAGAATGCATTTCGGCACTGGCTGCATTATTAATCTGCAACAGATTTAAAAGCCCTTTAAGATAGGAGCCTATCCCTGCTGGGAATATAAATGACATCGTCCCAGAGTGTACATTTACATAGCTAATGCAGCTCTACTCCTGCAGGTAAACAGCTCCGTTCTCTCCTCAAACACTTTTATTTAGTCCCATGCTGGGGCCAGATTAGAAAAAACACAGTATTAATTTTGCCTCCTGCAGACTAAATAGCATCTTTTCTTTTCCCCTGCAAATACAATGAACAACTGCTAATTCCCTCTTGTGACTGCTGAAGGGGAAGGGCAGTGCGAAAGCTGCACTCAGAGCTATATTTAGAGGAGCAGGGATCTGACAGCTAAATAGGGTCTTGTTTCTTTGTTTAATTTTTCCTCTGAGTTTGCGTATCTGCAGCCAGAGCTTCCCTGCTGCTGCAAATCACTTCCCTGAGACCATTGCATCGCAGCTGCCAAGGAAGTCACTGCTGCTCCAGGCATCCCTCAAGTCTCCCTTTCTCCTTATCTCTGGCCCCATCCGGCACTTCTGTGATGGGCTTTAATGACGAGGGGCTCCAGGGCTCAGGACTCGCTGGAGGTGGCACACTCCGCAAACCGTCCGTGCCAGCCGTGGCTCCGCGTCCTGCCCGCGCCACCGCCTGCCCGCGCAGGGTCCCATCCCACGCAGAGCCCTCCTCGCAGCAGGGAGGCTCTTGCCCCAGAGGGGTGTTACAGGCAAACCAGACTGAGAAGCCACTTCCCCAGGAGATGACCTTCTCCCCCTCTTTGCCAATAGGTGCAGGTTAATCATCACTGTCACTTCTCGCCCACAGTGCCAAATCAAGAGGAACTGGGCCACCTGGGCACCTGCAGACGGAGCAGCTCCAGCCTGGCACTGCCCCAGGAGGGGACACCTTCGGCAGCAAAAAATTTAAGTGTTTCAAGAAACTTCCCGAGCCTCAGCTGCTCAGCTAATTCTGAGCCACCATCTGCATCCGGAGACTTGACAGCTCGACAAGAGACATTGATTTTGAACAGATTACAAGATTAATTATGCCATATTCTTTATGCATATTTCAGTTCCTTCAGGAGTACACAGTGTTGAGTAAGGGGTTGAGATTCTCACTTATCCAGAAGAAAAGCTGTATTAAACAGATGAACGGCTAGGGCATGGGTTGGTATCACAGTCCTGCGGCTTCACTCCCTACAGAGGACAGGGCACTTGCTGCCCTTACCCAGCCTCTTGTCCCCGGCTCAGACCTGAAGCTCCAGGCAAGGACACAGCTCCTGAGCACTGGTCCCTCTGCCCAACACCAGGCAGAAGCCTCTGGAGGAACAGCTTGTTATTAGACCTTGTTGAGCTCACCCCTCCCTAGCTTGTACGCTGGCTCAGGAATAGCCGGAGCTCAGGAGACAGAAGATCTTCCCAGAGCTAAATCCATCCTTGAACAGCAAAGATCCTAATGAGAAATGACACCTCCACTGAAGAGCAGTCTGCGGCACAGCATCCACCCAACGGATTCACAGAAATTATTATATGAGGGAAGAGAAAGCAACGACACACGCAAAAACATTTGATCAAGTGGTGGGAAAATTATTTATAACAAGATCAAAGTTTAATCTCTTCAGATGAAATTGTTGGCCAATTCCTGCCAAGAGGTATGTGAGGATCATCTGTCTCCATTAACTGTGGCTTGGCAAAGGGCTTTCATGCAAATTAATAACGTAACCACAGAGGAACAGACAAGGACACAACAAGCCAGAGCTGATTTTCCTTAGGCACAGCTAACAATTGAGGAGGGATCAAACCCAGCCAGGGGCCCCATCTGCACAGGCAGGCTGGGTGCTCACTTCACCTCACATAAGGGAACAGAAATGCAAAACGTAAAGTGGAAGGGGACACTTACAGTAAGAAATTGTGCCACAGACTGACATAGAAGAGAGCAATTAAATCAGTTTTTTTGTTTCCAAAGGACGGCCAATATTGGAATTATCTATTTTAACGAGGGTTTTTTTGTGAATAGGCTGAAAACGTTGCTTCTTTGAAGGTGCTTTTATTTTGATTTGTAAATTCAAACGGCAGCTAGATCGCAGAGCAGACTTGTCCCTTTGGAGGAGCCCAGGCTGTCACCACGCTCACTGCCACCCACCTGTGAGCCAGTGCAGTGGGAGACAACGGGGCCACAGGCTCCTCCAGTACAGCCAGCTCCTCGCCTGCCCGTGGCACCAACCAAAACCCCCCCGGGAGTGTTGCAGCTCCGTCTCCATCTCCCCCTCCTGCCTGCGCTGCCTGCCGCCGCTGAGCACCACGTCTGTGCCACCTGAGCAAACTGAGAGGAACTGGGGCACCGCGGCAGCGTCAGGCGCGCAGAGCCCGAGGACAGCGCCCGCGCCACCTCCAGACCCGCGTCCTCCCAGCGACGAAGCCACAGAACCGGCTGCCGAGCAGACCACACGCCCCAGAGGTGACGCGCAAGCGTAAGACAGCACGGGCAACTGCTTTCTTGGCGCGGTGGGGGCGAGGCACCGCTCACCTTCAGCCGTCAGGTGCGCTACGCGGCAGCCATACCTGCGAGGCTGATGGAGACGTTCACCTCGGCGTACTGCTGCCCTGACAGCGGGCTGACGCCCGAGACGCCGTTGACAGCCGCCACGCGGATGGTGTAGTTGATGTGAGGCAGCAGGTTCACCAGGGTGACGGTCCGGTCCACGAGCCCCGTCTGCTGCGGCACAAAACCCACGCTGCTGCCGCACTGCTCGCAGCGGCCCCGCGGAGCCGCCGGGCACTGGCTGCACCACAGGCTGTAGGTCAGGTCGCTCCGGCCACCCGCGTCAGCCGGGGCACTCCACTCCAGGACCAGCGACGACTGCCGCAGGCTGTAGACCAGGTTCCGTGGGGCAGAGGGCGGACCTGGAAGCAGAAGAGTGTCTGTGCACAGGCACCGGGACAGCCGGGTGCTGCCTGGGGAGCAGGGAAAACCTACGGGTCCTCTGGGAGCAGCAGCACAGGCACCCGTGGCAGAGCAAGAGAGCACGGTCCCGGGCAGCCGCCGCACGTGGCAGCACAAGGGGATGCGGATGCATCGATGCGTGCGGCACGGTGGGGACACCAGACGGAGGATCCCCGCCGGAGGGACGGGTATGCACGGCAAGCAACAGCTCACACAGCGCATGAGGAGCGCCTGGCCGGACCTGGCACCTCCCTGGGGATCGGCTGGAAGGGCCCCAGGAGCCCCACTGCTGGTCGGACACGGCCCAGCCATGCTTGCCTTCGGGCAAAGCGGGAGGGTTTTTCATCGCTGTGCGGGCAGTTGTACAGCATCCATCACTGGAGTAGCTGGGGTCCAATCCAATTAACTGGAGGCCATTTAATTAAAATCTGTGATCTATATTGACTAAATGACCGTGCCCTAGTTTTGCCAGGGAGTCTGCAAGCCCGACCAACGCGTCTGTCTCAGCAGATTGCAGCCTCAGCCTGCAAGCTTTGTGGCGTAGGGACAGGACAGCCCCTCCATCCCCTCCCGACTGGGGCAGTACCCCAGTGCGGACAGGGCTGCCCAGGGACAGCAGCTCCCATGGGCCAGCACAGGCTGGCACGTGCTGGCAGGGGGACAGGCTCGGACAGCCTCCCGGGCATCCGCTCGGCTCTGCACCACGGGACAGACACAGTGTCTGGATCCCCGTTTCCTCGCTTTACAAAGAGCTGCCGTTTCAGTGAGACGTACGTGTGCAGGAGGCAGATGGTGGGTCTGATGGAGACCTGGAGTAGTTCTTCTGGCATGAACAGAACGTGGAGGCTTCCTCATGCGTGAAGCTGTGCTCAGGGCAAGGGGAGCAGAGAGGGAGACGGAGGGAAAGCTTGTAAAATCCAGGAAGGCAAGCTGAAAAGACAGAGAGAGGCAGTTATGGGAGGAACACCACAAGGTGAATGGGAGACACGTTTGATGACTGCATTTCCCCGTTTCTTGGGACATCCTTTGCCTGCCACTGGCCAGCAGATATCAGCCTCCAGGCTACTTTCCCTGAGCACCTGCATGATCCTGGCACCAAGAGAGATGTGCCTTTGGTTTGACCCAGAAGAGACATTTAGATGCTGTAGCTCTGCACTGACCTCCAGGCTGGGGGACTCTTTCAAGGGGCTGGGGAGGGGCTGGAGGAATGGTCAGACATCCAGACGGCTGAGGCAACATGCAAAGGGAGCTGGAGGTTCTGAAGGGACATGGGGGACAAGGTGGCTACGGAAAGATGCAGGATATGGAAAACACATGGCTTAGGGTTTAGAGTCAGGTGAGCAGAGCAGAAATGACACGGGAGCCACAGCAAGACTCAGCAACAACCCCAAAACGAGAGGAATATTGAAAACAGAGAAGTCGGAGACCTCATCAGTCACCAGAGCTTCATATACAAACCCAAGTCACAAGGCCATGTCACTAGCAGCTACAGCTTTATCATTGTGGATTATACAGCAGTCACTGTGGACAGCGAGGTATGTGCTGAAGTTAAACAGTAGTATAAATTTTCTTTTATAAGTCATACACAGGCTTCCCTTAATACTTCGAGAAGCACCTTTGATACACAAACAAGTAATTCACACACCGGTCAAGGATTTGCTTGATCTTTACTACCAGCAGCATGCAGCCTATAAGCAATACTCCTAGCAGGACACCCAGAAGCTATGAAAGACTTATCGCTTCATGAAAACAACAACAAAGGCTGCAAAACTCCATAAAGCAGTTCGCAACAGTCTCAGTTTGACCTTAAAACATCTGAAAAGGAAGCAGCCTGCATACAAACGTGTGCCTGGCATTGCTGGGTGTCCCCAGCAGTAAGGGATGGGGCAAGTGTGCTCAGCGCACGCTCCTGCCGGCCGGCGCAGGGGTCCCCTCCGGCTGGCAGACCCTCCACACTGAGAGGTGACCCCCAGCAAGGCCAGCCCGAGGGGCAGGAGTTTGTCTCAGCTGGATTTCAAGCCAAACAGAAGCACTCACATTTTGCTTGGCTGCTTCATCTTCTTGATGTGGTGCTGCTGTCTGCTATCCCTTCATCAGCTGCCTGAATATTTAAACTTAATCACTTGTAAAGTTCCTAGATGAACAGCTCCAGTAACGCAGTCCCCTCTCTTATCATTTTTAAGTAGTTGGCTGCTGAGACTGTTCCTTTTAAAGCAGATTATTCCAGTGCACTCTGGTTCATTAATTTTTAGCATGATATAAAGCTGGCAGCTACAGCTGTGATCTGAGGACAAAGCACTAGACATAGCACAGGGCAGGGAGAATCCTTCCCTGGGACGCTGAAAATGGGTGAACATTTAAGAGGAGGATATTTCACCTACCACAAGGCCTTTAGAAATTCAGTGCCCTACAGTCACACATGGGGAGGGACCACAGCAGCGTGGCTGAGGTTTGTACTCCCAGCGGTCCCTTCATCCCCTGGCCACCGGCACACAACAGACAGCAGCTTGGCAGAGCTGAGAGCAGCATCACACATGAGATTTTTGCTTTTCTTACATAACAGATACAGCCTTTCAAGAGCTGCCTAAAAGCCTTGCTCTTTGCCAGACAAGATCTTGTGCTGTCTTGCCACCCAACACAAGCAAAGCCTGCAGAAAGCAACAGATGTGGCCTCCTCAAGCCCATTCCAGTCATGCCCAAGTAATGAAGAGAGACTTCCTTGTAACTGGAATGGAAATTGCAACTTTCCAACTGATGTGGACTCAACGTTACATTTCTATAGCAAAACTCAAGAGTTAAATTGTTAAAATGGAGAATTAAAAAAACCCAAAACTTTTTAAAACTGAGGGAACCAAACCCAGCAGGTTATTTCTGGGCTCCTCTTGGCTGTGATTCCTGGCTGAAATGGACAAGACAAAGCATTTCAGGGCATGCTGTGGTCACCCAGACACAAAGGGCAGCCTCATCGGTGGGCTCTGGCCAGCTGAGCGGATGACCGAGCTGGACATCGGGACCCTGCAGCAGTCACCGGAGACATGCAGGCGTTTCTTCTCTGCCTGACCTGCCTGCGATGTTGGCACTGGGTGAGACGATCCTGTGCCAGGAGCCCTCGTTGCTCTCACTGGCTGCAAGGGAGGCCCAGACACCTTCACCAGCTGTCACTGCCTGCTGGACAGCTGGAGCATCCTCTCCCAAGAGACGCTGGAGGAGGGATTTCTAGGAAAATATGCCTTTCTAGGAAGAAGAATTGACATTTGCTCCTTGATCTTGCAAGCTCTCAGCAACAGCTGCTGCCAGTATGGGACTGGAGAGCCTGCGGTTCTGTACTCACCTCCCCTATCTCACAGTCTGCACGCCTCCAATACCGGATAAAACTAACCTTTAAAAGCACGGGCTTGACAAACACAACAGAGAAGTAAGATTAAGACAGTGAGCCACAATACATAGTAAATGTCACTCCCTACCTAGGGTGCTAGATAAAACAGGAAAAACTAGCAAATGTTTAAATTACTCCCAAAACTTCCAGCTTCCTCTTTACATTTGAGAAACCAAACCAAAACTAATGTTACATTCACACAATGGAGACATAGTTTGCCTTTTGCTTTAGTTAGGCAGTACTGACCACAGTACAGGGCAGAAATATCACCAGTGGCCCACTAGTGATCCCAACACCCCACACACGGAGGGCACAGTCACTTCCAGAGAGCGGAAGCCTGAGAGCACATCCTACCCCAACGGGGGCAGCAGCCAGATTTCAACAGAGAAACCCAGCACAAGCACCGAGCACTTGGGGGACTCTGCTGAAAGAGCCACTGAGAGCGAGCTGAACACAGGCTGTGCCCATCCCGAAGAGGCAGAGGATTGGCAGACCCCCAGACGCCGCAGTCCCTGCACGCTGGGGACAAGGTTTGAGCTTCCCCAAACCCTCGAGCATCTCCTCCCGGCTCTGCAGAGCGGTGACCCGAGCGCAGTCCCAGAGCCGGGGCTCACGCTGCCACAGAACCGGCCCTTCTCCCAGCGGCTGGAGGACGCGGGGAGACGTGTGCCCTGAGAGCAGAGCCGGGACGGGACGGGGGCTCGTGGGCTTTGGTGCTGCACATCAGTTGCAGCCTCCATCTGCTGCGGCACCAGCTCAAACTCATCCCTCCCCGCGGGGAGAAGCCTATCTCGTTACACCATCAAAGCCTGAACGCTGGTGCGAGATCCCTGCTCGCACCCTCTGTCAGGCAGAACAGAAAAATCAATCTTGTTCACAAACTTGATGGGACCTGAGCACTAAACCCAGAGCATGCTGCCGCCATTCCTCGCATTTAACGGCGAGTCTCACAGTCACATAAGTTTGACATCTCCTTGTAGGAAACTGAATGTTTTCCATTAGAAGCATTATTCAGGCTGATCCTCCCAGGTTTTTAATAGCTAGAAGTAAGTTTACAGAAGTGCCTGTCAGAAGGTATGTCAGTTAATAACTGTACGGAATGCCTCAATTTGCATTTCTCAGAAACACAGGCACCATGACCCTGCATGAGTGTGTCCCACAGGGAGCTTGGGCGCAGCTCAGCTGATGGGCTTACTTTTTAATTTTGTTTCTTGGTTGTCTGAATCTTACACTTCAGAAGAACAAAAGCACCCCAGCACATGTGATGCATCATGTGTGCCTCTCCGTTTCTTTTCTCAGATAAACTCCCACCCTCTTCCACCTCATCCTACAAGTGTTTTTCTTGGTCCCCAGCTGGTTTAGGTGTCCCTGTTATTTCACAGTGCTCATTTTTGCAGTGGGTATGTGACAGCTCTCAAGAGATCAGGCCATTAATTTATAGGATGAAATTCTCTTTTTTGTATCCTATTTTCTATCCTATTCCTTGTCCTCTGGTACTACCACAACTTAATTATTAAACAATAAAATTCAATAATGCATTCTCCTAGAGCCAAAGAGAAGCAGCTGGATGGGTCAGACAGATTAATTGCCTCTCTCCAGCTCCATCATTGCTGCCCACACAAGCTACTCCCTGTTCACGAGGCGTGCCTTATTCATTTCACTGACAGAGAGAGCACATGTTCCCTCCTTGATATAACACTGTACACACACACGATCAAACTAGTAGCAGAACAAGCAACATTGATTTGTGCTGCAGCTTGGCAGATTACCCGGCATGATGCACCCATGGGAAGGGTTTTTCTTACCGACTCATCTGCCACAACTCCTCGGACAAGAGCGGATGGCTCTATCGAGAGAAGGCAACGTCCTCTCTCACACCCAGTCTGTGCCATAGGGAGAGCAGGGGCAATTGAGGATGCAGAATTGAAAAATGCATGGTTTCCTACTCAACTGGCATGGGACAGCTTTAATTTTCCCTCCCAAGCAGTTCAGACATCTCCATCTCACAGGACCATGAAGCCTGCCAACCAGATTTTTCTGCCAGCGGCTCCTAGGCATAACCTTCCTCTCCAGCCAGGGACTCGGAGTCACAGCTCCTAGGATGCCAAAGCTTTTCCTTCACCAGCAAGAATCTCAACATTTTCTAAGCCAGTTAGCTGCATCTTCAAGTTTTGGCTTAAAAAATGGCAGAAGAGATCCTGATTAATCTGCAAAAGGGCATCGGAGTTTGAGCAGCTTTATCTTGTTAATCGATGAACAGTGATTAAAAGTGACTCACTAAGTGCATCAAGTAGGACAACCCGACTGCAGAACACAGGCTGCGTAAGCTCCAGGGTTGATCGTAGTCGCTGTTAAAGTGAAGCATGGCCAAGATTTTGCATGCAGCAGTAAAATGAAGTTATTAATCACCCTGGCAGTATTTACTAGCTGGTCAGCAGCCTTTTACGTTGTGCACTTATGATAGTCAACTGTTGCAGTGATGGGTATCTCAAACAATTAAGTTAGCCTCTGTTTTCTTTTTGAAGTATGGAAACATTAACCACACTGACAAGCAGGAAACTGGGACAGAAAAACTGTACGATTTGCACAAAGTCATACAAGACAAATAGGACCAAGAACAGGACTCGGGTCTCTGGAGGTCCAGCCAGTGCACTGACTGCACAACTAAAGACAGAAGCTTAAGGATTCACAGCTTTCCTCTGCAAATGCTCTGCATGTTGGTTTACACAGAGAAAGAAAAAAATGGCTTTTAACCAAATGAGAGCAAAGACTGAATCCTATTCCAGCAGCCTCTTGGACAGGCACTGCTCCTGCTAGCGTTCTCCCATGGAGCAGATAAGCTCAATCCAAAACTACTGTCCAGAGAGCACTCCCCCTCCCCACAGACCCACGGCTTCCACATGCAATCTTATTGAGAGCAGAGCCGAGCAGCACGTCTCTGACTGTAATTGCATTGGCAGCAACTTGCCTCCTAGGGAAAAGACAATCTTCTTTAAAAGAGCAGACAGCCTGGGTGAGTGAGCCAAGGTGCAATCCTGTAACTCGGCAAGTTTAAAGAAAATTCACCCTCTGCCACCCGCCCTGGGGACTGCACGGCTGGGGACCACGTCGCTGTGGCTGTGCCCCTGGGGGAGATGCTGCAGATGTCAGCAGCAGCGGGAGGAAGGGAAGGATCCCTCCGGCGCCTGCTCAGCAGAGGAGCCTGCGATGGACACGCTGCGGAAGCAAATTCTACTTCCACAGAGGAATCCAGAGCAGAGGCTCTCCAGCTCCGTCCTGGCTACGTGACTCTCAGCCCTTCAGCTGAGTCCAATGTGACTTTCCTGCACCTATACCTGGTGTTGATCCCGCTGCCAGCTGAGGCATTGAAGCCGTCTGTCCTTCCCCAAGCTTGTGCAAGCACCCGACTGCTCTGCACAGCGTAGCTGCATCAGCTGCAAAATGTTTTGTAAATTGCGCAGTGGGTTTCAATAGACAAATGCGAGCATCAGTACAGGAGCATTCACCAACACTACCCCAGACGCATCGCAGGGTGCAGTAAAACCAAAAATCCATTTCCTGCGGCTTACAAGTCTCTTCTAACTAAAGAGTGTTCATCATTTTGCAGAGAGGAAGGGGCCGAGACCTAAGTAAATACTGAAGCTGAGCATAAAATATTAAGAGAATGAGCACAAATGGAAGATTAAATACTAGGCTGAAATTGCTTCATATCATGGATTTAGGATAAAGCTACTTAACCCAGACAACTTCATGTTAATACTAATACAAAAATCAGGCAAAACCCATCAAACGTACTTCCTGCCTGTCTCCATAGCTGGAAAAAAACCCATGTGGTTGCACATGTTCTCTTCTCCGCTTCCCCAGTCACACCGTGCTATGCCACAGACAGAGGAGGACTCACCTGAAGATCCCACCCGGGGTGCAGCTCAGGAGGACCCTTTTAAAGACCATTTCAGGATGCCGCTCTGGGTCTGTGCTTCTCAGCCCACCCGCATAAAACCAGTGACAGACACCAGCACGGCCTCCTCTCTCGCCTTTGGCCATGACCCCCCTTCCCCTCCTGGACCTGGATGTGGATACGGACCACCACAGCTCTCGCACCCAGGCCCCAGACCCGCACCACGCAACGGAGATGCCACTTCCTAATGAAAGTGTTATTAACGATTCTGTTAAGAGCGACCATGCTGAGGCACAATACCCAGCCCGGGGCAGTCAAAGGGTCCGGCAACAACCCCGCTGCCAGGCAAAGGGGACGGGAAGGGGCACGCAGCGCAGCTGCAACTCTGCGCAAGCATGGCCGTGCTAGCGTCAGCGCCTGGCGAAGACCACGGCCTTGGGTCCGGTCCTCTGGCCACGAGCAGGATAAACCCCTTGCCGGCTGTGGAAGGCGTTTGCTGTCTCAGCAATGAGCTCCAGCAATGCACGTCACAGGCACGCTTACCCCTCCTTGCTGTCTGGTATCATTTTCTTCATATCAGAGTTTGTTGGTTTGTTTACACCCTCCTCAGCGTTTAGTCTTAATACTTTTGATGGGTTCTGCCTTTTTTTTTTCCTCCCCAAACTGTTGCAGGTCAGCTTGTTGACCCACAAACCTTGCAGATATCTTCGAAGAAAGAAAAAAAATCCACGAAGGACACTGCCTGCGTTAGCACTATTGAACTTCTTCATGTTGCTGAACTCCTGCAGATAGTGGAAGAGCCGTGTGTGTGCCAGCATGAATCAATAACGCCTGCAGTTTCACTCAAAATGCCTATACAGTCATTTATAATTAACACTACAACTTGGTTGTCTTCCAAAATCAATTCCTTTCCATTTTTTGTCATGAAATTGTATTTGACAAAGTTCATCTGCTTTTAACGTGTGTTAATTTTCTCTGCTGAAGTAGGCATTCATAAAAATGCTATTTAGGAAAGAGAGCAGCTAGGGGAAACAAGCAGCCGGCACTGAGGGGGTGCCGCAGCGAGAACCATTACAGCACCCAGGGGTCGAGACACCCCAGCAGACCGACGGTCCCTCCCAGCGAAGGACAGACTCGGAGCACTGGCCCCCCCGAGCAATTAGACTTGCACCCAACCCTCACTTAGCCATGGTCAAACTTGCAATTGCAACCATCAAAACAGGATGGGGGAAAAAAAAAAAAATACAAGACAAAACTCTACATCATACTTACTGGGGTCTTGGATTCGTTGGTGTCCAGACTGGAAACCACCCCTCCCCGGTCAGGGCGGCTCCTCCGAGACCTTCCCGCGGGCAGGTCTGCCCAAGGCAGGCAGGACCCGGAGCAGGCAGGCGGGATCCCCCTCCCCATCCCCTCCTCACTCACACCTCCCCGGGCTGCCGCTGGAGTCTCCCTCCAGGCCCCAGGGTCGCTCTTCCCGGGGTCCTCCCTTCCGACACAGCAGTCCAGTTTTACTTGAGAAATGTTAATTGCACACCAGTCCCCCACAGAGCCCCCCACCTCCAGTGGGGCAGGGCAGGTCTGTGCCCGGTGCACGCAGGGCTTACCCCAGGAGCACAGAGAACAGAGGTGTCTGCTCCTGGGATTGACGTACCTTGAGGCACACTAAAGGTCCGTGCCAGCCCCTTCGAGCACCGAGGGGAAGAAGTCCTCCGCTCCCCACGACGCGGGCCGCCAGTAAATGGCGCACACCACGCACCGCATCACATAAAACATGAAGTCGTTCTCAACGCGTGTCTCACAGGAGGTATTGCTACCGCGGACCCCTCGCCGGACCAGGCTGGCACATCCAGCCTCCATCCACCTTAATTTCATTATCAGGCCAAGCAAGTCACTGTTCATTATGTTTCAAACACTTTGTCAACACTTGAGAGGTGCTTCAGACCAGCACAGCAGGAGGGACGGGGCAGCAGTCCCCAAGGAGGAACAGAAAGATCAGCATCGGAGCAGGCAGCCGGGAAGGATGGCTGCCAGCGAGCGCCCGCAGACAAGGACAGGTTGCCCAAAACCAGACAGGGCACCTTGTGCAAAACACACTGACAGAATAGAGTTTCGGTGGTGTATCGAGCTGGTCAAAGAGCCTTGTCAACAAATGTCCTCGGGTAATACAGAGGCTCCTGTCTTCCCCTTACATGCTGGGTTTGCAATCTTGCCTTGCCTTATTGCAAAAACTGTAATCAATACTTTGCAGGCAGAGAGCAACGCCGCTACAGAGCCCCACTGTGAGGAAGGGGAAGAAATCATGTCCAATCTCCATACCTGTGCAAGGACAAAGTCAGTGCGAGAGAGCGATCAATATGAGCACTGGATCGGGTCTCCAGCTCCTCTTGGAGGTACTCTGCCTGCCAGGACGAATATTTCAGGCTGTACCACCCAAGAAAAGTCCAAAGGCAGCTCGTCTTCCGCAAACTTTTTTTTGTTTTTTAATAACTGGTTTTCAGTAATACTTTTCAGCAGCCTACAGTCCAACACATTCCCAGCATGTCTGAAACCTTTAGGACAATGCTACTCTACAAATTATTTAAGAAGGGCAAAAATTAAAGAGCACTGAAATGAAAACCTATGTCCAAAGGCTGTAGATCTTTGTGCATCTCCAACAATGAGCTCTTAATAGCTGAAATTAAATTTAGTGATTTAGTCCAGAAGAAAATTAAATACCCAAGAATATTTAGTAAGACAGTCTTGAAATAGCTAAAAGAATGCATTTGCTCAAATTCAGTGCTACAGCAGTACCGAACAGAACCTCATTGCTATTTATGCAGGAATGTTACTCAAGGACACACTAAAGTAGGCACATCCACTGAGCCAACTGCAATTTACTGTTGTCTCTTTCAGTTCCCTAATGTATCTACCAAATGATTCCCTGCAAAGGACTGACTGACCTGCACCTCCAACGCACCCTACTCCTGCCAAGTGCTTTATCTCACACAACCTCCCTTAGCCATGGGCAAGATATGTTTCCCCCTGTATTTCAACAGAATAACCAGCATGTCCATCTACCAGCCAGGTATCTATAAGCTTAAGCCTGACAAGAATTCTGCAAACGAATTGCGATGCTTGTAATTTTCTGAGTAGTTTGCTTTAAATTGAGTGTCATAGAGTAATTTGTGTCTGGCTCTGCCACAATTTCCATAGCCATAATTATTTCAGACACACCGTAAAACAGCAATATAATATGCAATCCCGAATAATAAATATCTCCAAGCTCGATCATTACTCCAAAAAGAGACTGAAGAGAAAGCATATTTTACATGGGCGTTTCATATGCATCACTGATGGAAAGCAGTATCTACCATAAGGCATTACAGCTACCGCAGAGGCTACCACTACTGGGCAGATGGAGGTAGATACTCCAAATTCATTTAGTACAAAGTTCTCCATGCCTTCAAACTGTCACTTTGCCCAGGTCACGAAGGTGCTCCAGCCACAAGACCCAAGAGGAGAAAGCCAAACCATAATTCAGAAAGGAAACTGAAGTATAAATATCCTCAGTGATTATTCCTTCAGCAACAGGCACAGATTTACTCCCACAGCCCCCACTTGATATGTAGCCCCTGTTTCCCATCCCACTACCACCCAGGGCAGCCACGGTGTGCCTGGCTCCAGCCCTGACAAGGGCTGCTAAACCTGCACATCAGCACTAGCCCTGCGAGTGCAGTAGCTGTCTGCAGGATGCCGGTGGCTGCATCAGTGATGAAAGTAAAACCTGGTGCTTTGTGCAACTTACAGAATCCCAGGAGAAAAAATAAACTTATTATGCATAATACTCAAGCATCAGTCAGAAGATAAAATAAACTCCAGAAGCACATACAGGTTTGTAAGCTGATGTATAAAAGATGAAACAAATCAAAAGCCCCAAGCGCTGTACATTTGGATCCTTCTTTTTTGTATTTAAATGGACAAGCAGACCTTAGGCTTCAGGAGGTGTCTTTGCACTAAATGACAAAACAGTGTAATTTATTATTCTAAATTTCTCTAACTTTCAACTGAACTATTTATTTTGCCTCTAAGGACACTGTAGTGACATGATGCCTTGATGGGACACATGCGACGCACAGGAAAGCATCTTGCCAATACCACTTCCCACTCCTGCCCCAAATTTTCGCTCAGCAAGAGCAAGCCCTGGCCATGCAGAGCACAAGTGTGCTCGATTTCCAAAAACATCTTCCAGAAGGAGGTAGCCTGCTCAGGAAGTCTCCAGGCGCTTTCCTTCATCCGTCTCTGCTACCAGGTAAATGAAGGGGCCAATTCCCAGAACAACAGGAGGGATCACGGGTTGGTCTAAAGCCTTGCACTTCCACCCCAGAGGCTCTCCCCAGACCACAGGGAGCACAGTCTTTGCCTGCACCCAGAGACCGCTCTTACACGTCCCACCGAGCCGCCAGCCGCAGCAGGAGTACCACTGCCCACCGGCCCCTCGCAGCAGAGAGCTGCTGATGCGCAAGGCAGCCATGCAGCCCTTGAGAGCTACAAGGACACGAGGCTCGCTCACCATTTGCTGTCATTAGGAGAAAGATGGTGTCAGGAGCTCTCAGGGCTAGGCCACTGCTTTGGGACCTCTTTTTTCTTTTTCTTTTTTTAAAGTTGATGTCTGCAATTCACTGGCAGAAGGAAAGGCACCATCACCCCCGGGAGGCACCAGCCCAGCCTGGCAGCGCGGTGCAGGCAGAAGGGTGCTGCCATGCACTGCTGCTCCCCAGGCAGGAGCTGCCCACTGCCCACGGAACCCCCAGCCCATGCACCGCCGGCTCCCGAAGCAGAAACTCAGCCCAGGGGGCACGGGCACACGCTCCTCTGCCAAAACAGCCTGTGGCTCCTGCCCTTGGCGCAGCCCCCTTTCTACCCGCATCTCTGCCTGCCTCCCCACCGCGGACACTGGAACCGAGTGACTGCATTTCCCTCTCCTGAGGAACGCTGCTGTCTGATACCAGTAGCCAGGCAAAGGCACTTGTCGTAGCAGTCTCAATGGACGAGCGTAAAATGAACAGGTCCGACACCAGAGCGATCCCTCTTCCCACATTCAGCTTGTGATGCTCAGCAGCAAAAAGGCAAGCACTAAAAAGGGGAGGTACAACAGGACACAAACTGAAAGACTGTTTTTTAAAAAAGCAAGCGCTTTCTCTATTGTAGCACTTCCCCTTGGAAAATAAAAATCAAGGACTGTATCCAAAATCTTTTTTTTTTTACAGAAAAACTTCCCATTAAATTTTCTCAAAATGTTGACCAACTTTATGTCCAAGTAATGGCTGGAAGCAATGAAGAAACTACTCTATTTCACAGTATTTACAGCTGTGATTTTGTCCACAAACCTACTACTCACAACAGGCAGGATGATCTTCTCAAAGGCTTTGCTTAGCCGTTTGTTCCCTTACTATTCAAGAAGCCAAGCACAGGAAAGATAATATTGACTTTCCTGAGATATCTGTAGCAAGGCACAATCTGCTATGAGAGAAGTGTTCTCACTGCTCACTGGAGCTAGGACAAGAAGCTATAAGCTTAAGTGACTGCAAGGGCGATTTGCGTTAAACACGAGGAGAGCAAGGTGGTAGGACAGGCTGCCCGGGCAGGCGGCAAAGGCATCTCTGGAAGGCTTTGAGAGGAGGATAAACGCCCGCCAGAGCCGATCCCCGGGAGAACTGCAGGACCCAAGAGCCCCAGCCACGGCAGGCAGAAGAGAAGGGAGCAGCCCAGCCGGCTGCCTTTGCACAGGCACAGTTCTGTAAGGAATTACTGGAGGGGGCTGAAAACAGATTAGGAAAACAGTGACAACGAAGGGCCACAACAGAATCCAGACTGTGCTGTCACAAATCTTGTCTCCTCATTAAGAGCAACTATTATAAGCTGCCATAAAGCATAATTATACTACACAGTGTTAGATTCATCAGGCAATTACAGCCATTAATAACGCAACCCAGCCTGATGAGCAGAGCGGACTTGCAGTCCAGTGTCCTTCATTTTTCAGCAGACCACTGATGAATCCCACACTAGATCAGAGAAGCCATTTCTTGCTTACTGCACAGTGTCAAGCACGCATTACATTTTGTATCACTAGCAGTTACCATTAGCAAAGACTGCTTTCTTTTAATTAGCATTGACTTGTGCCTTTCATCTCATCCCTACGTTTCAAGACCAGCAGGCGTGCCAGCTTGCCTTGTAAAGCCCCCGAAGTCCTTCACATAGACATTACCAGGGATGAACCCAGTACAGACTGAAGACAGTCCACTTCAGCCAGAGGAAAACACCCCAGACACAGACGCACGGTCTTGCACCAACAGCCTCGGACGCTGGAGCCTTCTCCAGAGCGTGCCTGCACCCTCCCGGGAAAGGCTCCGTGGGAAGACTTGCCTCCAGCCCTCAGAAAGTCCCATTTCCACGGAAGCAAACAGACACAGTAGCTGACAGGTTATCTGTGCAAGAGCAACGTACAGGAATACCCAACACAGTGGGACAAAGCACGCAAATCTGCCCAGCCGAGCCTGGTAACTCGCACTGGTTTACCACAAACGTATAGGAAGGGGGTGGGAAAAAGGGAAAAGCCCACAACAGCAACACCTTTCACCTCTCTATCCTTGAAGTTTCTTTTCAGGAGAGCCCAGAAGACCAACATGCTTTATAAGCAAAGGTGCAAAAGAATGAGTCTAAGGGCTATTATTTTCTCTAGCTTTCTCCCTAAGTGAGATACGGTAAATCTTCCTTGTGTCCTGTCCATGGCATGTTGAATACAACATGCGGCTCAAAAATCCATTCAGTAATGCAGGAAAGGGGGGAAACTTCTTTTAGTCCCCTTTTCAAACTGTCACTGTGGACATCGGTGGCTGCTCCTCATGCCCACAGGCTGCCACAAACAGCAAGTCACTGATGTGACTTCTTGCGCAAGGTTTTCCTTCCCTGGAAAGCAGCAACACTCGCTGCTTACTGCAAGGGAAGAAAAATGCACGCCCATGTTCAGCTGGACCATGAAACAGAATCAGCACTGGCCAGGGACCGGCCCAATCGCCCTCCTTCGCCGCCCAGTCCCTGCGGCCGCAAGCACCGCAGGAGGCAAACCTGGTCCAGCTGCCAATGCCAAATTCACTTTAAAATGTCATTTAAAAATCCTGACAAAGCACTAGAAACTATTTCATCCCCAAAATTGGTTTCAGTAGCGTCATTCCTGCATAGGGAATGACTGCAAGGGATACAGCCCGCTAATTAGGCCATCATCCGCTGGAACGAGCAGGGTGCCAGGCTGCCCTGTGCAGGCAATACCAGCAAAGGAGAGCGGAGCACAGGGCACTTCCCCAGTGCAACGGCAGCGCAGAGCCGGCTCCCGCCACTGCTGTCAGAAGCAGAGGGAAACAAATTGAGAAGGAAACTTTGCTACAGCACAAATTTACGTTTCTGTCAAAGGAGAGTGGCTGACAGCTATTTTTGGAAACCAGTCTCCATCATATTAATTCAACGTCTGGTTGAAGTTGTCTCATTTGCAGCAAATCTGGCTAGTAAATATTAACCTTGGGCTTTGTTGAAATTCTCCTTGCAGATATTACAAGGGATTGGATGGAAAAGATGAAGCAGAAAGAGACAACTTTACAGCAAATGTCAGGCAGATCCTCCACATCACGGTTTCATTTACACAAGAGCTATTGCAATGCACCACAAAGTAAATGGCATGAAGGGGCCACAGCCCATGCCTGGTAAAATTAAGGGTAAAGAGACATCAGTGCCGAGAAGCCTACCGAAAACAAAATAGGGATGTACAGGTGATCATCCCCAGTGCAACAGGACTTCCCACTTGCCTGCCGTCCATCTGCTGGAAATAGGTTTTAAGATCAGAGTAAGCACAGACCAGCATCTGGCTAGAGATATATATTAGACAAGAAAAGCAGTCTAAATGTATTTACAGTGACAGAACCTCTCCTCTTATTTGAGAGTAGATGTTAAACAGATGCTAAAGCTGCTCAGTTCCACCCTAGAGATGGCTGCATTTCAACGATCGCTGAAATGATTCATCAGAAACGTGCAAGCCCATGGAAGACTGTCAGGTACACTGGGGCTTCTTCAGAGAGGTGGTGCAATATGGAAAGATTGCCCG
>NW_010972953.1:588508-593749 GCF_000737465.1 Haliaeetus leucocephalus | reverse complement strand
AGGGCACCAGCGGCAGCGAAGCCCCCCACCACCCCCGGCCGGCTGGGCTGGGGTCAGACCACCCGAGGACCTCGACCGGCCCCCTCTGCCCGGCGAGCGCAGCCGCGGGGCACCGGCCGGTCCCCGGCGGACACCGTCGCGTGCCCTGGCTTCGGAGCACAAGGATGGAGGGCAGCGCCCAGCGCGAGATGGCCTGCGGAAACTTCTCCTGTGTTTCTGCCGTCCGATTTCCTTTTGATTTAGGCCCAAGAAGCTGCGCCACGCACTTGGGCCTAAGCGTCGCCCCAGATCCGTCCCGGATCCAGCTGGCGGCCAGGCCCCGCGGGATCAGCGGACACGCAGCCACCCCGGCGGTCGGTGGGGTCAGCAGGCGACTGACTTCAGACACCAGCACGGCCCACGTTGCAGGCACAGCCAGAAAGTCCTCGGAGAAGATCGAAGGATAAGGGAGAGGACCAGGAGCTGCAAAGCAACACCCAAGACAGCCTGGAGAACCACCAGCCACCCCTGGCACCGGCTGGGGGGGCAGCCCCCGGTCCCCAAAGCAGCCGGCCCTTGGGGTCCAACCTCTCAGGGGCACAAGAGCCGTGACAGAGACTGTGCCCAATATGTTTCACGGGCAAGGAGGATCCAGCGGGCTCGCACCCACTGAGCCCTCCAAAGCCACCGCCGTGGGACCACAATAGCGGAGCCAGATTTGCTGTGCCATCACCTGGCTGTTTTAACATCCCCAAACTCCCACCATATTTACCTGCCTCCAGCTCGAGGGCTTTTGTCCTTGTCAAAGAACCTCCTTAGCCCTGGATGCTTTCATCAGAAATGTTTTAAAGTTATGCACTTAGCACTATGCTAATGCAGGGCTCTAAAACAAACCAAAAACTTTCAACCCTTAAAAACTATTTTCTGATATTTGACCAGACATCAGACGCTGCTCCATGGAGAGTGGCTAATGACCTGCTTTCTGTGAGAGGGGGGGGAAAACTTAATTACGTCCATTAAATTACTTCAAATATTTTTCCTTAGAGAATATGAATTATTTAAACTCAACACAGAGAAACCTGAGACATTAGTAAAAGCCTTCTGGGACTCGCTATGTAAATTCCCACTCCAAACAGATGGGGAAAGCATGGCAAGCTGCCATGCAGCCACTGAAGCAATGAACAGTCCTGAGATTTCAATTCGATAGTTTTAATAAGGTCTTCTTATGGAGGGCACCAAGTGAATAGCCACTACCTGGAGCACCTGGAAAGGCTTCCCACCTCCTGGAGGAAGGCGGCACAGTTGGCACAATTTAAATCTGAAAAGCCTCAAGTAGCTCCTGAAGGGCAAACCTGATTCCTCAGGAAAAGCTCACTCTCCTACCATACGCCTCAAACACAGGGGAACTGTACCTGCTTGGGACTTATTTCGCTACTTTCCTCTCAATCTGTTTCCTACTAGGTGAAAAAGTAGAGGTCCAAGGTATCACCTGGACACCAGGCACGGGCAGCAAAGTGTCTTTTCAGGCATGTCTTTCAGGCTGTCTGAAGAAAACACCTCCTCTCACACATCCCAGCTGATGGTCTGACCTCTCCTCTGCCCCAGAGGAGCTTTGCTAAGAGGGCAGCCACGCACACTGCCTGTTAATAATTGATAGCCAATTACACCTTTCAAAGAAGAAAAGCCCCAGGTGCTGATGGACAACAGCCATTCCTGGGGTAGGAGATGCACACCCGCTGCCCCGCACCGCACGCAGAGCAGCCTCCGCTCCCCCGGGACCGCTGCCGGCTCCTGCTGACACCTGACTCAGCACAGGAGCAGCCGAGACCACGCTGAGCCAGGACTAGGTCCTGACCACAGCCCGAAGCGGGAAGGTGCCTGGGAGGAGGCATTAGCCCAGCACCTCTCTCCTTTCACGGGCTCACACACTCCGAGGAGGACCACGGCAGCTGGTGTCCCACACTCAGGGCTGATCCCACGCCCAGCTCTCACCTGCATTTGAAAGCAAGATCGAAGTGGTCAGAGCACCAGGTTCGTGAGAGAGATGCCCATTAAGGTAGAGGTTATATCCATTTTTACAGCTGTCATTAAACATAACCTTGCGAGCTGTAAAGTCACCAAATTATTAAGTTGTGTCTAAAGCATGACAACGGGGATATTAATGTTCTAGAGTAATTTTATAGTTACAGATAAAGCTGTGGGAAATGCCCGATGGTATTCAAGAGCTTTGGCACATCTGCCCAGCCAACGCCATGCTGCAGAGCAGCTACCAGCAACACGCCCCATTTGCCCAATTACCACCCTTCAAATTAAGGTCTGGCTGTTAGCTGGGGAGCTGCAATCAACTAAAAGAATCATATTGCTGACAAAAGGCAATACCATTTGTCTGAGGTGTGCTCAGGCACCAAGCAGACTCAAGCAGTCTGGCAGCAACATGGATTGACACAGACAAAAACTGCCAAAGGACACCGACGGCCGCTTTTACCTCTGCATCCCCCATCCTTCTCCTCGAAGCCGGGACCACACGTGCATTTCCCTATGGGGACCAGCCACTCGCCCTCCGCGCTGCAGTGCATCCTGGGGGGATTATCCACATCCACTTCAGCGTGAGCGACGCAAGTGCCCTTAACTTCCACCAAAGTTGCAAAGGCCGTCTCCGCCACCGTGTCCGGAAACACAGCCAGGTTCTGCACAGTGGCGAGGCACTTCTTGTAATAGACGCGCACGGAGACCAGCGCCACGCAGGCTCCCACGTCCTGGAAGCCCAGGTGGAAGCCTCTCTTGCTCAGGTGCCCAATCTCCCTCAGCTCAGTGTTCAGTTTCATCTTACGTTCACCCAGGTCCCCCTGCGTGAAACTCTCATCAGCAGCAATGGTGTCGATCTTGGTGTGCTTGCTCTCATGGACGCTACGGCCCAGGTCGGAGTCAGACTCGACATAGTACAGGTTGAAAGTCTCCTTGCAGGTGCCTGTCACGCCAGGGATGCTGTTGCAGTCCCGCAGGGTGAACTTCAGCTCGATGAAGATCCTCTGGCCATCGCGCCTGGCAATCCAGCCTGTCTGCAGCCAGTTGTTCTGGTTTGGCTCCATGACATTGCAGACCTGGTACGTGCGTATCGGCTTGTAATTCTCATCCACGCCACTGATTTCTTCCCACTGGGGAAAGAATACAAAGGACTGTAACAGCTCAAGCGCTGTTGTGCGCAAGAACCAGCCACCCTGGCAGAAACACACCGATCAGTATGAAATTACCACCACAAGCCTCTCCACCTACAGGCCATCGTATCATAGGCACTGAAAGTCCTCAGCCCACCAAACCCACAAGCTGTAGTAACGCAGCGGTGCTGCTGGAGCACCTAACACCTGAGCTCTTTGCAGAGGTGCAAACGCAGAGACACAACCAGAAAGAGGGCACTGGCATCAGACCTTCTAAAACAAAGTCTAATATGAAACGGGACATATCAACTGCTGAGAAGCCAGAGCCTTTTATCTCCCACACACGCCTTGGATTTTCTGTCCCTGGGAAGGTGCGTCTGCAGAGCATTACCATACGGTGTAATGCCAGATGGGGCTGGGCTACCCAGAGAAGTCAAAGATTGCCAAGGAGATGCGACGCCAGACACACCGTCACACAAGGACAACTATCTTTGTGAACAGCAAGCAGCAGCTTCTCTGTCAGGAGAAGTTTTAGCCAGAACAGGACAAACCCTCAGACTTCAAGCGAAACAGTATTTCCCCAAAGTTACCAGCAGAGATTCTGATTAGTGAAATGATGCTTCAACCCTCACGGCCTTAAGGATGACCTGGCAACTTCCCAAAATAATTCTTTCTGGGGGTAAATTTATGCAAGATTGCCAAATACACCTGGGCAACACAGATGACTCCAGGATCTATCACTACTCCCTCTGAATGGTTTGTTTCCACTCTGGAAAATGAACCCAAAGCAGCAAGGAACACAACTCTTGAGTTTCCCGACACACTCTCCTGAAAGCAGCTGTAGACGGACCCCGGCAGCAAAGCAAGGACCTGATCAAACAAACCCTACGTGAGGCAGAGCTCCTGGTGATCCCACCCCAGCCACAGCCCTCTTCCAAGCGCTGAGCTCACCCCCCAGGAGCTCGCGCTGGTGTGCAAACTACAACACAAAGCCTTAACTGGCTGCTATTTGCTGATTACAGGAGTGTAAAATTCATTTTGAGGAGCTGTTCCACATTGGTTGTACCACTCCCATAACCAGTACTTCACTTCTCGCTCTGCTCCTCGGGGTGCGTGGTGCTGATCAACATGACAGCTTGTGCTGAGCTGCCCACCTGCCCCCGGCCCGAGGAGACCCCGTGGCTGCCAGCCCTTTCCACCAGCTCCGCATGCTGAGCACCAAGCGGCAGACCCTCTCTAGCAGCACAGAGGGACAGTCCCACCTCCACACTTACCCCGTTTGATGGGTGCGAGGTCCAGCCCAGCTCCGCTTGCGATTCCTTCGAGTCCAACAGGACAACTGCAGGGAAGACAACACGTTAGAAAGCAAACTCACCGACCCAGGAAAAACCAGCACATACCCACCCGGCCCGCCCGCTGGGAAGCTCGGTGCCGCGGTGCGCCCGCCTGAGCGGGGGGTCAGGTCCCAGCACGCAGGGAGCAGCTTCCGGGACTGCAGCTCCCCAGCCATGGTGTGAGCACCGAGCACGGCACCCAGCAGGACGCAGGCTGCAGAGCTCTAGGCTGCTCACCCAGAGCAGACCTCGCGGTTACGCGATCAGCACCCTGAACTAACGAGGATGATGTCCCAGGGACAGCTGCGCTCCTCCCCAAGGGACTCTGCAGGACAATCCCCCCGACACCTCCGGCCAACGCTGCAGCCGTACCATGCCCGCAGCGTGCGTTATCTCCTGGAACCGAAAGGTACTGCTCCGAAATACGAATTTCCTTGGGAGGCTGCATCCTTTCTCCACAGAACCCCCAACCCTGCGTTTGACAGCGAGAGGTACTTCCCCCAACGCACAGTCTCACCACCTTCCACAGCCAGCGAACAGAAGCAACCCCCGAGCGGCGAACTGCCCCCCCAGGTTCGAGACACCGGACCACGCCGTGCCCCGAGGGCGCGTCCCACGCGAGGCTCGGCGGCTCTGCCCACGGCAGCGCACCCGCACCTTCGGGGCTCGAGCCCTCCTCCCCACGCCACGGTCCCGACGAGCCCGCGGTGCGGGGCGCAGGCTGCAGCGGGGGGTCAGCGCTGCCGCCCCCCCCCTCCTCCCCCCCCGCCGGG
>NW_010972953.1:553511-588272 GCF_000737465.1 Haliaeetus leucocephalus | reverse complement strand
GGGAAGGGGCGGGGCGAGGGCGGGGCGCGGGGGCGCCGTTCACTCTGAAGTCTACTGATGGCAGCTGCGGGATGGTCCTCGACCAGCTCTGTCTCGCTGCATGATCTGTGGGGCTGGCTCCTGCCGGAACAGGCCGAGCACAGCGGGGCTGAGCTTTGGGCTGCCCGGTACCACTGCCAAGGGCAGGATCTGCCCTCCCCATGGAAGCCAAAGGACTGCTGGGGCACGGACAGCTATTGCTGATGCTGAGATGCGGTGGCCTAGTGGTCACAGCCATAATTAAGAGTGCTATGTGTCCCCCCTCAATGACATTTGCACCCTGCTGCCTTTAACAGGCAGTCAGTGGTGAGTCAGAGCCTTATTTCTGCACCACAGGGCCCAAGAGAGCAGCGGGGCAGGTCTCATTACTGCCCTTGCCTGCAAGTGATGCCCAGGAATGCCGGGTTTATGTCAAGCCCTCTGTTCTGCCTTTCTGGGTTGAAATTTGATTCCCAGCTTCGTCTCAAGGTCCTCCAAGCCCACCAGCTGCCGTAAGAGTCAGAGTGGCCAGAAAGAAACCCCAGGAAAAGCTGGCCCCAGGCAGGGCGGGTCCTGCCAGACCTGCATGAAGGGCAGCGCTGCTGCGGCAAGCACGCCACGGGAAGGCTGCGGTGAGGTTGGCTGGGATGGGGGAGGCAATTCCCAACTCACTGCAGGCGAGGTGCGTGCTGCCAGGCCCACAGCCTCCTGCACCGGGGGAGGAACTCAACGAGGTTTGATTATCGCTAATTGTAGGTGTTGCAGGTCTCTGCAAAATTTAGTCAGGCTGAACACCCGTCAGTTCCCCACCTGATGGCTGATACTGCGACACCAAAGCTTGCTTATGTAGCAACACTTGTTCCTGTGGGATGTTCCCTTCGCTGTGATGATGTGCTGTCAAATGCAAAACATTGCAAGTCTGGAATAAAAATATTGAGTCCCCATCTAACGCAGCCTGGCTGGGCTATGGCACCCCGTACACAGTCCCTGTTCACAGTAGTGGGTGCTCGGACCTCAGGCCAAGCCCTGTGCGCAGCCCCACAGCCCCGTGGAGGGGCAGCCCCTGCCCTCACCATCGCTGCTGGATCCCCGCTGCTGCAGCTGGCAACCCCGAGTGAGGACGGTGAGGGACTCAGACACTGGCTTGGCAGGCGAGGAGCACCCAGTGCGGAGGGCTGTGTCCTGACACAGAGAGCTGAGGGCTGGGTCACACTGGCAGCAGGACTTGCCCAGCTACACCAAAACCCATGCATGAAACGAGAGGTGCAGCGAGGGCTGCCGGGCACAGCAACCCAGTGAACATGCCCATGTGAAAACTGGGGGGGGGCACGGCATTTCAGGGGAAGAGCAGTGTTGTGTGTCTGCACAAACACATTGCACTTAAACACCTTAAAGCGTTAGACACTAAAGCCTGAATTCTGCAGTGCCTCACCCATGCATAAGTTTACTGGAGCAGGTATCCTACTGAAGCCTGCTGCCAGTCAGACTCAGATTTGCACATTGCATAATAAGATTAATTAGATATGGTGATTGCAGTTCATTTGCCTCGTGCCCCAGCTTCTAAGTACTCTCCTCCTGAAGTCAATAAGACTACCCATGTGAATAGATTTAACCATGTGTGAAAGTCCCTGCGGGATCAGGAATCCTGAACAACCTGGGTACCAGCTCCAAACCCGGAGCTCAATGTTTCTTTAACCTGTTCCACAGGCATCTTGCCTTTCCAAGTGTTTTTAATACCTAAGGCATGTTTGCTTTTGAGAGGTTTGGGAGGCATTGCATCTGACTGTAAATCTGCTGGCAATCTGGGGCTCTTGGCCAGCTCAGAGGAAGATGCGGCTGCTGTGGCCATTCTGCAGAAATGGAGGAAGCATTTTTCAAGCATAATGAGGATCCACAATTGAATTTGACAATATACACCTCTAATATTTCTACTTGCTCTCCATGTCTTCCAGCACTCGCCCCACACCCCAAGTACAGACCCCTCATATCCCATCTCAGCCCCCAAAACTGCTATTCAGCTACCACGTTAGTTGCAGCCTGGCAGATCTGGGGGAGAGACCCAGAACAGGACGCAGACCGCCCAGCTGGATGCCTGAAGCCAGAGGGTGTTTCCTGCTCTCCCTCCATTTCTCAGCCCCTCTGGAAACACAGCCACTACCTTTTCTCTGTGCTAATTTGACCAGTGAGAAAATCCCTGTCCATTCAGCAATGCTCTTTCTGTCCAGGAGGGCTCAGCTTGGGCCAGTGCTTTGCTGCGGTGCTGCTGCAGCACACCAGCGCTTCGAGCCCAGCCAACGCTCCCACCTCGTACCTGCAGCCCAGGAGCTCCCGGCAAGCCAGGGGTACAACCCTGATGGCGGGGGTCACAAGTTCATATGATTAAAATTCCCTCTCCATCACATTACAGGGCAGGGAAGCAAAAGACAGGGTTTATTTATAATCTTCCTCAAGTGGAAACCAGAAGAAGTGACCCATTATTACTGGAGATTGTTCAAGCCACCCAGGAAGAAAAGTGATATTTAGTTGTCGTTAAAGGCTCATAACTGCATAACAATTTCATGCTATGTTAACTTCTAGGTTTTCTTTCGCATATAAATTTTTAAGGAGTAAAATAGAAAAACCCAGGCACTTGACCTTTAATCACAGTTATTTGTGTGATCAGTCAAGTGTGGGAAAAAGCTAGTTTGTGCTTGAAAGATGCCCTTTAAAACTAGATTGCTCTAATATGACACACAACTCACATGGTTTAATATATGGGATCTCACTTACCAGCCTCTGAGGCACAACAGCCTCCCATTTAGTATTCATGCACAGGATCTTGCTGCTGGTACACTGGAAGGCATTAATGTCACGAAGCAAATCGATACAGACCCCTGGGATAGCTCCATTCACCACCGAAAGACCCACGGGAGGCATACACATTCATGTCATTGAAGAAACAAACACGGAAGAGTATTTTCAATGTATACGGAGGATTTGATGTTAGAGATACGTTTCACTAGAATAAGGGTATGTCAGGCTAATAGAGTACAAAGCTTTTCCATTTATCTGAAATATTATTCCAAGCACTTATAAAAGCTTAATATTAGAACAGCCAGAGGTATTTTAATTACGATTTTGAAGTATCATGTTGTTCTGGGGAAATGATCTCATGAATTTTTCTTTGGCAAGACTGGAAGACTAAAAGCCATCGCTGAGGTGATGGAAACAGAGCAGCCTTTTAAATTGAGACTATTGGATTTATTCATTATCAGGCACAGCTGATGACCGGACGGGCCTCTGAGCCCAAAGACAGGCCAGGGACGCGGTCAGGGAGCAGGACGGAGGGATGCCGTCCCCCTGGGGCCAGCAGACACGGTGGAGGGATGCTGTGCCCGGGACGGCACAGCAGACCAGCCGTCTCCTCGAGCACCAGCGGCACAACAAAGGGCCAGTTTCTGGAAGCGAAGGAAGAAGAATACCCAGGTTGTCTGGTCACCTCTGTCACTCACACCCAACACACGGGCAGCTTCCCTCACCCCACTCCTGAGTGCTACCACAGCCACACGATGAGCCTGGAGAGACATGAGTGGGAAAGCAAAGATGCCTGGTTACCCAGGCTCCAGATTGCATGGGGAACTTCTGCAAAGAGCTGGGGCCAGCACAGCTCAGAAAATATGTAATTCTCCGAGCTGAGCTATTACCTGCTGTAAGTGGAGACAGAAAGATAGTTTTGAAACCACAGTGAAAATCACCCTCCTGGAAAAAAAAATCAATACAAACACCAAGGAAAGAGGATCAGAATCCGAGACCATCAATTCCTGAGATAAAGAGTTGAAAGTCTCAGTGGGAGGACAGCCAGATCTGGACTGAAAAACAAAACTTTGTTTCTTTTGCTGACAAATGACTTTTTATACTAAAGGACAAAGGAGCCAGGAGGATGCGGGCCTCCGTATGTGGCTGTAAGAGCTGCCCTTGAAGACAGAAGGAGCAGGCAGAAACCTCACGGAAGCTTTTGCACCTCTCCTTCCTCTTCCACACTTGAAAGGATTTTCTTACAATGGAAAACAAGGGATTTGTGCAATTTTGTGCTGGTTTGGGCATGTCACAAAAACATGCTCCAGGATCAGTTTTGCTGCTTCTGCTGTGACAAGGCCGGAGTCAGAGCAGAGCAAGCAGCAGCAATACAGCACAAATGTATCTGGCATTAAGTAAACATCCCACACTGGCAAGCGGCAGAGTTAACGCAGCTCAAATGATCCGCACCAGGTACCATCGGTGCCTCGCCAATCCGCCGCCCCTGGCTGATCCCAGGGCTCGGACACTGCTTCCCAGGAGGACCACGCTCCATTGCAGCTAGTCCCTTCACAGCCTGCTGTCGATAGTGCCGCCTCATCCCTGCACCATCTCCTGGCTGCTAACTGGTAGAAATCACAGCAAAAATAAAAGTTAATGTAAAGCTTCCCCATAAATCTCATGATCAACACTGCACACACAGCCCTGCATCATGGGCTGCAAAAGGAAATATTCTGTGTATGAACTCCTTTTACCTTCTATGTTGTTTGTCTGAAAATAAAAGCAACCAGAGCTATGCATTTGTTTTTAACGGCTTAATTTTTCTGTCAGATGTGTACTCTCTGCTTCAGGATCTCTGTACTATAAACGTTTTGCAGCAGCTCTTTAGCTTTTAAGGTAATCACATAAAAGATCCTTGACTACATAAAGGCAACTAATCTGGGTAAATGCCTTTAAGCATCTTTACATTTCTTGCTAATGGATTTCTAGGCAGCCCACAGAGATCCACATTCTAGAAAATAATGTAAAAATATAGTAAGTGTCTAATTTTTTTAAATGCCTCACATTCGTCATATACTGAGAAAATCCAAAGCTCCAGGCAACATAAGATCATTACACTTATATAAGTAATATTCTGTTCTGTCATCATCAATATGAAACCCAGCCTTTCACTGGGGGCAAGGATCCATTCAGCGTTAAATTCCAACTCAACCAGAGACAAATTATCACACGCTATTAATTAAAGCCAGACAGGAGGGATCCAGGCACCACAATCTGGTGACAGAATCTGAAGGGCAAGCCAAGGCATTTACTGAGCTCAGGAGTTGTGCGTGGAAAACGTTACCCTCTCCCCACCTCGAATCGCGCTCTGGGAGCAGCAGGAGGGCTCGTGGAGGGTGACGCCATGCCATGCTTTTTGCTGCGCGGAACCAAGCAGCTGGCAAAGGCGAGTGCAAACCCTTGTGCAGAAGCAGGTCTCCCCTCGTTCCCCATGCCCTTCCCACCCCTCTGCCTGCTCCCCTCAGAGCCGGGGGGCAGGACCCTCCATACACAGCAGTGCAGCGGCGCTGCGACCCCGCATCCCGCCAGGCAGCAGCCCCATCCCCTAATTCCTATGGGGGTCCAGGGCTCACCGCGCATCGCCTGCAGCCCAAAACCCCGCAGGGACCCAACGCAGGCAAGGTAATGCCAGCAAGTAAACAGTCCCTGGGCAAAATTCTCATGCTTTAGCTTGCTGTCACTTCGCATCTGCATGCAACAGCTCTCCTTGTCCTGTTCCATCCACCCCCCCAGAGCCCGACCTGCTGCCGTCCTGTCTGTGCACACCGGGCACGGGCCTGTCCGCCTGTCTCTGTCCCCGGTCGCACTGGTGGCTTTGGCAGGGGTGGCAAGAGCTGCAGCAGCCGTGCAGGAGCAGCCGCTGGGAATGCCGCGCAGCGCAGCTATTCCTCGGGACTTTCATCCTCTGGCTGCTTACGAACGGCTGAAAGCCACCCGCCATTCCACCCCGCTGAGAAGAACCAGAAGCCAAGCACCTGCTCGCTAAACCTGCAAGGCAGGGACGGGACGTAGCAGGGACAAGGAATGAGGGGCACTTCCCACAGAGGCGGACCGTCTCACCTCTTCTGGCATGGCGGGGTTATGAAGGGTCCCTGGCCCGGGCAATGCCGTGCCTGCTCAGCAGCGCTCCTGGGACCCGGCTGTCCCGGGGTGCCCCAGCCCAGCCTGGGCGCGAGTCCTCCTGCTGCCTTCAGCTCCAGCCACAAAACCCCTGTAAAGGCAAAAGCACCTATTCTAAGAGCTGTCTGGTATAATTACCTCTGTGGAGGAGGAAGCAACAGATGCACAAGTGCAGACGGGTCACCTAATTCTGCAGATTTATTACATGCATTAATTAGACTCCCTGTGCCGTTCCCAGGGGACTCAGACCCACAGCCGTGCCGCTCTGTGTCAGTGGCACACGGGGACAGGGGTGCGTGGCAGAGCTGGAGCCAGTGCCGAGAGCACGAGGGCAGCGAAGCTGCCGGCTGCTGGGGGAAGGCAAGCCCAGCACCCTCAGGCTCTCCTTCAGCAGCATCCGAGGCAGCCACAGCTCCTGCAGTGCCCGAGGGTCTTCCCCGGGCTCCCCCAGCCCCTCCTGCCCCTCCACAGCAGTAAGTGTGCTTGGCACAGGGGGCTGGGCAGAAACCCGCCCGCAGAGGTAGGCTGGCTGGGCAAAGGCCCCGGATAGGTAATTAGTATCAGAAAGGAGATTTCGAAGGATTACAAATAAACAAAGGGAATCAATTAACTGATAGGAGGTTTTCGTCAGAGTCACACAATGGCGTATAAATTACTGAGGACGGATTGCTGAGGGAGTAACAAAGCCAGACAAATCCGATCCATCCCAGACTGCAGTGGCACTCAGAGCCTCGCACGGGGCCGACAGCAGGCTGGAACGCACAGAGGAGAAAGAACTACACTTTAGTTTTCCCAGAAGAAATGATGGTTTGTGTTTGCCCAGCTCTGTCCCAGCATGGGGAGGGTTCAGTTCGTTTTGGTCCTCACTGAGTAACCTGGTGCCTCTGGCTCCGCTCTCAGAGGTCACTCCAGCCCACACGTTGCTCGGCCAGCACGCAGAAAAGGTGGCGTAAAGGCACAGAGACCCGGCGTCACCTGCTAACAGCAGACACGTGGGAAAACTGCAGCAAACCCGGCCGGGCAGCTCCAGCATTTCGCACGGAGCAGCGGGGGTTTGCTGCTCTCCAGGAGAGGGGCAGGGGAGCTCCTCTTGCAGCCGGTGGTGGTGCCCAGCACAGCCGCCAGCTCACTACTCCGGACGGACCCTGCCCTCCCTCGCCCACAGCACCGCTCCTCCCCAAACGCCCCAAGCACGTGGCAGCCGGGGGACCGGCACTGAGGATCGTGGCAGTCACCGCTGACCAGCCACTGACCGTGGCTCCGACACTCACCTGGGTGGCACTGATCAAGAGGAAACCATTTGGTGCTAATAGGAAAGTAATTTAGAGCTCCAGAGGAATCCAGCTGTAATTTAGTGCTAATTAATGTCCAATTACTTAAAGTAAACATATTGAATTTGGGACTGTGTCCTGCCCCACCTGTTCAGTCACTTCTGAGCAGCAGGATCAGAAATACCGACCGATGCCATCCCAGCCGGACCCCGGAGCCTCCCAGTGCCACTCTGCCCAGCCGGTCTCCATGCCGGCCCCTTTACTGCTGGCAGCAAGTGCAGACCTTTGCGATGGAGTCATGCACAGCACAGTTATAACCGGGCTGGGGGGGGTCCCAACCAGAGAGACACCCCAGCTCCCCCGGGGAGGACAGTCCTGCCCTGCAGAGACGCTTTGCCAGGAGTGCTGAATACAGGGCAGGATGCCAGCACCCTGGTCTTTGCACAGACGGACTTCTTCACGCTCAGGCAGCCCCTGTTTCTTCTTCTCTTCCTCTGGTTGAAAGATAGAATTGCTGACTGAGAGCTCAGGTGTCTGAGCCTCTGAGAGCCAAGGTCTGTGATAGAAATGATGATATACCTCAAGTATAATGGTGCAAACAACCATTATCATAATTTTGATACCAATTACGTGTAATTTGAACAAAGGAGTTGTCCTAGCTTTGATTTGCTCTCCTTGTATTCCTGGCTGGTTTCATTAAAATCACTTACAGAAATTTGCAGCAGTTCTGTTTGAAGTGCTGTCATTAGGATTTTCATTTTCACCAGCGTCAGAAATAATTTCACAGCAGGCTGTTTACGTTTTACAAAGGGACCTGCAGCATGTGGCCATCAGTCATGGTCAGACGTGTTTCAGATAGACTGGTCCTGCTGGTTGTATGGCCACACGAGGCGAGTGTCCGGCCTCGAGAACCAGGGAAGGATGCTCCAGAGCAGCTACGGCAGAGGCTGGCGCCTGCCCCACTGCCAAACTCTCACCACAGTCCACGCTCTTCCCAGACCTCCCTTGACTGCTCCGAGCAGCGCTGTGCTGAATTTGCAACCCAAACCTTTGTAAATTTTAAGACTGAGTAAGTGCCGGGCTGGTTCGTGCTGATCCCGAGAGCACCCACAGCTCAGTGTGTGCATCCCCACGCACCCCCGAGGGGGGACCCCAAAGTGTCAGCACACCTCAGGAAACAGGATTTCCCTGTTTCACACTGTTTCCCCTATTTGTTAATAGCTTTTTAAGTTTAAGTCTTTGCACTGGTCACCATTTAAAAATCATTTACCAAGACTTCTAACTTTATTGGCCCCTCAATAAAGTGGCAGTAAATGTCCCTTAACAGCAAGGGCACTGAGGTTACGGCTCTGAGCTACAGTGGATTTCCTTGGGGTGAATGCTGCTCTGGCTCCTATTCATTAGGCAATCAAAGATGCAAGTTGCATGACACACTGATGAAGAAAGACACTTCAGGACTCCTCTGTAACTCAATCACCACAAGACACTCGCCAATTATCCCTTAGTCATGGTGTGAGGGTGACAGGGAGGTCATGCAGAGTGAATCTTTTTCATTTGTCCATGATAAAAGAGGGTAATATACTTTGCAAATGATAATTAGCAATTTACTCCAGCTGGGGCTAATTCCTAGATGCATTTTGCACTCCAGGACTCGGCACTTGGGCAGACTCTAAATAAGGCACCAGCACAGTGTGTCCAGCTCCATTAAAGCTCTCTGGTAATTACAGAGCACTCACCGTGCAGTGGAGAGCTGGACGCCTTCCCATGCCTGTGGGTGACACCACTCTGCCTGCCACCGTGCTGGGGTGGATGCGGCCCCCGGAGAGGGACCACCAGGCACTGGCCACGCTGTCCTCCAGGATGCCCACTACGGGGGTCCTGCCAGCTCCGTCCTGCTGATGGACAGAGGGACGCTCCCCAGCCCCACACTCGGCCCCGCTCCCGGCCCCTGGCTCAGCGCTGGCCGCCAGCAGAAGGGGCGTTGGGGGAAAAGGCCTGCAGCTCAGGGAAGCAATAAATTTGGTTTCATTATAACAGTGCACTCACATCCCAGGGTGAGATCGCCATGTAGGTTTGCAAAAATACTGCTTAAATAAACAGAAAGGGAGGAAATGCTGGAGAGAGTGTCCAATCTGCACTATAATTAGGGAAAAGAATAACAAATGGCAGAAACAACCTGTTCCCATCTGCAGCTGCAGTTTGTTCCTACTGTATCTGAAAGGCCATGCACCATCCGTACCAGTAGCTTTCTCTGGAAATGTATGAATGTTTCATTCAGCAAGAGTGGAAAAAGAGCATCTTTTTGCGTGTATTGCTGATTCTGCTGTAATGAAGCATCAGAGAGAATGTTACCAACCCAGACACTTACTGCTGTCTCCAGTCTGGTAGCAAAAGTGGGGGGCTGCAGCCCTGAAAGGGTCTCCACAAAAAGAGCCAACATGGCGACAGCAGTTAGGCTCCGGAGCTGGGGGTCACCCTGGTGCGGGGCCAGGTCTCTGTCCTGCACAGCGGTTCAGGGTCACCAGACTCACATCTGGCCACCCAGAGTCGGAGGGTGCAGCGCTCAGTGGATGCATTTGGACACATTATTCAGTCCCAGACTGACTAATTTATCCATAAACCTTCCTAATGAGGCTGATAGTGTAGGAATGGAGAGAAAGCAGCATTATTATCTGTAAACAGTGGCGGCTGACAGCATTTTTAATCACAGGCTGCATAATGGTAACATCAGTGGAGGACAAGATTAGACAGTTCTCCAATTAGTCACACACCAAAGGCACGAACGTGGAGCCTGAGCGTCACTTAACCCACAAACTAGAGGAGCAAAGAACAAAGCCGGAGGCTGTCCCAGCGAGGGGGAGGCACTCGAGGCCATTCCCGACACCCCGGCTTGCGCAGCCTGCGAGCGGGGAGAGCCCGGGCACCGCTGCGGAGCCAGGCAGAGCCGAAGCCACAGCCCGGCACTGAGTGCCCTGTGCTGCCTTCCAGCTCTGCCAGCGGCCCGCTCCTAACAGGATTCTGCAATCTGCGGTGGATGTGCTAATGGGATAGAGAGGTAAAGAGTTCATCCTACTTCCTTTTCTCTGCTTCTTTCCTTTTTTTCTGAGCATCTCTCTCCTGGTTTTCTCTGGCTCACCTCTCCCTGCCTCAGTGCTCCTGAGGTCTGCAGATTAAAAGCATTAATAAGAGCCAGAAATGATTATGTGAATCCTATTTATCACAAAGCAAATGGTGTCTAGCAGGCTGCAGCCTTAGGAACCACGGCCATTGGTTTACAAGAAATGCTGTCAAGGCTGTGGGGTTTCTCTTTCCCCAGCCCCTAAGTCTGGGTGATGCGGCTGCAGGTGGGCAGGCAGCTTGCAGGACCGGGGGGAGTGCGGGGGAGAAGAGAAAGCAGCTACAGGAGTCCCTGCCGGTGGACCGCAGCAAGAGAGCGAGCAGTGATGGCACAAAGGCAAGTTGGTGGAGGCTGGCAGACTCTGCCCAAACTGCAGGGAAGCACAGGATGTGCCAGGCACCACGAGGCAGCAGGATATGGTCCCGACCCCAGGGTAACTGGGGCTGTGGCATTCCCACTGCCAAGTCTGCTTCCACAGTAGACAAGATTTTAGCACATGCCCTCTCTTCTTCCTAATCCCAATATCTTGGGTTAAACCAGTAGCTCCTCTGTGGTGAAATCCAGGTGTTTTGATTTATCTGTGAGAGACCTCATTATCAGCTGCAGCAACAGAGACTCTGACCTTTCATGTCAGGGCCCCTTTGAATTTACTTTCTGCCCAGAGGTACAAAAGAAACCATAAGAAATCAATTTTCTTTCCTCCAAGACCCCCTAGTTTTCAAGAACTTTTAAAGGGCAGAGAAACCATAACTGGGACATCTTCTACCTTTAAAAAGGTCCTTCATCATGTTAGATTTTGATTAATCAGCCTCCTACTCTCCTGTCACTTCCACAGTGGAGAGCGCTGGAGACCTCCCTGCAGCCCCTCTCAGGAGAGGGAGAGGAAGGCTTCAGCAGCTGGGGGAGCCACGGCCGCCTGCGGGGAAGGCTCCAGCTTCAGTACTAACCAGCACTCCTGGTCCTGGTCCTGGTCCTGGCCCTGCTCCTGTGAGCAGGGAGACACGGCATCGTGCTGGGCACAGGATGCTCCGGTGGGCGCTGCCAGTTGCTGATTTCTGCTCCCCAGTACCGGTCACCATGGCTGCCTCCAGGCTTTGAGACAGTTCCTGGGGCTGCACACCCTGAGACTCCCCGGCTTGCTCCAGCAGGTGCCGGACTCTCAGTGCAAGCATCACGCTCACAGACAAGCCCAACACCACGGGGGATGAGACTGCTCGCCCCAGCCCCAGCCCTGGCCCTTGTTGGCAGGCACGGGGGCCTGGAAGCCCTGCAGACTCTGGCAGCAGGCAGCTTCCTCTGCCTGCCAGATGACATGCATAATTCAGGCAAAATATTCATTTAAGACCGTCTAAGCCATGGTAATAAAGCAGACATTATGACAATACAGATCAATAAGTCCAGAGAGGATCCTTCGCTGAAACATGCCGCAATTGTTCAAACCAAGTCTTAATTGTGACAGGAATTGATTTCTCTTTTCTAATATCCCTGACTTTTAATTAAAAGGTAGTTAAGTAGACGATACATTTCCAGGATCATTTAGAGGCAGGGCAACATCAAGGAGCATGCACTTAAAATGCAGAAATGGTGCCTTGTTAATACAATGAGACTGCAGCTTGGGGAGTTGCTCCGCGCTGATTCAGAGATGCCCACAGCTGAGCAGGGCACGGGGACGCTGGGACCCCCGTGCCGGCTCCCACAGCCTGCGCTCCCCTCTGCCCCAGCCTCAGCAGGGACACGGGCACGTCCCCTCTTGTTCTGTCCCACTCCCCAGGGTCCTCCATCCATCTGCATTTCACACCCTCTTGCGCACGCGAGTGCCTCTAATAGCTCTGATTATCCTGCAGACTCCAGCACTTTGCTTTGCCCTTGGACAGTGGCACATGGCAGAGGCTGGCAGGGCAGGCAGCACTGCTCCCGCGGCATGCCAGGGAAGGCAGTCGCTGCAGCACCAGCTGCCCCAGGAGAGCAGCAGGGTGGGCACAGCCCCAGCACAGCCTTTTTCCCGCTCCCATCCCACAGCCACACGCTCTTTGGGATGGTCCCGAGATGTGTCCGCAGCAAGGAAGAGGTGGGGAGGAGGGAGTGCTGGAGCCCCTGCAAAGGGAGGGGATGAGCTCCTCCAGCCTTTGTTTTTATAATTTGCAGGAAGCTTCTCGTTTGCAGGGGTGGCAGCAGCATGGCAAGACGTGTGAGAAAACCAACTGTGAAGCAGCCAGACGCTTCTCAATCATCCTTGATTAGAGTAAAACAGGCCAAAGCACCTTAATCTGACTGGAGGGAGTCCAGTAACATCAGAGACTCCATTAAAAGAAGAAATGGGCCTTTTATCTACTCATCAAGAATCATAAAGGAGAAAACCTTGGAAGACACCCATAAATCCCCTAACACATCCCCAGGGAAACCCGCAGCACGGCACAGCGACGGCGACTCTGGCAACGCAGCTCCTGTGCTATCCCAGCCAGCCAACCCCACCAACACGTCTCCGAGACCAAGGCATCTGCCAAACAATTTAACACGACAGAGCTGCAGCCATCCATCCATATTGGAGGCAGCAGCATCTCACCGGGTGTCCGAGCCATCCCTAAGGGTGCCCTGTCCCTGCCAAGCAGTCCCTCACCGGAGAGCAGGGCTCCTGGGCTGCATGGGTGCTGGGATGGATGCTGGCAGTGCATCCCTGTGCCCCGTGGCACTGCAGCGTTGCCCTGCCTGGACCACCCCACCCAACCCAGTGGAGCTGAGCATCTGGCAGAAGCCCCTCTCCTGCCTCCAGGACAAGGGGCTGGACCCAGAGCCAGAGCTTTGCCAGGTTCACTCTCCCCAGGCAGATGGGCCCCAAGGGACCATTACCTCCCATCACTTGAGATTTAATAACAGAGCGTTAACAGGACTAATCAGATCTCCCCAGCCTTACCACCCAGTCTGGTTGCTGCTTGGAAAACATGTGTGATGTAGTCAGGAAAGTGGCATTTGGACCAGGTCCATAAGAAATGAGTAGTAATTTAGGACTTTCCCTGCCACCTGGAAGCCAGAGTGGGACTAGCGAGTCCTGGCCGAGCAGCCCCTGTCTCTCGTCCCCATCCTTCGGCACAGCCGCCCCTCTGCCCCACACCCAGTGGCTCTGCCAGGCTCAGCCACACAGCTCGTGAGGAGGAAGGGGCTGCACCCCCCCACCCCAATTCATCTGACCCATCCGCATGCCCAGGAGAGCCCCTTTCCCCACTGCCCCCAGAAGTGGCATCCATGCAGCTGGCTCAGACGCGGCACCCGCAGCACAGGCAGAGGATGAGAGATGCGTGTCACCTCCTCATGAGCTCTGACCATAGAAATGGGAAACACGGCTGGAGCAGGCGGGCGTCTGGACCACAGCACTTCACTTGTGGGCTCCGAGGGTTGGGATGGGGATGGGCTGCATCCCGGGGGAACAGCCAGAGCCGATGCAGAACTCAGACCCACAGAGGAGCAAAGCCATGTTTTCAAAACTGACATTTTTAACCGCGGTGGTTGCAAGCATGTCTTGTCATTGGACTATGGTCACAAGCAGTTATTTACACTCTTTGAAAAGCTTTTTCTCTTTACCCTTATAAACACACACAAGCACCAGTACAGAGCTGATGGTGAGCTGATGGTGAACTGCTCTTGAACTGCTGTATCAGTCCTCATCACAGGGCTTTAGAGAGGACAGTAATTACTTCTCCATACTGGAGTTCCTTGCGTACGTATCCTCCTCTGTATCAATGAACCTGCCTGCCAGAGTCTTGCTCAAAGCTGGCAGTCATGGAATTTGGAGCAGCAGCACAAAGCAGGGAGAGTTCCAGGCTCCAGAGACCCTGTCTCTGCATTAAAAGTTGCTGGGATAGCTTTTGGCCATTCTTACAAAATATATCTGGTATTTATTCTGCTGGTGGGTACCTAAGCGGTCAGACACTGCGGCAAATCCTGTTTCCCTAGGACTGATTAGATTAGAGAGCAGAGGTGCTTAAGAGCTTGCTGATATTGCCAGGAAAGAAGAGCAAAGACTGAAGAAGATTCTCAGAAACATCCACACCCTGCTATTCTTCCCCAAAGCTGCTTGTTCATGCCAGTTAGAAATGCAGAAGCACCACCTTTGCAAATACAGTCCATTTATTTATATTATTTGGCTCATCAAATACAAGCCAAAACACAGACAGTGACAAATGGTCTCCTGGCTTTTTGAAACACCCCCCCAACAGCCCTGCCACGCTGCATCCCTACCAAATATGCCAAATACAAAGTGCAACCCCTCTGCCTTTCTGCCCATTTCCTGACTGCAGCGTGCCCATGAGCAAGGCACCCCTTCTCTGGCCGTGGGGACCCACCGGGGAGCTGGGGCAGGCAGCTGTCACCTGCAAGGGACGGGGCAGAAGCAGCACCGCCACAGCCTGCCTTCCTCTAAAGCCTCCTTCCTAGAAAGAGGAACTGCAGCAATCCAGCATGTGAACAACCCCTGAGGGAAGGATAATGCTGTCTGGCAGGGACACCAGTCTCAAAAAGGAGTGGGATAGCCCAGACAAGTTCCCGAAGAATTTGTGATGCTATAACTCCTCTTCATCCTGTTAAGCTTTTAATTCATCCAGTTTTGTTACCTTGGATATTTTGTTCTCTAAATCAATGCAGCCCCCAGAATGATAAAAACCTTCATTAATACCACTGGGCTATTGCCTAAAACAACAGCATGCAATCTGGTGCTTTTTAGTTTGATTTTGCTGTCGCCTGGGACAGGATTAGAGAGAAATACATCTACTAATTCTTCCAATATCCTTCAGCAAACATCAGCTCGGACCAAAGAGGACATGGGATGCCAGTGCTAGTAATTGGAAAGAAGCTCTTCACCTGCAGATGGTCGGAGACCCTTGATGGCACCCCAGGCTTTGACATAATTATTGCCAGCACAGAGCAGCTGCCAACCAGCACAGTACTTGAGTGAAAAGGAAGAGAGCTGCTTAGTCATACAGCCTCTCTTCCTAAAAGGGGGCTTTCATCCTTGTTCAAACCCTTTGCAGGGGTGCTGTGTGAAGCACAAATCAAATATCACGAAGGGGCTTCCATACAATTAGTGGCTCTTCTTGCTCAGACAGAAATTAGCATTTTGCCTTTAAAGGGGTGGAGGCAGTGCCACCTCCTGCTGCAGAGGTGGAAGTAGATGCCAGCAGGACCCTCGCCCGGTGCTGCCAGCGCCCTCACCGCCATCAGCAGCCGGTAGGTCTCTCCTGCCACCGTCCCTCCGATGCGCTCTCCTGGCTGCGGATGTGCCCGGGGATGGGACCAAGTCCTCCACCTGCAGCAAGCCCAAAGGCGTCAGAGGGCGAACAGGCACCTGCGATGCAAAGCGTGATGCTCGAGCCCCTCTGCGCAGCCCTACGAGACCACTGTGCGTCTGCTGGAAAAACCTCCTTGTGAAGCAGCTCAGGCCATTTTCTGCAGCCCAGAGGATGGTAATGTTGAAGGCCAGAGGGAATCAACTTATGACGCACTAATAAACTCAAGTCTTTCTCCAGTGCAGCCGTTTCTAGCGGATGAACTCTGCTTATAGCAGAAAGAGTTGCCAGGCCAGAAGCACAGCAGCGCACTTTGTACGAACGAATTCCATCCCAGTTACCTTACTCCTGCACTTTCCTCTGAAATATTCCAGTGCTCTGAGCCATCAGTGCCCTGTGCCTGCAGTGCATTTCCCAGCCCCAAGGGGTGCTGGATCCCCATCGCCCCATGCCACCGCCCCACAGCTGCCGTCTTTACCCAGTTCTTACTCGCCTTGCTGTTCTTGCTCTAATCTCAGTTTGCTGTGTTACAGCCAACAGTTTGTCTCACACTTGACTGCAATGCATGCAGTTTAGATCTCCTGCACCCCCGTTCTCTGGCCAGTAACTGCTCAGACGCCTGCCTCGCCGTGGTGCGCAGGGCACAGCCTGCCCGGATCGCTTGCTGAGGAACCCATGGTACATCTTATCCCACTTTCCCTTTACAGCTGTTTTTTTGGAGCTGTTCTTAATCTAGCTAGCTCAAGTGCTGCGGCATCACAGTGGCCTTTCCCAAACAAGCCAGAATTTTCCAGCCGGACACCTCTGGCTTTGCGTCAAGTTCCAGTTACCCAGCCAGCAAGTCCCATTGCCTGCCAGTCATTAAGTTCACATCCAGTCATTAAGCTCACATCAGCTGTCGTCCCGTTGTTACAGTGCCAGGATGGCTGCGCTCAGTGCTGACAGCTCTCCGGGGTTGTTTACACACCTGTGGAAAGGTTTAGCCTCACCGAACATCCCCATGAGGGAATGTGGCAGTTGGGTCTGAGATGACTTCCCATCCATCCCCGTCCCATAGGAAGGCACAAGGAGCACTGCAGGAGCACTGCCTTTGCTTTCACCGGCAGCGAGCGTAATTAACACAGGGCCACAGACAGCCCCAGGCAGGGAGCGGGGCTCTGCGAGTCCTCGTGCTGCCGCACACCGCGGGAGCCCTGCGGCACCAGGACCGGCGCCAAGGGAGCAGCCTGGCCCTTGCACTCAACGTAGGACTGCGGTTTATGTTTTGTTTTGTCTTGTAACTCTCTGTCCCCAACGCTGTAACTGTTAACTCTCAAAACCTGACCTTAAGCCTTGCTAAATAAATTTTTCCTCTGCGTTACCGTAAGGGCTGTGCGATGCCAGGAACAATGCTCAATCAAGGCAAGCCAGAGAAGCAAAGGGTCTCCGCAGGGCACACCAGGCATGCACGCCACAAGGCTGCACAAGGCTGGGAAGCTTTGCCAGCTGCCAGCACAGACCTGCGCCTCGTAACACAATTGCCTCCCTGCAGAACAGAGCAATAGCAGAAACCCCAAGGCGTTTTGCAGGGTTGGGAAGCAGCACCAAGCGGGGTCCACGGCCAGAGCCCAGAGCCATGCAGAGGCCCTGTGGGAAGGAGCCGGGCAGAGCTGGGCCATTGGCACGTGCTGTGGGACGGACGGGCTGGGCCAAGTGCGGAGCAGGTCCCCCACGCCGCAGGCACGGACCCAGAGCAGGCTGCGACCCACCATGGCACATCAGCTCTCCTGCCCTGGTGTCCTGCTCACCCACTGGCCACTGCAGAAGAGCAGCCACAGGTAAATCACAGCAGTGACGATGTCTCGGGAGGAGGAGCACGAGCAGAGCAGCCAGATGCCACGTAGACTTCAGAGAGCAGTAAAGTAATTAAGTATTGACTGAGAATGTCCTAGGCGAGCCCTGGATGCACATTACATTCTGCTTAACTCAATAATTACCATATATATTATCCCTTTCTGCACTCTATCTTTATTAAGCTAAAAGGTCTGTAATTAGCTACTTGGTTTAAGTGTAAGATTTTAATTAATTCATATTATGAAATATAATTGCTTATTAGAGATAACGTTGCACGTTCTATCACACCAGTATCTCTCTGTAATATTTCAACCAAAATACAATAGTTTGTCACAGTGGGTAAGCAGAGGTTTTATTAGTCAGGCACCGGGATGCAAAACATCCTCTCCAAAGCCAAAAGAATCCAACAAATCAGTAAACGATTTGGTACAAACCCACCCTCAGAACCATTCCACCTTCCAAAACTGAGCAGGACATGTGAAGCCACTGCAGCCACACAGCGGTGTCCCCTCCGCCCGGGGGGAGGCTTCATCCCCGTCGGACCAAGGTCTGCAACAGCCCCATCCACGCGACCACGCACCAAGCGCACACGGACACCCGCACGGCAGGGCGACGCTCCTGCCGAGAGCTGCCGTCACTGACGCAGACCCCACAGAAACATGAGCAACAGACACCACCTCCACAAGCAGTCGAGACATTTGCCCAGTGGCGCTTTCAGAAACAGGCAGGGCTGGCAACACCGTGGTCCCAGAAAAGAGGGGACAGTTTCGTGGCATCACCTCCGCGGGAGCGCCATCCCAGCAGCGGCCAAGGCAGACCAGGTGGGCTAGAGAGCAGTCAGCAGGAGGGGGGGGCAGTCAGGGTCTGTGGGTTTTGTCACCCCTCCTGGCATCCAAGGAATACAATTAGCAGGGAACCATGTTCTTCACTTAACCAGCCTTGTCAGTAAACCTCACCCGAACTTGTATCCAAAACCTCGTATCCCCTTCAGACGGCTGGCGGCCACAGAGGGACCCTGGTTCAGGGAAGAGGCTGCAGCTCCCACTGCCAAACCCAGCCCCACCGATAGCACAATGGCCTGGCATCTGCAAATGTATTTAGCTGATGATTTAAGCTTTGATTCCATTTAATTTAGATGTTAGAAGAGTTTTATTTTAGGACTTAATATGTTATTTATGAAGGTATGTCAACACAGCATATCAATTTAGCAGCTGTTGCTAGTTTACTATGAGACGCTGTTTAAGACAGGACAATCTGTCTCGCTATATAATGTCAATTCTGTGGCACTTACACAAATGCAAAATCACTACAACATTAGAAACAAGCAACAGCCATACTAGAGACTTAGAGAAATACCTTGTAAACTGCACAATAAATTATTGACTTTATGGCATTTGGTGCTGAGTTAAAATGATAAACTAAAGTTTTTATCTGCTGAAAGCTGTTTCCATGGTGTTGAAGCAGCAGATGGTCTTTCCTGGAGATAAAGGACTTCAAAGCTTTGCCAGTGGAAAGGAGAACTGGAGATTTAACATATGTATTGTAAAATTCAAGAGGAGAGCACCTGGTGGTGCAGCCTGACAGTGGCTGGCACGGCTCTGCCTCGCAGGTGGCAGCCTGCCGAGTCCCAGCCATCCCGAGCAGGGCCAGGACCCACCGCAACGCACAGCCCAGCCCAGGATGCTTTCAAAGGGCTGTATAGACCCAATTAGCTGTTTGTCAGGGGTACCTTTGTACTTGTTCAGGAGGGAAACCCCAACAGTCACAGCCTTCCCTTCATTCACACTAACAACCTGTTCTGGCCCTGTTTTATGAGTCATTAATCCCTAATAAGTAGAAAACTGCATGATGGGCTTTGGATATGAATAGTTTACTGTATCAGAGACAATCCATGATCTAAATTACCAGCTATAAATCAATTTTTGAATGTTGACATATCTTTAATAATGATAAATGAAGAATTTATGGATGCTGCTAAAGTTCACATCAAGATTTTGATTTATGAGCACACTGAGCTCAGGTGGAGCCATCAACCCCAGGTCCAGCACCTTGTCCCAGATTTGGACACCAGCGCATCTCTCGCCTGCACTCCGGTGACTGCCAGCCCCCCATCACCCTCCTGCGCTGTGGGGCTAGAAGTCCCCATGGACCATGGCCAGGCAACTGCAGGTGGGTCTGAGCTCCAGCAGCTTCTGCCTCTTTTGCCAGCTCCTGCCATCCTCACCTCCACGCTGCAGACAACCGGGACAGCGAGAGGTTTTCTTTCTGTTCAGTGAAGGATGCTGCCCCTTTCCCGGAACGTGTCATTCTCAGGTGGTGCTTCTCCCTGCCCCTCTACTTCTGTTCACTTCACCTGCAGACACCCATTCTCACCGCCCATGAGGGTTTGTGGGGGGACAGGCACTAGCATGGGGTGAGCTGTGACCACCTGCAAGGCTGAAGATAGTCTCATTTTGTAATAGCATCACGGTAATGGTAGGAGCTCCACCAGGTACTTCACACAAACAAGACACGTGAACAACTACAGACACAGGCACAGCCCTCTTCTGTCCATCTGTCTGCTGGCTCTGCTTGTCCATTTATGCTACCTGGTGCTCCAGGATGCATCTCTCTGATAGGGGCTGTTGTTCTCATGCATGTGCCAGGAAGGCCTTCTGGGCTGGAAAGCTGCTTTTCATTTGATTTCAATTTACTGTTGGAATTAAGGTGGTGTAAAACAGTGTGCAAAGAGAAAAATTACCATGTCTGTTTAGAAAGCGTAAAATAGGTACTTAACTGTTTGACCACTTAGATGGTGGGTTCCAAATCAATTTTCACTCAGCTCAAGTCCTGCCATAATTAATAAGCTGAAAATGATGCTTCTTAGAAGCAAACAGTAAACAATAAATAACCTCAGTGCTTATCAGTCCTCTCCTTCAGGCTCATACTCTGCCCTTCTCCTCCTGTCTCACCTGCACCCTGGCAAAGCAGCCACGAGCAGCCTTAGTGGGAGCCACAGCACTTGGGTTCGGGGCTTCGGACTGCGTGGCGGATTATGGGGGGCTCCCTTTGAAGATGGCAGCCCGCCGTGAACCAAAGGCACCTGCAGCACTCAGCCCTGCTGTGCCGGTGCAGGACAGGCCCCAGCCCCATCCCTCTTTGCCGAGGCCGATGGAGGGAGCCCCTGGCACCGGGGACGGAGCAGAAGGGGGCTGTGCTTGACAGAGGTGCTAGACATGTTTCACTTAAAAGCAAAATTACAAAGTGACGTCCCTCCACTAGACACTGTGGGACCCGCCACCACCAGACCCTGCCCACGCTCTGCCTGTCAGCACCCTCGCTGCTCCGCCGGGGATCCAGCCAGCCCCCCCAGCCATGGCAGCATCCCCTCTCAGCACCGGCCTCTCCTTCCCCGGCTGGAAGAGCCGACCCTGATCCGCGTTTCTCGAGTGAATACTACACACACGTGCCGCGAAAAGGCAAGGCAAGGTGCACGGATATGGAACTAGCTTGTTCCCAGTAACGAGGGTGAAAGCGCAATGGTCGTTACTGGCATCCCCGCTCCGGCAGCCAGGGGTGCACACCGGCGGACCCGGGAACCCTGGGACGGCAGCAGCTCCCCCGGGGCAGCACCCACAGGCTCTGCGGCAGTGGACGGGTGACACGGAGGGCACCATCCTGCTCAGCTGCAGTGGGACTGCCAGGGCCGGGGCTGGGGCTGCTTGGGCTCAAAGCAGGGGACTGATCCCCTTCGCCACCCAGCCCCACATTTAACAAGGTCTGGAAGCTGTACAATGAGAAGCATCGCGCTATTTGTCCCAAGCCAAGGCCATGACAGCTCCCCAGCCAGCCAGAGAAACATTAATTGCGAAGCAGGTAATTAGTGGCTACAAAATATGACCAATACAATTACACTGAGGGTTTTTTTCCTCTATCTGTCCAGAGTCTTGGCACTGAAGAGTCTTATAATTAGATGACAAAACTGACAGGCGGCTCCACTGAAACCACCCGTCCTTGCCTTTTGCAGAGACTCCACAAGTGTTCTGCACCAATAATTACTAATCAAGTTATTTCCTTCAGTATTAAAAAGGCGTTCCACAGGTAATTTGCCCATAAAAGCGTGGGCCCGGCACTGGCAAACAGCCCCATACCTGCAGAGCCCAGCAGGTCTGGGATGGCTTCAGCTCTGGGCTCACGGACGCTCCCTGAGGTGACCCCCCCACCCCAGCTCGGGACCCTCCTGTGCCCCCACGGGCTCCGGGCCTGCATGGCCACTCTCCCCCCAAAATTGCCACACAAGGGTGGGCTGCACCATGCTGAGTGCAGCCCACCGCCACCGGGAGCTCCCCAACACGGCCAGGATGTGAACGTGGGCGAGGGACGGGGCAGACCAGAGAAGCAGAAGCAATACCCGAAGAGCCCTGTTCCCTCCAGCCTGTCGTCGGGCACAAGGATAAACGGCGTGGGGGGAAATGAATGGGCATGGAGGCAGGGGCATGCCCGAGCTGCCTCTCCTGCAGGTCCAGCCTGCTCACCCAAAGCCAGGCTCGCCTGGTGCTCACCTGCCTGGGGACATGCCCTCCTCGGCACCATTTCATCCCAGATGTTCACAGCTGCTGCTGCTGGTGTGTTCTGGCTCAGTGGCACTGTAATGATGTCATCCATCTGCATTTTCTAAGACTATTTGGAAAAAAAGCCCACGAGTCTGTAATTTGTCATTATAATACAGACCTGGAGAACAGCTGAACAAACCACTAATATTGAACAAACAAACAAACAAAAACCAATAATGGCTTCTATTGAGCAGAGATACAAAGCTGATGGATGACCTGTAGCAGCACAGGAGAATTATTTGTGAATTGCTATTGATTTCCAAAATCCAAATGTAAATTTTGCCTCGCAATTTAAGTATCAGGGGAAGTTTTTGCTTTTATATAGTCTTTTCTCTCCCTGTGACTTTTTTGGGGGAAATAACATTCACTCCAGCTAAGCTCACGTTATTCTCGCAGACACAAAGCAAGCTGGTTAAATTCAGGCACCTGCATGTTAGGCCTGGCCTGGGTTTGAGCATCACAGGGCATCCTCAAAGTCCTCCTAGACGCTGAAATGCTGACGCAGGGGCAGAGCATCCGAGAGTGAGCAGGGTGCGATTCAGGACAAGGGCCGGCAAGGCTGGCATAGCACCAGGGCAAACCCCATGAGCGCCCACGTCTGCATTAGCATGACCGGCTGCTCTCACGCCAGCGCTGGCAGGAAGGGTCCCAAGCCCTTGCTGTGTTTCAGCACAGAGCATCCCTGCTGCCAGGGTAACAGTGCAAGACTGACTGCCCAAGCTGAAGCACCAAAACCTGTAATTTAGACCCAAATAGGTGCCCACTAAGGTTTCTGAAGGACCAAACACCCGCCACTCCACCATGGCCCCAATATGCGGCTCCAGCCCACGGCTTTACCCCAACAGCCCATGTCTGTGACCAACAAGCTCTACAACTTCTGCCCCACCGCCTCCAAACTTGGCTCCGCATTTGCGCAGGAGCTCAGCAAGTTACTGTGAAATCTAAACCCACAGCGCTCGCCCTGAGCTGTTCCGTATCATTAACAGAACATCTGCCACGCTGCAAACAATGCGGAGTGTTCGGCGCTTCTCCCATCACTTATCACTAACAGCATTAGTCCTACTGCTATAAACAGAGTGTGCAGCAGAAGGCCAGAACCTACTAACGCCTGGCAACCCGAAAACGCTAGAAACAACCTCTCTCCATCCAGCGCAGAAGAGCCAGCCACTGGTGCCTCTGAGCGATCCTGCCTGGCTCTGCAGACCCAGCAGCCCCGGATGGCACTTCCCACATCAGCAAACGCTGGTGGTAGCTGCCACTGGTGCATGCACTGCTCTGCTTCCAGCAGCTCAGTATCTGCTGTTCCCCTACATCCCCAGCCTTTTATCATTATCTAACCCATGACAAACCCATTACGATGCTAAAGATTGGAATTACTGTGATCCCAGACAGATGCCCAAGAACTGGCCCAGAGAAGCAGCAGTGTTTTGCACAAGGCAGTAATAAATTACTGAAGGTCACCTATGATTTATCACTGCTTTGGATTCCAGACAGTGACACTGCTTCACCCAGGGAAGCAGCCTCGTGGGTGCCGGAGCATCTGCTGTGGTTGAGCCTCCAACAGCGATGTTTTTGCTTATTTTATTGGATTGGAAGCATCCCCAATAAGCATGCTGTCTACTTGCTTGAGCGATGCCTTTGCCTTACAACGCTGTGAATTTACATCCCATCCACTGCGCACAACTGCTCTGACAACTGGAAAAGCACCGTCTGGGAAAAGGACAAACTCCAGGTACCACCAGCAGCTCCCATGCAGGGCGAGCTCTGCTCCCCCAGCCCCACCTGTGCACCCCCCCGCCCTGCCCGGCGGAGCAAGTGAAGGACACAGCTGCAGCCAGCTTCACGCCAGAGGAAAGCAGCACCTTCCAGCGTGATCCCAGCGGCACAGGGACCTGCAGAGCCAGCCTGGCAAGGGGTACAGACACAGACCCTTCCTCCCGTGCCTCTCCATGCGCTTTGGCCACCCCCCTCCCTGGGGCTCTCCCTCCTGCTGAAGCATCCCCATCCCAGCTCCGAGGCTGGGTGTCCAGAGGTTTCGGCAACGCTTTAGGGGCTCTGAGACTCCTGCCAGCAGACCCTCCTTCTTGCTGACTGTTTGCCTGCCCAGTGGGAGGCAGCCCACACGCTGCCCCAAGACGACCCCTGCCCACAGCGAGTGCAGGCAGAGCGCAGCACCACCGGAGAGGCAGCCGGGGCAGCCCCCAGCCACTGGTCACAGCCTCTCTGACAGGTGCAACCCGCAGAACTGACCAGCCTGGATGCTCCCGCGGCTCAGGCAGCTGCAGCGGCTGCAGGACCGCAGCCTGCAGGCACTCCTGTGCCTGCATCCCTTTGCGCAGGGGCTGTCCTCTCTCCTCTGGGCTCCAATTCTGCCTCTCCCGGGGCTGGGAGAGGCCAGTGCAGCCAGGGAGGCGTGAAGGGCACAGACAAGCGCTACTGGCAGCAAGACCCTGCCAGTCCACACTGGCAGTCACAACCTCTCACTTTAGAAGCAGGAAAAATAATTACCAGCAACTTTTGGAAGTAAATAAATAGCTGGTGAGCTGAGCCACTCGGATTATTAATGGTCAGTTTAACTGTTCAGACACCTTGGTCGTTACTAACAAGAATATCTGATGCCACTAAAACTCTTTGCCTATCGTGCTGCCAATATAAAAAAATCCAATGTGTATACAAAACCAGCTACCCTCAAGTGCAGAGAAATTATCTGAAAAACAAGCTCAGAGGCTGGCAAATCCCCCGAATGCATCCCTGGCGCAGGCTGGGTCATTATCACCAGGACAGGGCAACTATGCCTGCAAAGAAGGGAGCAGGCACCAGGCTGGGGTACAGTTGGGACATCCCAGCAGCTCCGGGAGGCTCAGAGGACCCAGAGATATTAAGAACAGCTCACATACTCTTTTGTTGCAAGTTCAAGGGCTAGACAACAGCACATCAGCTGCCAGCCCAAGCAGAGGCTGCTATGTGCCCAAGCCCAGCAGAGCTGCAGGAGACGCAAGACACATTCCTAGTTTCAACCCTGCGGCTCCCCAGACTTGGTCCCAGCAGGGTCGAGCCTTTGCCGAGCTTGTGAATGTGCCAGAAATGGCTGCAGGTGACAGGCACTGCCAGAGAGATAAGACTACACAGCACTGCACCGTGTTTTCATCTTCAAAGAGCTTGAAGATGCTAAGAAATTAACAGCAGCTTCTCCTGGGCACAGCTTTTGTCCCTGCGTGAAGGTCTGAGACACTATGCTGGCATTGCGGAGACATGCTGCTGGAGCCTGTCTGCAGGCTTGAGCTGCTCTGATTAGGAACAATTAGACAAGAGGGCAGAGAAACCCCGAAGAGAGCAGCTGCCTCTGACACAGGCTCTCAGCAGGGCTCCTGCTGCAGCTGCCAGCGGGAGAGGCTGAAGTGGCACTTGTGCAAGTGCAGTTAATGCTGCCGGAACCTCCACCTCGCTGCAAGGGGAGCAAGGACAGACCGCTCATAGCCAGCCCTTCCTCCGCCATCACCCACTTAAGTACAGGGGGGACATGACAGGGCAGGGGGGACACCCAGCAGGGGCAGGGTTACCCAGGGTCTGAAACAAACAGGTGTTTTCAGAACAGAAAATGGGCAAAACCCAGGTTTTCTCTGCAAACAGCCCTCCAGCCCCCTGCATGACACCTCCAGCCCCTGGAGCCAGGAGCTGCATCCGTCAGTCCCAGCAGCCTCCTTCCCTCCCTCCAGGCCCTCCTGCCTGTGTCCCCAGGCGTGATGGGGACAGGCAGCGTGCCATGGCCAGCAGCGCCTGGCCCCATCCTCACGTCTGGCTGGTGGCAGTGGCTGCCTTTCTAGATAGCCCTTTCATCTCATCAGAGGCTGCTAGATTTAATTCCCTGCACTTTAGTATAAAGTCAGGGTCCCATCCGGAAAGCAATTTGTGTCTCCTGGAGCAGGCAGTCGTAACATTTCCCATTAAAATGTAAATTTGGCTAAGTTTTCTGGCATCTCTTTTCCTTCCTTAAGGTAAGAAGAATATGAACTTGTATTATTTTTTCCATCAATGTTATCTTCCTCTAAGTTTTGTGCTAAGTAAAAAAGCTGCCCGATATACACTTTCTGCAAATTAAATTTGAATTGAGTCTGACAGCACAACAGGGATCCAGATTACAAAGAGATGTGCTAGCCTAATTGGAATCATTTCTAAGAGGTTATTCGCAGAAGCGTTAACCACGGAAAGCACAAGTGGAGCCGCACATGGTCTCTGTACCGAATGCTCATCTCGGCCGAGCAGGAGCGGGACGGCTGCCCGGCCGGTTGCGGGACCAGCCTGCTCCCAACAGCAGCAGCACCTTGCTGGCAGCGTCGCCTCTCAGGAACATGCTGGATGCTGAGTTTAGTTTTACTGACGATTGCAGCCTTCCAACCAAAACCAGCCTTCCCCATCCAGGCACTGCAGACCCCCACCAGCCGCTCCTCCCGCCAGCCCCTGGGGCTGCCAGGACCAGCCAGGCGCTGGTGGTCCCTGCTCTGCCAGTGATCCCTGCTCCACTGCTTGCCTCCCCAGCAACTGCAGCAACATGCTGTCCCCCCCCCCAGCAGAGAGGGGTAGGGACATCTTGTAACAGGCACAGGATTTTGGCCAAACATGCTCAGAATAATTAAACCAATTGTCCTGCTCACACTGCAGTTTTTAAAAGATGATCTTTCATGATTAAAACCCCAAATCCCTGTAGACTCACCACTTCTGCCTTCAGACACCTGGAGGCAGGGAAGTGCTCTCTCCATGCCTCGGGAAGCTTGTCAGAGTCTGAAGGGTATTTAAAGGATACGACTATACACCAAGGAGAAAAACCTGAAAATTATCTTTTGATGGTCAGCCACACAGAAACCAAGGGGGACCAGGCTGCCTGTCCCAGGGCTCCCTGCCCAGAGCTGCTGCTGGACATGGCTCATCAAAGTCATGCTGGAGCAGACCAGCTGCAGAATTAATATGGGAGCACGGTGAATTAATTACTACCTCCAGCTGCATTTCTAGTGGGGATAATTTCAGGTGCAATGGTTTAAATGACATCGTTTCAAAGAAGAGTCTCCCATTCTCCTGACTAATTTGAGGTTAACTAAATTTGTTTCTCATCAGGAGACAGCTCATCAGCTCAGCCCACAGTAATGACAGCTCCGCAAGCTCCTGCACATCCCTGAGAAGCAGGAGATGCTTTGGGGTTTGTCCCCAAGGAGAAGCAGGGTCAAGTTGTGCCATGTTCTTGCTTCTCTTGCCGAGTCCCCCATGGGAGCTCCAGCACCGCTGCTCCTATGCTGTCCCATTGCCCCACGCGTGGCTGCTGGCCCCCACATCATCCTAAACACAGTCTGCTGCATTCTGCCTCCCTCGAAGGGTTCTAAGAGCTGCCCAGAACCTGTGGGCAGAGTTAGTGGAGAGCATCATCATAGACCCAGGGGAGAGCGGGCTCATGAATAAAACTGAATAGCTTCATTGCAAGGAGGGGTCTGATCCAGTGCTTTCCCCGTCCCAGAGACCCCCAGGCCCCGGGGACAAGAGTGCTCCCCGGGGAGCCCCAGAGCCACAGCATAGCTTTCCTGCAGGGCAGCTCCTGACACAGCACAGGCAATACCAGCTCCTGGCAACCAGCACGTGGCTCAGACTGCAATCGAAACCTGTGTCCCTTCAGCAGCAGTAAGTGAATTAGCAGAATCAGCTGGCATTAATTATGCAGAGAATCATTTGCTGGTGAAATTAAAAAAAAAAAAAAAAAGATCTAATTTAATCAAAATATAATTAAATGAATAGTTAATTTAACAATTCCGCAGTGAAAACCCCTTGACCTCTGGAGCTATCCTCCCTGCAAGCACGGGCTGTTCATCGCTCCAGCAGTTGGGCTCTGGCAGCAGTGGCAGCCCATGGGACCCCTGTCCCCCAGCACATCCCCACCTTGACCTGCACTGCCCAGAGCCCTCTACCCCGGGACTCATCCTGCAGCCATCTCCAAGGTGTCAAGAACAGAAAGGGCAAACTACAACCTTTTTGAAAAAGGGAGAAAAAAAGAGAAGAGTTGGGCATACACAGACCACATTACCTTTAAGCCGCTGAAAAATTCCAGTCCCAATAAATATTTTTTTAAGGAACTGGAAAATAGGAAGAAGATGAGCAGCAGCCAGGTGGAATTTCCTCCAGAAAAGGGAGCTGAGAGCAAATCTGACAAATGCGTCTGGAGTGACTCGGGAGAGGGGATGCTGTCTGGGGAAGCGGACTCTCCAGATGGCCTCAAGGTCCCTTCTGTCTCTATTGTCTATGCTTCTACGGACTAATTCCTTAAATCAGTATCCTGTGGAAATTTGTCAGGCATCCTGCCAACTCTGGAGCTGGAAGAAGGGCTGGAGGACAGTATAAGTGGGTATGCATGTGCAGCATGTAAACGGAAACTGGGTTTTTGTAATAGGCCCCTATAATCTCCAGAGATAAACTCAAAGGAGCATTTTACAGCAGCCTCCTCTTGAGACAGCAAAGCCCTCGTTCAGAGACACAAGGTGTGTGTACGAAAGGCAGAACAGCCCCAGCCAAGAACTGGCTGTCTCATGGATGCCCCTTCCCACGCGCTGTTTCACAGCCCTCTCCTGTTACAGGCGGACTCATTCCTGCAGCAGAAACAAGAATTGCAGCTCGGCATCCCCCTCTATGTACAAAAATGGCCTAAATGGACAGGATCATCTCTCCTGGCTGTAACCACAGTGAGTGAAAAGTCCTCACTCTGAGCTTCAAGCATCTGGCAAGGAGGACTGTGCTCCATCTGGAAGCATTTCCCCATGCACTGGACTATGTCCTAGTCAAGGCATTATAAGAAAATAAATCAGAAGGAGATTAACATAAATATTGTTTGAAAGATTTAATCAGCTACAAATTGCAATGTTGTGTTTCCAGCTTAATTAGCCCAAGCCTGGTTTTCTTTGCTCTGTACTGTGAAGTAGAGCGAGGGCATTTAAAAGCATCATTGCAGATCTCAGTTTGCGGCGATGGAGGAAAACTTCTCCCTGGCTGGGGCTAGCAGATGCCTTGGATAGCAGGATCTCTGGGGGAGCTGGCTTTTTGCAGCAAGAATGGTGCTCCAGTGGCTTCCAGTACCACTCTGCAACAAGGAGGATGCTCCAGCCTTGCAGGCACATTGCTGCTGCGCCCACTAAAGCAGGACTTAGCTGCTTTGCCTTCAATGACATCTGTGGCGTGAAGGCAAAGAGCCCTCAGGACACAGAGCCAGTATTTGTGAGTCTGCCCAGGGACAGCACCTCACCCCTGCACAGGCATAGGGCAGTTTTGCCAAAGACTTCCTGACTGCCCCATCAAAGACATGACTTGAGGCATATCTGCACCTGCAGACCATGCCTGTACTGTGGCACTGTGAAGCCATACATGTTCACTCAGGCCTGCAGAGCTTGAGGAAGGACAAGGAATAAATCTAGCGGCAATCACTATTAGAGATGGCCAAAATTGTGTAAAAAATATTAAAGCAATTAAATACATTGTCTGAGGCACCTTCCTGTAACAAGTTATTCCTGGGTTGCTCTGATTTATGTCCTGCTTCCTACAGTACTCCAAACAATAACCAGAAGTCAACAATAAAGGGTGCTCCAACTATACCAGCTGTGAAAAGTTCTCAGCACAACCACCTCTGCCATGTAACAACTGCACAAAATAAAAAAGGGTATGAAAAGCCAGAGGCTTTTAGCCACCAACTGCAGCAGCAAGAATGACATTGTGGACATGGGGAAGCACTCAATGAACATCAGTAGATAAGATCACAGTGAGAAGCAAGAGTTACCCAGCAACTGCCTGACATCAGACAGACCAGATTACTCAGCCAAGGCTTCCAAACACAAACCCCTGACAGCATTTTTCCCCAATGGCCTTAACGGGGATGGAAAGGGTCAGACACTCAGCAGCTTCACCTCTGATATCAACTCAGACTAAACCTGCCTGGTCTGTTGTTGCTCATTTAAATCATTGCTATATGAGTTTGAACTGGCTCTGCTAATGAGGTTCTAAAGATGCATTTTTATTTGGAGGGCAAGTGCTAATTAAAATGCAAACCATGTATCTCCTGCTCTGAGTGCTCATGCCAATGTGATTTCAACAAGGGTTGCAAACACAAGAGTCACCCTGATCTGTATTGCTCCTGTGAATTGGCTTATGCAAGCGTTTATAGTTCCACCTACAAGATCTAAAAAGGCATCTCTCTCCACTCCAGCAGAAGCTATTTGTCTCATCAGCACGTCCGAACTGGTCATGAGTGTATTTTCACAATGTGTCTCAGCAGACAACTTGCAGTGCCCCAGACACTCACCACTGCTGTCAGTCCTGATGCCATGTCCCCCTGCCCACTGCACACATGATACCTGGCACTGAGTCTTTGCACAAAATCACTCAGCACAGCAGCAGGGTCCCCACTTTGGAAAGTATCAAGAACACCTGAATAGGCAACAAAGCCTGCATTTGCTCCATGCTGGTGCATTCCAGAGGTGTTGACAGTGCCCAAGTGCTGACACAAAGGCTGGTTACTTTAGCTGGTCCTGTGTACATCACCCTGACAGCTACAGTGGCCTGCAGACACCCAGCAGCCAGAGGAAAGAAGTAATTTATAGTGTCTGCATTTCCTGCAAGGGAACAAGGGCACCAGCCATTTCACCCATGCCTGACGCGTGGCTCATCCTCTTGATGCCAGTGGCACAAATAAAGCTGTCACTTGCAGGGACACTGAACGCCAGCAGCATGGAATGAGCCAGAAGCAGAGGCACCAGCCGAGATGCCGATCCATTTCCCCAGTTTTCTGCCCACCAAGGCTGCTTGCAAATGCCACACCAAGTTGTGGCAGAAAGATGAGGCTTTGGGCACCCCAGAGCAGACCGCAAAGCCAGACCCTTTAAAGCAAGGCTGCTCTGCCTCAGGCCCTTGCCTCACCTTCTTGAAGACCATCCCCCCCCGCCCAGCTATGGGAAAACAGCCCTTCCTGGCCATGAGGGCATCACCTCCATCTGCACGCTTCTAAGTCCCCAAGGGGAGGGATGACCTGCTGCAACAGAGACCCAGCAGCCAGGGAAGCGGCTCCCAGAAGGCCCCCGCAGCTCGGCTGGCTCCATCCACGGAGGGCAGAGCCGTGTGCCTGTGCCAGCACAGAGGTCAGGAGCACAGCTGCACCCCGATTATTGATGGCGCAAGATTAGCTTGTCTGAACAGGGAAATACATCACCGGAAAAATAGGAAACATTTTGAAAGTGGATGGCGGGCGTGAGAGTGATGAATGAGTGCTGGAGGAGCCTGGCAAAGATCAATGAATAGCTGATGAGCTGAGGAATGAGACGAGGGGGAAGCTCACCATGCAAATACAGAGGGAGCAGAATCAGTAGGGAAATTGCTCGCTACGGCGAGACGTTACAGGGAGCCCCCAAACAGCCTTTACATTCGCAGTACAGGTATGGGGGAAGCCAGGCATCAGGGCAGCTGGTTCTGGCTCTGCTCAGTGTCGGTGTGAACCGGGGGCTGTGGGGAGCAGACTGCCCGCACCCACTGCCTGCCAGGGCCCAAGGAGGCACCCCCATGCCCCGCTCTGTCCCCTCCACCAAATCATACCCTCTGCTCAGTGCCTATCTGCACTGCAGGGACAGCCATGGAGGGGAGAGGGTGCTGCGCAGACAGACAAAAGGGAAGCGATCCCTCTTAGTTCCCTTGGCCCCTCTATCCTGCGGGATACCCAATTTGGAAAGATGCAGTAAGAGCAAAGGGTCAGAGAAGGGGAAGCACCCAGAGACCCCTCATGCACACGCTTTGCAGATGACAGTAATTCACCCAGCCTGGTGCTTCTGGGCTTTTACAGCAGAAGCTCCCCAGACAGGCAATTTCTGTGAAGACATCATTTTGGGGTCAGCTCTGTGTGTATTACAGTCCATTAGCAGCGACTGAGACACCTGCTCAGAGCAATAAAGATACATAACCACTCTGTGGCACTCAGACACTGGGAAAAATCATCCCAGTGTGGGCTTTGCAAGGACCAGGCGCAGGCGGGAGAGCAGCACCACGTCCTGCTCTCCCCGGCAGCCGCTCGCCTGCGGCGGGCAGCTCCGCACGCAAGCCACCACCTGCGCCACGCCAAGCCCGTGTCGGCAAGGCCCCAGCGCAGCACTCGCTTATTAATGCTTTTAAGCGTTCATACACACGTCAGCCAGTTCAGCCGCCGGCTCCAAGGCTCCCTGCGGTGGCCTAGCTCTATCTAGTGGTGGGAGACACGGCTCCGGCGCCTCGGCCACCCTGGAAGCAAAAAGGCTGGAAGCTGATGGGGCTGCTCAGAGAACAAACATGTATGGACAGAGGCATCAGGGAAGTCAGCGTGAGAGTCGTTTAGAACAAGCGTCATCTCCGGCGATGCAGTAGCGAGAAGCGTCCTGGAGCAGTAATTTTTGGGAACTCATCTTTCTGGGCCTCCTGCACTACAGGGAGTTGCGTCAGGTGGGGTCAGGGATGGGAGTCCAGTAAAAGCTGATCCTTGCGATACTGCTGGAACGCGTATCACATGGGCAGCATGGAGACCCAGACTGAGCCACACCACCATTTTACCCAGTTAGATGTGGCTGTTAGACCTGAAGATCCCGACCCATACACCATGCACCCCCTGCTCATTGCTTCCAGATAATTTTTATTTAGATGGTTCTGCCCTGCCTTCAGGTACTTCATCTGCCAGTTCATAAACTAAATGTCATAGACAGTTTCTAGAGGTATTTAATTCACAGATGGAGAATAGTGACAGCAAATTCTCTGGTCTGCAGATTTCTGTCCAGCGTCCTTGTCACCAGATACAGAAAGAGAAAGCTCTTCCCACCTCCCTGGAGCATCCACCCTCTGTAGCCTGATGTCTACAAGTAGCCTGAAGGTAGCTATTTGAAAGAAAATGACAGCAGCTACTTGTGGGATGATGGGCTGAACAGAGCAATTTAAAACTGCCCATCAAAAAGCAGTGGTATTTAGCCCCAATGCCTCCTTCCCTGCAGCTGGTTCTTGGTGGCTCTAGTGTGCTCAGGTGCAAGGGTCTGCCAACCAGGAGGTCACAAACAGCAGCATCCTTTGCACAAGCCAGTGAAAGAAATGACTCAGAAAAAGACTATGAACACAGCACCGCTAGCTTCCTGAGCTAGCTGGCTCAGCACGAGGCTCACTGCATTCACAACTGGCAGCCACGAAATCAGATTAAAAAGTGTCCTCATCTCCAGCAGATGACAGTAAGTGAGAGGCAAAGCAGGGAACCGAGCTCACCGAGTCCCTGAAGAGGCCAAAGCAGATGTGAGCTGATGAATGAACACACAGGAGTGTCACCCCCAAGCATGAATCAGGCCTCCAAAATTATCACACTGGTCTTAAAGAGATTTGAAAAATAAATGGGGGAAGCAGGAGAGGCATTTGCCTGCCTTATACCCCCCGAGCCACTAAAGTACATTTGCACCATGGTTTCTGGTATCTCCCTGCAATTGGGAGGTCCAGCAGCTTCCTTAGGAAGGCGTAGCTGCATTTGTGTTCTGACCAAACAGATCCAGAAAGCGGAGAGGTAAGAGTCGGATGCCTCTCTCCACCCCTCTGGATACAGCATTTAAACACAGAGATGAAGTATTGCTAGAGCAAGTCCCATGTGTGCAGAGTTCAGGCTCCAGCAGCACTTGTGCCCTACACCCAGATGAGGCAGAGGACAAAGATGAGGTTCTCTGTTTTACAAAAAAACCTGCTCATCTGAGCAGGGGGACGTTCCTTGCTGCTCTTCCAACACTGGCTCTGTGCTGCTTCTAGGAGCCACACATGGTGAAGCATGAAATACAGCTGGGACTAGGACTTGAAATAGCTGCTTTGGACAGGATGCTGGTACCCCCAGAAAGAGAGGAGCGGGCATCACCCCCACAGCAGGGCTGGTGTACAAGCACCAGGGAGAAGTTTGCCAAATCTCTTTGGCAAACTCAGGTGGCAAGAGGCCAAAACATACCCAAGGCAATATAGCACCCCACAGGATCACACCAGGACTGGCCAGGCACTCTCCTCACTGGAGTCCCAGCACACCAGCCAGAACCGGGATGCTCTCCCAACACCCCTTTCCACTTTTGTCCTACCAGAACCACTGCTGCCAACCTGGCACCCAGCCCACAGTTAGTTCTTGCATGCGTCTAACCCAGCCAAAAAACACATAAAGCTCTGAAAGGCAAACTTCTAGCTGTCTCTACAGCTCGCTAACGCTTACCCACACTCCTCCTGCAGACCATGACTCTGCATGGGTGGCTGTCGTGAGGAAACACTGCCAGAAGGCTCCAGCGCTGTGGGGCGGCACGAGCTTCAGCCAAGCAGAATAATGGAAGCCCCAAAGCTGCTGGAGCGCCTCGGAAGCCTGTTTCTGATTTGCAGGCAATTTGTTCCCTCGACAGGTTCATCTCATTACTGGGTTCCCGTTTAGCAGGAGTTTTATCGCCTGTAACATTTGTGCATAACAGATTCACCCAATTAAAATGTTATTTCCTTTAACAGCTCGGATAGTCACACTTCAGTGTTTGCTGGAGCGTGTTTTCTTTTCCTCGAGTAAGTTTAGTCCTTCATCAACGACCCGTTTCAGCGACTGCACTTGGGAACCGAGCGCGGGCGGCAGCCCCTGCCCTTGCCCATCACCGGGCCTCCCCCCCACCCTCCCCACCGGGACA